>NW_020455988.1:2657739-2705776 GCF_003342845.1 Nothoprocta perdicaria | reverse complement strand
CAGGCGCACGCGCAGGCGCCGGCGCACGCGCAGGCGCCGCGAGGAAGCGCGCGCAGCGCAGCGTTGCTGAGAGGCCCGGCGCCGGCCGTTGGCGACCGTTAGCCTTCCCCGGCGGCCGCCATGGTGCTGGAGAGCCTGGCTCGCATCGTCAAGGTGCAGCTGCCCGCGTACCTCAAGCGCCTCCCTCTGCCCGAGAGCGTCAGCGGCTTCGTCCGCCTCACAGGTAGGCAGCGGCGGGGACGACCAGGCGCCCCGCGCAGGCGTTTGCGGCCCCTGCCGGGAAGCGAGGCTGCCCCGGGGGCGCCGTGGCGGGCCCCGGTGGGTGGGGGGCGGCTCCGCGCCCCGCCTTGGTGCCCCTGGGCGAGCCGCAGCAAGCAGGGGCCGCGCCGGGGCGGCGAGGCGCGCAGCGAGGGGCGCTTGCAGCCCTGCCTCTTCCCTCCTTAAAGCAGGAGCGAAGCACGGAGTCGGGGCTGAAGTTCTGGGAGGCCTCCGCATGCACACCGCGAGCGAGGGCTTCCATTCATTTGTTTATTTATCCCCTATTCGGTCATTTTCCTAAGCAGTTTCAGAGGGAGGAAGGGAGGGAAGGAAGAAAAAATACCTGTCAGCCATAGCTCTATGCATCAAGTAAGTGGGTAAGGAAAATAATAATAATAATAATAATAATGCTTAATGATAGCAAGCCTCGAGGGTGTCCAAGGCAGCTCAGAGTTGTTCCTCAGTATTTTGAGTGCTGCAACCCTCTAAGCCCCACTCCAGCTCTGGCTCTAGTGTATCAAATGGCACAATTAGCTTGACAATAAAAACATAGAGACTGTGACAGAAACTCTTTGGAAATTCTTCTGCATGTAGGATTATTCCCATATGTTCCATTGCACCACTAAGCTACACAGCTTCAGCAGTGCTGGGGAACAGTTTCCACTAAAACTTATTTCAACTTCTGTAGAACCAGGTCTGTATATGGGTTTTTTTTTTTTTTCTCCTTTTCCCAGCGTGCGTACGTTCCTTTTATACTTAAGAGTTACATGAGATATCTTGTTACCTTTGCTAAGATGAGGAAACATTTTTTTGTGAACTGTTCTTCTCTCTCCCTCTCTAYGCTGTCATCTGAACCAATGCTATTAATTACATTTATCCAATAGAGATTCAGCTGCCAGAAAATTTGGAAGAGATACAATAAGCTACTGTAAGCAAAGGAGCTTCTCATTTCTCTTATGTTTGTCCATTCCCTACTTAAGTTACTGCACTTTTAAACACAACTGCGCTATTTCTTAATACTGCTTGCCTTCAGTGTCTACATACCTTGCTCTTACTTACCAGGGAAGAAATATACTCCTGTAATGGGATTATGGTCTAGTCCATGCACATGTAGTGTGCATTGTGCACATTACATCCATCTTTAGGGCACAGGTGATAGGCATCAGAATTATTGTTAAACTTGTCTCTTATGTRTAAGAAAGAAATGCTTTTTAAAGCTTAAGTGTATATTGCGGATGAAAGTTTATGCTAACTTGCCTTGGGAAGTCTTCAACTTAAATAATAGAACTWATTCTGAAAACCTCTAGTCAGAACTTTTTGTTTCTTTCATTGTTTTTAAAAAAATGATCTGTAGGGAAAAAATTGGTTTGCCTGCATATTGTTTACCCCGCTGACAGATACACCAGCTTGAATCTGAAGGCAGGAAGGAGGAGAAGCAAACCRACATAGCCTTCAACTGAGACCAAACACATGAAGTTTCAGTTTCAAAAATATTAAACATAAGTAAAAGAAGGAACTAAAGCAAAAAATGCTTTGATACCTGGTAGGAATCTTCTGGATGTACTTGAAGAAAWCCACTGTCTTTAATTCTTTGTGTTTCTTTTGACTGCTCCTGTGTTGAACCACTCTGAAAATGAGGAATAAAGTATAATTAAGTATATATAGCTACAGTGGCAAAATTCTGAGCTTTAGCACCTTTAAGTAAAGGAAATAAGAAGGTTTTATACTACCACTGAATAGGCCTATAAGCTTAAAATCCTCTCATCTTTGAAATCTTTGAAATCCTCTCATCTTTGAAAAGTCATTGAAACCTTACATGCATTTAAATATGTTTCTACTCATCAATACCCAGACCTGCATAAATCTAAAGTTTTGTCTTAAGAAAACTGGATTGTCTCACTCTGACATGTGCAACTAAACGAGACACTGATTAAGAATTGAGAATACAGATTGCAGGACAAGGTAGATATTTCTCCATATGATACTCTTCATTTAAAAAAAAAACCCAAATGTCCACAATTTAGCATCACTTTGGAATCACTCTGTTCCACCTCTTTCTCATTGTTGGTGTTGTCCTACCTTGCCCTTTCCAAAGGTCATAAGCCTCTAAGAGCAGAAAATCCCCAATTTTGGGAATTACTTCAGAGTTGCAACTTTATAAAACTCACTGTTTTATAAATGGATTTCTGCCTTTAAAAATCACATTTCCCAGTATGAGGAACACATGCAGCATATAAGTATTTTAAACCGGGAGAAAAAAAAAAAAAGTAATTATAGAGATTGCATCATTAGAATTATGGTTGATGATATGCTACTAGACAAACGAGGATAAGAAAAAAAATAATTATCTTTTGTGTTTACTGCTACCTACAAATTACAGAATATTATATTCTTTGGCAAACAATGTATCAAACATCATGCAACTTCCTTCGCTTCTTTTTGGAAGATGACTAATAATATAGATTTTAAAATGCCGTAGTGTTATTTGTCCTTTCATGTCGGCTGGTAAACTTCAGACAAGGACCAGCTCTATAAAACACTTGCTGGCATTGAACTTGTATGCAAAGACAGGCCAGGACCCAAATCTAGAGCAATATAGTGCTTTTGTTATTAGCCCCACCATTGTTTCTATAAACCTTCATTAGCTCCCAGGTAGAGGCAATCTCAGTTCCCCTAATACTTCCAAATAACAATAATAATTCTATAGAAATGGCAGACTAAAACTACAGAGAAGGGCCTTTTGTATGTGATACTGTACTGTGTTAAAAAAAAATCATCTTGAGACACCTATTGTGTGTTGTGGTATGACTGAACTGTAATGGAAAACTGCTTGCTTGGGAAAGGCAGATGCTTAATGTCCAGTGCTAAACTTCTGAAGGGACAAGCAGTCAGTGAGGAAGGAAAGCATATGTTTGACCTTGGGTTTGATACCAGATATCTAAATCATCATGCTGCTGCTGCTCTGAAGCCTGTTTCAGTTTGTTGTCATGACCGCTTTACCCTCCCCTTCTCAAGTTCACTGAAACGAACGGAGTTGTCTCGTGCTGACTTTGCTTTTTATGCRGGCATGTTTCATTAAAGCAGCTTGGACCATGACCTCAAAGTAACATGGTCAGAAGTAACAAAAGGAAATGTCAAGGCCTCGTAGAGAACCTAGTTGCTAAATACATGTCCCTTTCCCTAAACGCGACCTAGTACACCCTGTGGGCTGTTGCACACCTGGACTGCATGTTAACAGGACAGTTTTGTGGATCGTCCCTAATGGTACTGGGGGAAAGGACAGGGAGACTACAAGAAATTTTTAGAGTGCCTTTGAAAAATGATTACTGCTGTACTGCAGCAACACTTAGCAAATTCTGTAATATTGCCTTGTGCATGGGGCCATTGAAAGTGGAGGGGTGGAAGGACCCCTCTGCTTGCATGCAGTTGTGGAGCATTCTCAGGCAGATGCAATAAATAGGGTTTTACTTCAAAGACTATAGAAAGCTTAAAGAAGATAAAACTATTCCCATAAAATATCTTCATCATATGGTGTACTTTCAGAACATTCAAGTTAGAAAAAGCCATTGCATTCTAACTAGGATATTACCATTAACAGGTGTTTTATTATTGCAAATCAAAATAGAGCTACACAAAGTAGTGTGATTTTCTTTTTAGACCCCACAAACTACCTAGCATTCTTTGCCTGCTATATTGTATTTCCTKTCTTTTGCATCTTGAAAAAAAAACTTTGGCTAACTTCAGATCCTAAAGCCTTTGAAGGGGAACTAAAGGGAACTATTTATGCTTTAGTTCAGTACAGTTCTTTGTTTCTAGCTTTGAGATATCTTTAAAATCCCTTTCTCTTCTCTGTGGCTTAAGATTTAATATATTCTCTACCACATTAGAAAAATGCTGCCTCCTCATTGCTACATTGTACTTCAGTTGCACTGGAGTATTTCCACAGCTTCTTTTGTTGAGAGCAGATCCACCATTAAGATACTTACTGCTTTGYTATATTTTATACTAGGTGCTGATAAATTTCTTAAAAAGTTCAGTAAGTCCTTACTTAGTACGTCTGAAAGCTTTATAATGATGCAGCATGGCAAGTATGTCTGGAAAGGATTCTTTAATCTTTTATCTGTATCTAAAAAGTTCTTCAGCAAGATTTAAAAAAAAAAAGTAGCTGACCTACCTCGATAGACCTATCTGATTTCAGATCTCCTTTTCTTTGCATATCGTAGAAGCTAGTTGCAGGTCCTCAGGGAAACACAGCTCTGAAGAGCAAAATCAGAAAAAAAAGAATGGTGAAAGCTTGCCACTCGAATACTGCTTTTCTAGTATAAAACTCCACAGAACTAATGAAATGAGGAAAACTCAAAAAATTGCAAATCTGAAATAAGCAGTTCTAAATAGATTTATGAGGCATACTTAATAGTTCTTCTTCTTATCCATAATGTAAAACACAAACAGTACTCACCTTCTAGTTACCTCCTATATTAAATCATACCYAGTGGACTAATACGTAGTGTTGAATTACTGCAAGTAAGCAAACCACCTACATAAGTTTAAGGTTTGTCATTATTGTACATCTTTTATTAGTTTTGGATTTTTTTTTTCTATCAAGAGTCATCTTCTAGAGCACTGAAATTCTGATATCTAGTTTGTACCSTAACTACAGTAAAGCCCACATTTTCAACTGGGGCTTCTGCACTACTGTTCTGTCCATGTCCCAGTTTTACTTCTTATTGATACAACCTGAGATCCCCACTCCCTATCCTATACCTAAATCATTTAAGAGTAGCTGATGCTCATCTATACCAAAGGGGTGCCAACAACCAGACTAAATTCCCTGTTTCTTTAGTTTCAGAATGGCTGCGGTTATTGCCTTTCCTCGGTGTGCTGGCTTTGCTTGGTTATCTCGCTGTTCGGCCGTTTCTCCCCAAGAAGAAACAGCAAAAGGATAGCTTGATTAACCTCAAGATCCAGAAGGAAAATCCTAAAGTAGTGAATGAAATAAACATTGAAGATCTGTGCCTCACAAAAGCTTACTGCAGGTGTTGGCGTTCCAAGACCGTAAGTTACTTCTCTGTGCTATATTTAGATTAGACTGAACTTGCATATTTTTCACCTTTTCATATTGGAACACTTTACTTGGCTCTGGGGGGTGCAGCTGCTTTGAAGATTGAACAGTTCTTCCCTTTCTCCACTTCATGTTAGAGTGGAAAGTTTAGAATAGAAGGAATGTTTACAAAGTTATCCATATTAGAATGAAAGTAATGCTGGACTTGCATTGAGGATGGTGAGCATATCCTTGCCTGGTCCAGCGTAGTGCACAGGTAAGTCCCACTTGACTTTGAATGCTGCATAGCTACCAGATCAASTAGCTCTTAAGTCTTTTTCCTTTACCTCCACTATTTTATGAAATCTTTCATGCCTGTTTTGACTGCGAGTCCAATAACACCTGTTTTAGGACCTCGCAAACATTGTTACCGTGGTAGCAAAGTGTTTTTTCTTGGCRATGTGTATGACAGGTGTTTTATAGAAGACATTTAAATGGAAAAGGACATAGGAGAAAGAACAATAAACTTTATCAGAATATTCCTAGCATGAGAAGAACTATTAAGAGAAAACAAACTATTTAAGTGGGCAACAGAGATTATATTAATTCATCCTCTGTGTTTTCTTCCAGTTCCCTGTCTGTGATGGCTCTCACAACAAGCACAATGAATTAACAGGAGATAATGTAGGTCCACTAATACTAAAGAAGAAAGAAGTATAGCAGATACCTAATCTATTAGATTATGACTGATTCATCTTTTATATACTTGTAGTTGTAGGAGATTACATTTTATTATGTGATTAGATTGATTTAGTCTAAYGATTGCTGTAGATCTCTTTTTGGGATAAATTCCATTTAGACAGTGCTTGATCTCACTGTTTTGATACTTWATTCTKWWMAGAATWAAGTCTGCTGTGTAAAACAAAGTAATTATCTCTGTAAATAAGTTGTTGATTTCAAAAATAAAATGACTTCCTACAATAAAGCCTTTTCTGTATAAGCATACAGTTATAAAAATGTCACTATTTCTAAGTGACAGACCTGTACCTTTCTGGCTTTTTTTTTTTTGATAGGTAGCCACTTTATAATTCTGGTTTTCAGGAACAATTTCAAGTGTGGGATAATGTTACAGTTCCAGGCTGTATAAGCTAAATTACTGYACAGGTCAGTTCCCAACACTGTCACTCTCTTTCAAACCCCTATGTTGATTGTTAGAGTCCGATTTACAGATTGAGATTTGTTCCTTACGTACTTTCCTCACACTGCAGATACATCTTCTTGTAGTATTGTTCTGGAAGGAACTGGTTAAGTGACAGAGACAGAAGAGTGGAGTTGAGCTGGAGTCATGGCTTGTTACTGGTTTACACAGAGCTTTGCTATAGTACAGCTGAATTTAAAGTGTGGGTACATAATTGTTACCCCAGCTAACAGCTAGGCTTTTAATTAYGTCTTCTCAAGTGCTTTATTCTGCAATGAAGTACTACCCGTTTAAAAATAAGTAGTTTGATATATTGTTTATACTACAATTTTAGACAATGGTACTAAGAAAGGGCTCAGCTGTTCTTTAACTCCAGTTCAAATGATTTGGTGGGAAGCCCCCAGAGCAGTCTGCATTGCCTTWCTCCAGAGCTTATTAACCCAGCCGAACAACAGAAACCAAGTCTTACTGCAACAGAAAGCAGTTCTCACATCCTGGCTCTTACAGCACTGGAACTAACAGTAAACCTGACAGCATTTGTAAGTGTTTGTAGGTATCTAACAGTCTGTCTTTGCACCAAAAAAGGGCAGATGAGGATGTGAGTGTATGTTAYATGCAAGTATTTCATTGTACCATGGTACAAGTCTTTGTTTTAATGCTTTGTGTTGGTCTTATCTTCATGAATGAGAACACACATGAACAYTATCTTATTAGAACACTTAAAGTCCATAATGTTACCAGATGTCTKATACTGTATTCAAATACTACTTAGAGGTGCATTATAGCAAACACTATCTATAAACAGTACTCAGTGAACCCTTGTTAAATCTTTAAAGCAAGTTTTGTAATTGTAATCTCTAASAGTATTGAGTCCAAGCCCAAATTCTTGGCTGTGCTAGATGAAACATACAACTGTTGAGACAATGTTTTTGAGCTCTGCAATCCCCAGCCTCCTGCAAGCCACTGTTGATATATACAAGCCTGCATGCATTTCCAGCTTTTACCAGAGCGTTTGCATTCAGAAAAAAATTGATTGTCCCACATTTGTGAATAAAATGAGTCAATCTTCTGTATTCAAGTCCTTTGCTGTACTTGAACAACTTTGCTACAGCAGCACAATAAAATTGATTTTGTTCCCCCTACCAACAAAGCTCCTCTAAAAGGGAAATGACAGATTGACCTCTTGATTCCATCTCTAACAGGGCCCCCTCTAACAGGGCTGATTTTCTCTCCACTACTGCTAGAGGAGAGTGCTGCTAAACCATCTACAAAGGTGGTTATGAAACAAGTAGTTTGGGGGTTGTTTTTTTTCTATAGGCAAGTGGAACACGTATACAGTAGGTGCCTGCAACAGCAGTACTTAGTCACCATTCCTTTCAGGAAGGACATTTCAGTCATTTGCACAAATAATAAAATTAAAATCACAGGAAAGATAATAACCATTTCCTCGCATTTCAAGGTCTGTGAAGGTAATATGTGCTCTCATGGCTCTTACTGCATTCAGAGATTCCCATCTTACCTAACATAGGCCTGCTTCAACACCCTGCTAGGTGCAGAAAAGCTCCCTATACATCTGGTTTATACATGCTCTGGGGTTTATTTTAATATCCTTGGCAGAACAAATCATTTAATCTTCTGCAAATGCCACCTGCAACTGTGCTATAAAAACAAAGTAAAACAAAAGCTTAACAAGGCTGGTTGTAATATTTGCACTGCAGAAAACACAAACCAGGACTGCTGCTACTTTTGGTTACGAAGTCAGATTTCTCTTTCTGCCTACCTGCCAGCTGGAAATTGGCRTGCAGTATGCTGATGTCACAGCAGTGCTGCGGAGGGTAGCAAAGTGTRCTCCAAGATAAAGGAGAAAATGCCACCAACAGCTACAGGCATCACTCCTGTCCTTGTGCTCCCTCTGTCTTTGGAAGTAAAGCCTCTGTAACAACAGCTTTTGTCAAGTTAATGAAACTTGCTCCAACAATGACTTTGCAGCACCACACAGGATGGGTTTGGCCGATTGATGCTGCAGGCAGCTTGGATTCTTCATCTGCAAGCCATGCATGGGACATTTCATTATCAAGTTGAACACTGTGCTGAAGGGGAAGAAAACAAGCACATTGCTGGATCCTGTAACAGCCACGCTGTGCTTTGAATGTGCATCTGAAATGCTCTTATTTTGATTGCATAACAAGGTTAAGTAATCAGTTAATTTTTGATTTCATTTTAAGATTCCATCTCACACAAAGCATTACTAAGCTGATTGTATTTCAGTTCTTACCCATCACCACCATCTTAAGGAATGTGTCTGTGGAGCTCTCTCTCTCACTGATAARAATGGCTTTAGCTAGTTATTCACAAGGATCTGTCTTAGCACTGCATGACTATGCCAGTCTAATTTGGGGGTCTACATACTGAGATAAATTTGTCTGTAGCTCTAATAAGGACCAAGACAAAAGCAGTGGAGCAGATTCTTCTCAGACTCACTGCAAAGTCTGGAAAGACAGGACTTTGTATGACATAATGCACCTTTTCATTCTACTAGAATACTAGAGGTTGCTTTTTTTAATTATGAATTTGAACAGTGGTTGTACTGAGCTTACAAATAAACTTGTAAAAAAGAGAAAAGTGTTTAATTTGTGTCAAATATTAAATGTATTTGAACTGGCACAAGCTAACTAAGAACTACATCATTCATTGCATCATGGCCACATTATCCCATATGCTTTGCAATTAATTTTATACTTCAGTGCTCAGTTTGACTGAAAAAGAGAAAACAGTGATTAGGCATGTTTACATTATCACTCCATCCCCTGGCCTGTGCGAATTCCTGCTTCCAGATGGCCAATTTCTGTCTTTTTCCATATGCTGCCTGCTTTAAGTGCCACCACAGGCTGCCAGGAGCCTGCGGTGCCGCAGAGCCTTCTGCTGCGGCGGCTGCCATGAGCCTCGCGGGGCTCCTGAGCCCGGAGCGCTCGGGGCTCCTGTGCCCGCTGCCTCTGTGCTGAGGTTGGCCTCGAGGCAGGACTCCTGCACTCACCCTTTACTGCACGTTGCACCCTCATTTTAGTTGCTGCAAATGAGGGACTCTAAGAGAGCAGCATATAGATTTTATGGGCATCAATTTGCGTTATCCATGAATGAATTCATGACATTTTGCTAAAAGGGAGGTGGTCTTAATTGTTATGACTCTATCATCTCAAACTCAGATCAAAAAGTTCCTATATCTTAAAATTAACCTCTGCTTAAAAACGGATTAAAAAAATAAGTATTGGGACTGTTTTGAGAAGTTAATAGGTTCTCTTAATACCAATACYATTTCACTTTTTAGGGAAAGAAATAAGTGGCTTGTTCCCCACTGCAAGACAAWGGAGAAGCACCGTAAAGCATTAATGCTTTTCATTTTAGAGCTGTAGGACTACATAGGGCTGGTTCTGTAAGGAGATTGTGTTCCAAGCAAAAGGGCTACAGTCCTTACCCTTCACACTTCTGCTGCTGAACAGACCCCAGCTTTGGCAGAGTGATCTTTCCCTGCAGTAAGATTCTGCTCTCTGAAACATTTTAAAAATTAATAAACAAATCACACATACAGCTTCAGCCATCATTTACTTCCATGTGAAATGTATTGTTTTACAAACAGCCACAGATGAACTGAACACTAAATTCCCACATCAATTAGGTAACCACTCCACCTTTGTTTTCCATTTCCAGATAGATAAAGCTACTATTAAAATAGCCCCTACTTAAGTAACTGAGTGCCTCCATTAGCTACTCCAAGGGCAGGAACACGCTCAGAAGTCAGTGGTTGATGCAGTACCCATGAAGTGCAGCACAGCAACCTTTAATCATCCYGCACAGCCTCAAAGCACCCTCCCTTCTGGTCAGGGGATGGGGATGGACTGAACTAGCTAGGGATTGTATATTCCCTATGCAAGGGGAGAGAACAGCGACACATATGGTAAGGAAACTCAGTGAAAATTTAATAGCTGGACTTTACAAACGTCTGCAAAAAACTTACCATAGAACTTCCTGGTATTTTTAATCACTGTACTGGAGTTCCAAGCTTTCTCAGGAAGTTATTTTTGTTTGGAAAGAAAGGCACATACAAAAAAAGGTGTGTGCGTGCACACACATGCACACAAACACAGAGCACGCTAACTCTTCTGTATACACAGATATAAATATATGCTCTACAAATAATACAGTTTCAGAAATGCCTGCCTAATTCAGAAGTCATGTTTCTTAAGCCTTTGAACTTGTCATCTGATGGCCCAGTTTCAATCACCAGGAGTTATATCATGTTGATTTTAATTTTTTTCCCCTATTTGAATTCCATCTCTCTGCACCACTCCATGCCTCAACAATTCAGATCCTCTTCCTGACCTCACACCCACACATTTCAAATAACTGTTGACTGCTAACCTCTCTAGTGACTCACTGTCCGGCCAGCCTAGTCACTGTATGTTTAGCTCACTCATCCCTTAAGGCACCATCAACAGTTAAAAATATTTTAGAAAAACTGTTTTAAAAACATGTCTCTAAACTGTTTTTAAAATAGCAGATACAACTGATTAGTGGTTTTGGTTTCCTCCAGAAAGACTGAACATGCGTGGTGTTTACTCAGCAAACATAGCAGGGGCTGAAGGTCTGTATTTCCACATGCGTCTTTCTTACGAATGTTCACACATCTCTGGCTCTTCTCCAGCCTCAACACCTTCCTCATCTTTGTTCTTATTTGGTTGAGCCTTCTGCAAAAGTCTGGGTCCTGCCAAGCCAATAGCCAGGGCTCCAATTGGAGCTGTGATCAGGATGGCCAGGAAAGCTATTGTCAGTACATCCATTCCATAGTTTTCCAGCTGCTCATCCTGATGTCTTCTTGCAGTATCCAGAGCAAGGGAGCCTATTGCAGCCTGCAGGAAAGAGAACTGCTCAGATGCAGAAGTAACTATTAGCATTGAGAGGAGAAAAGGGTTTTATCATTCAGTTCATACTTAGTACATGACAAACTTTGTCTTTAATGTCTTTAATTCATTCATCTACTTCGCTTCTAGGCACAATGTAAAAAAGTAACGATTATATTACATCTCTGGTAATGATTTTCACTTGACTACTCTTTCAAGGTGCTAAACTAATGGGTTGGTAGCCCTCTCTGAAAAACACTTCTGAGCTGTCATGTTAATCCCACTTCTGGGAAAGGGATCATTAACAAAACGGACCTGTATATCTCATATTGCAGCTGTGAAAAAGCTGTATCTTGAGAAYAGGTCCTGATGGTAGTCAGCTAGTAGCAATTTCTGAAAGTTTAGTTTATAAAATTTGCAATATTAAATATGCTGCTTTATTTGTGTTTGCAAATAACTATGCTATTGAGACAAAGTCCTAAGGGACCCAAGATCAATGATATAAAAAACCCACAATCTGCCTCAGGCTTATCTAGCAATAACACTGTAAAGGTCACCTGTTCTTAAAAATGCTACCTCTTCTTAAAAATGCCACAAACTAAAACCCCTTCTGAGCCTCTACTTGCGACCATTCCAGCAGACAATTCATGTACTGCCAGATAAAAACTCCTAAAAATCTGTATGTAAAGCCAAAACAATCTGCTATATCAGCTACAATCACGTCTACAATCTACATATACAATATACATATACATATGTAGCTGCTATATCAGCTACAATCAATATCTACAATCAAGTCTGTTTGTACATTTTGTTGGCATTGAAAAGAGTAGGACCTCAGATACAAGCAAAATGCCCTTACACTGCACAGAGGAAGCCTCCTTGCACTTCCTCAGTAGACTTAATGCTGAGCTATTTAGATTATGAACAACACAAATACTACTTGTCAGCTGTTAATGGGCTTCTTCTCCCAGTCTACTTTGTTGTTAGCCAGGCAAAGTTCTCCTAAGGACAGGAAATACAGTGTGTAATGGAAGCAATGGCTTGCTTTACCTGGACAGTAGCTTTGGGCATCCAGGCCAACGAGACAAATACTTTCTCCTTGAAAGTAAACCCAGCAAAACACACCATCAGGAACGTGACTAGGATTCGTACGACAAGGGCAATGCCTAATGTAGCAATACAGAGTCCTATAAAGACAAAACCTTTGTCAGCACTACTGCACAATGGTGTCTGAGTGGAATAAGCTTCGTAACGTGCATTCAACATACATCTTAACCACAGACTGGACACTACTAACGGGCTGGATAACTAGTGAATGATCTTACCAACAGTTTCAGGCCTAAGCGACGTAACAGATACTTCTGCTCCAATCAAACCAAAGAGAAAAGGCTGAAAGATGTTCCATGCAACTGCAACAATTTTTTCTACTGCCCTCTGCAACAAAAAATGGAGAAAAAAATCTGTAAATTCATAACCTGGACAATTGCACACAACATTCAATTAATCAAAAGACCTAGGTAAAACATATCATAAAGACTGGTCAGACTCTCAGTTTATGATTAACTTTTGACATAGGCTAAAAGGTCTAGGGTTAGATGTACACCTTGCAGAGGTCAGAGTATTGAGTTCTCTCAGTAAATGAGTATTTACTCTTTTAAGAGAACAGAGGGGTGCGAAGAGAACACTGATGTATGAATAATAACAAAGCAGTTGTTAAACTAGAAAAAAGTAAAATACAACTGAATTTCCACAAAGCTGCTTGTTCCTCCATTTATGCCTTAACAAGGTCAAATCTTCATAAATTTCAGTACCAGCCTCTCTCTGATCCTACTGCACTCAGTTGGAGGTCTTGCTCCAAGTGAACAGGAACAAAGTTAGGCTAAGGAAAACTGAAATTCCACCTTAGTCAAGAGTATTGAGTTTTTAATGGGATGTGCAAGTACAAAAACACTCTTTGTTTAAACTTCACACTTGCTTTGTGAAGAGGTGCATTTTTACATTTAAAAACTTTTTTTTAAATTAAGTGGATTCCACAATAGCAAATGGTGTCCAGGACTGAATGTGTTAAAGTGTGGGGCTCTAAGGTCCTAAGCATTTTCCTCGTTTTCTCATTTCCCTAATATTTTACCACTTAAAAAAAAAAATTCTGCTTACTGCCCATCTATTTGCTTTAGCATTGGGAACACTGTTCCTTGCTTTCTGTGGACTATGCTTGCTAAGCTGCTTCCACCAGGACTGGTACAGTACAGTGTACAAGACAGCCTGGGAGAAGGTCAGTACCCAGCAACACACCAACTAAGCAGTAGGCAGACCTCTTCGAATGTATCTGATAACAGTGTCTAAAATAAGCRCATAAGTGAGCTCCTCTCTGTCAGTATATGTTACGCTTCATATGGATACTGAGAGACAAGGACAGCAACTTCCAGTCATACTAAGTGTCCCCAAATTGGCACAGAATAAAGCTTAAATCTGTACATTCTGAATCTGAAAGCTTTGTCAATGCACTGTTGTTGCTCCTGCCAGAAGACAAACTCCTTTGGTGTGGCATGCTTATTTGTAGGAACATTTACCTTGTTGTCAGACCATCCAACCCCAGCAACAAATGCTAGAACTAACGTGCAGAGCCCTCCTGATCCAGGGAAACCAAAGCGGGTGCTGCCAAAAACAGCAAACATGGACAGACCCAGAACAAAATACGATCTCTTCCATGCCAGAGATGCCTGCAACAAAGGAAAGAAATGAACAAAAAAAAAGGTTTAGAAACAAAGTAAAAAAAGGTTACATATCATTTTAACAATAACAAAGGATACAATAATGAAGGGATCAAAACTTTCAAGTAAGATGAATTATTTGTTTGGGCTGAGGGCTTGTAATTGCTGGAAAACTAACATTCTGGAAACTTAATGTTTCTTCTTCTCCTCTGCCCATCTAAAAACTCAGTGCACAAACTTCTTTTTCTACCACAAAGAACATAATGTTCTGTTCTCACATCCCTAATTCAGCTCTGTGATAACTGTACAGTCAAATACTAGAACAGTTTATCCAAAGAGGGGTGGAATCCTTGCCACTAGATGGTTTTAAGGACAAGTTGAACAAACTTCTGTCAGGAATAGTCTAAGTTTATTTTATCTAGTCAGACAGTTACATCATATGAACTCTGCAGTTCTGCTCCATCATTTTTATCAGGTGGGCTCCTCTGCCATATTTTTAGTATTATTTAGTAAGAAGAAAACTTGCTTCCACAGAGGGCATTAGATGCTTTGCAAATTGATCTCAGCAGGCCAGAACACATCTACTTTCTTCTACAAATTTACGTTCAGTTARTCACCACTTAATATCAAATTAATCCATCACATAAAATACAATTTTCTTGAAGGCAACACATTCTAATTACTGTTACTGATACGTGAAATTACTTAAAACACATTATCTGTTCTGCTCCTTTCTGCTCTTGTATCTGCTGGAAATGTCTAATGGAAGCACTTTTGAAGTATATCAGCCCTAATTTTTACTGTGTGAAAGAGCATTCAGACTCCTCCCCACATGAGTGGAAGTTTCCACTGCTTCAGTGGGATCAGAATGGTGAGCTGGGGTTCCAAACTCTCCATTAAAAAGGACTCTCAGATCATGTGTTAGTATTGCAAATAAATAAACTATTAGAAAAGAAATCAGAGCTTCATTTACAATAGCAAATTTATCATYTGGAAGCTGTTAGTATAAGTTTTGGGTGCTGTTTTCACCCAGAACAGCACCATTATAAGCTTGGAAATTAGTAATTTAAGAATAGCAATATTTTATAGAAAACTACCTGTTTCCCCAAAAGAAACATTTTAAAATTATTCTTAGTTTTCACCTGATCATGGCTTGGGAAGTACCGAAGAAACATTCCCAGAATGGCCCCTGCTGCTGTGCCAACCGCCACCTCCAGCACTCCRCGGAGCACGTTGTACAGAGTAGAACCTAGTGGCAAAAGCAGAACGAGTTCAAGGACTCTAATGCAAGGGACCCTCCAGTCACAAAAGCTGCTGGACCTAKGAGGGTGTTTAAATTATTTGAGAGTAAAGGGTTCCAGGAGGGAATGTATAGATCTGGAAGAACCTGATGGTGCATTTCTCCCTTTGCAAGCTTCATGCCAAGAAAGTGCGTCAGAGAGAGGAAGAGCCACTGCCAGAGCACATCCAGGCCCCGGGAGGACTGAACGCGCTTACGCTGGGCCTGCAGGGTCCAAGCCTATCAGCCCACAGAGCCAGAAATAAAGATCTCCCAATGTTTTGTGACCCACAGCTTCAAGAGTCAAGTTACACTAACACTTTTATATGGGGATATTAAAATAATTTTTTTTCAGCCATAACAGAACAAGAACTCCTCAAAATATGAGGGTTTGTTCTAGCCTTTCCCAGCTGCAGAGAAACAAGCATACCAGAAGAGAAAGCTATTCCAAGGCAGGTGTTGAACCCTGTAATGGCCAGGATGTCATCAATGCTGCCAGCAGCCATCAGCAGGGTTGGGACACCCTTTTCCACGCCATAACCCCCTGCTTGTAATGTCAGCATTGAAGGCACCACAACAGCAGGGGAAACGGCACCTAGAACAAATCTGAAAACACATGGTTTCTCTTCACATTCTGTCTTTAACAGAACAAATAAAAAAAACAAGTCCTCAAAACTTTCTGACCCTATTCCTTTTAAAGCATAAGTACACAGACCTTTGAGACATTATCTTTCCCTGTTAATTATGAAGATATTTCTATGCAGTTTTAAAGTCAACTTTTACTTCCTGTCAGCTCAAAAGTATTGAAACAGAGCTCCATGGACTAGGMCTTTAGTCTACACTGCCAGCCAGGCGTGTTCCCTGATATAGCTCATGATTTTCCAACTAGGAACCTAACCTCATRGCTATGACTTGGGACCCTAGTTCCTTCTCATGAAGGAAATCAGTGTGTGTTAGAAGAATGTCATTCTTCCTCTTCCAATATATATGTCCTGACCAAGTCTACAGTTCAGACAGAACCTAAATGGAAAAGGTTTCCTATGATTAATATTCCAGTATTTAACATGCCATATTCTTACTTTCCAGTGGCAGGGAGGGTAGGGTATAGGCATCTCTTCAAGTGGATATTTTCAATTTCAGCACAAAGACTCTCCCCAATGTGGTACTATTCTTGGTCCTTAAAGGCTCTCTGTGTTGTGGTTAAATATCCAGGGATTGCCCCACCCTTCTTCCTTCTTTAAGTGCTCAGATCACAAACAAAGCAGAGTAATGATGTAAGTACTCCTCCACAGCCTGGAAATACGACCTCTAAGTTAGCCACAGAGCCAGACAGGGATGGTAAGCAAACAACCACAGGGGCTAGGCACATTTTCCATCATATTTCACCACCGGGTAGGCCACTATTAACTGACATTCAACTGAGCTCTCTTTTTGACAGAGAACTAAAATTGTGATCACTTAACTATGACAGGACAAGAGTAACCTTTGTTATACAGAAAAAAAGAGTGTATATTACCCTAATATAAATCCCCACTGCCATGGCAAATGCATGAACAAGTAGGCGAAAACAGCAGCTGTGCATGTCTCTAAGAGGCATGGTCCAAAAGAAAGCCGCAGACAAACTGCTTTCAGCTTCTTAAGAGCCTGTAATGTAAGCACATTCAGACATTAGCATCTGTACCCTCAGGGTCCTAGGGAAGAAAAAAAAAATTCAAGGTCTGATATGGTTTGTTAAAGAATCCCCTTTGAGCTGCAGTACAGGTTATGGCAGCTTTAAAAACAAACACAAAAAAMCCCCATAACSTAAGCCAGAGATAAGCTCAAATCAAACGGCTTTGGATTTAAAATTGTAAGCATGGCAATGAAACCTCTGGATCTGTGTTTGATAAGGCTTCTGCACATCTGAGTAAGCAGGGGCAAAGAAYGGACAGAATTTGTTTCATTAATAGTTGGTCCCATACCTGTGGATCCAGGCCAAGTCCTGCTCGGGTCAAGATAATGGAAAGAGCAATATTCCTGAGTGCTGCAGACCAGTGGAGGTTTATCTGGATGATGTCATTGATGACTGGGGTATTTCGGATGAAAAAACCAGCAAGCAACATCCCTTAAGGAAAAATAAACAATYGGATATTTATTTCAAAAGCTGGAAATTGTTAAGAATACTCCAAGGTACCAGAAACGCAGGTATACTGAAACCATGATGCTGAGTTCCTTGAGAAACCTAATCTAAAAAGGCTAATCATGAACTAACAGACTTAAAATTGATTGGCTATGCAATACTTATGCAAAGCTGGGGTGGGGAGACAGGAAAAGAAACACAGTCAGAAGCTTGCTTTTGTTCCCTATTTGATCTACTTCCAAGATCCMACCTTTTGCACATATTAGCTTTGCAGGTGTCTGATTAGACAGTTTTGCCATTTGAACAGCAGTCCTGSAAAAAGGTAGGAAATCATGGAAAAGGATAACTTTAAATAGAATGTGTAAAGATTCACCACTACATGTGTGCTGTTRTTTTTTATGGCATAACTTCTCATTAGCCATGTTAAGTAATAGGAAAGACCAAAAGCAAACACACACTGTGCTTAGGTTGCTCCAAGTCTGGTAAGAACCTGTAAGCTTTGGCTGTGAGCATGATTTGCCCTGGAGCACTCTCAATTTTTGGACATTTGTTTGTCGGGAGGGTTCAAAAAGATCAAATAGCACTATAATTAATCTGTAGTGCCTCATGGTAATTATGTCAGCCTRTGGGCTAAAATAGTGATTACAGGCCTTATTTAAAGGCTGCATGAGGTCCAAGCCACTAGAGCTGTCCAGATCTAGAAGCGTGTTGAACAAAGCTAAAAACCCACCTTAAAAGGATATTTTTACTGTTCCGCTCCAGGTTGTTTGCTGCAGAAATCTGTCTGCAGTACATACCTGAAGAGCGCTATGCCTATCCAAATGTCTCAGTAGCAATTTCATTCCCTTTTTCCTCAATGGCTGCAGCTCACTGTGAGGTATATAGTAGCAAGAGCTACATTAAACTGCATCTGGTACAGATGGATCAAAGGCAAAAAATTCTTCTGTGAGACTATAAGATTTGTATTCTTAATGTTCAAAAGAATATTCAAACATGTCTTTTTTCGCTTTTGACTCATATTTCTCCAATTTGCCCCAAAGACTGGGAATCCAAGCAACTCTGTCCTGAGCAACTCAACTGACATGTGCTCTCATGCTTAAGCTTCTACTGTTCAATATTAAGTTGATAAAAAAAAGTTGATATGTCAATATTTACAATTGATTTAAATTAATATCAACAATAATTATTCCTTGTGAATTTATTTTTTTAGAATTCAGTTATTTGACAGAAAGAAGGAAATTGTTARGTTACTAGTAGAAAACAATTTATTTGGAAAACGCTTTCCTAGCCCGCATGAGATGCATGCAAAACAGCTCAGTTCTTTAACAAATAATTATTCCAAYAACCACATTAAAACTGCTGTTTAGTGAGATTATAAACAGATTTTAAGTGAAAGGGATGGCAAGGACAGTAAATTTTGAATGCCTRGGTGTACAACTCTCTGCCCCTCAAAGAATTCAGAGGACCTTGGTAACATACACACTATTTCACCTGGGCTAACAGGGGAAATTTTGCACCTTCTCTGAGAGAAATTGATACAAGTCACTCGGGAAAAGCTACAGATTTTGATCTTCAGGCAGTTYGAATGTTCCCAGTCTTAATACATTTAAGATATAGATGTTTCCTGACTGTCCGGATGACAGAACTACCCAAGAAAAACCAAAGGATGTCTTACCAAGAAGAGCAGGAAGAGGAGGCAACGTTGGTATTTTTATGAGTCCAAAAATYTTCCCTCCAATGACAGAAAAAAAATAAAGAAACAGAATTCCAAACAGGTTTCCACCTGGAAGGCACTCAGCCCCAGTGATGGACCAAGTCACAGCCCAAATCAGGACCACAATCACAACTGGAACAAAACAAGAAAAAGCCATATTTAACAATCTCTCTAGGATGACTTTGTTCATTATTAGGTCACATCTGCTTTTCTTCTCTGGAAAAAGCTGCTATTCATCTCAGAAACAAAAGTACTTAAAAATAAGTTTAATCCTAACTATGTAAACTTTGATATTCCCTAAATAGATTCATTATTACTATTAAATTATTGTAATAAATTTATTATATAATAATTTATTTAATAAATTTATTAAACTATATTATAATAAATTTATATTATTATCTAAATAACTTACATTTATATAAGTTATTTATAAATAAATTATAAATTATATCAATTTATATAATGAATAATATATCCATATAAATTTATATATACTAAAATACTACAGAAAATGAAAAAAGAAGAATCATTAGGGAACAGAAAGGACCAAGTGAGCCTTGACCTACTGTGAAAAGCAGTCATCAGGTCCTGTATCCTTACAACTGAGATTTTCATTAAYACTTATCTTGCATTCATGTAACTGCTTTCTTCTGAAGAAAAACTGTACTAAGAGGCTGCTTCTGTTCAAGACCGACAGTGGGTCCAGTCTCATTATTAAAAATATTTAAGTATGATTCTGCAGCTAGATGGGTAGCAATACACTGCTATCTATRGGGGAAAAAATCCCCAAGCAGGTCCTGTCTCTAGGCTCCTTAAGACAGTAGACATTTTTCTTCATGCAGCGAACAGGCACAATACAGAGAAAATAAGCTCTTAATGTGAAAATATTACACTCATTTCAAGTTCCAAACACATTATACAAGGAAACCAGCATGCACAGATATACACGTCTAAGAGTGAAGGAGAATTAAAAAAAAAAAAGCAACAAAAAGCTTTATGAAAGCACATGAAAGTATATTGCACTTTCAGACTGGGTTTTTCTTTATCTTATTATAGTAGATGGTAAAGGAGAGATTAGCTGATTCTCAAATGCAGAAGCTCAAAACTTCCAAAAGAGAGACAGTAGAGGCTGTAGTCGCAGCTAAACCAATAAAAATACATCTTCTTCGGAAAAGACAGAAATAACTGGTTATAAGGGTCAGTGTGCCTTGAGGATGGGTTTCTTGGCTTTGCAACCCAGAGCACTAACAAAAGACATCATTAGAGTGTATTGTGTTTGTAGACTCAATTCCACAACAAACAAACCAGCATGCTAAAAATGCACTGTGTTTATAACCATATTGCYTTCAATCCAAAAAGAGCAATCCAGAAAAAAAAGTTAGGGCTCTTACTTCTGAACAAAACCATTCACAAAAAGGTAAATAAACCTATGTTTAACATGGAAGACAGAATGGAGGAACATGCACATCTTTGTTCTACTTGAACATTTCTTCTACTAAGATGTTGAAAGATGTGCTACATTAAACAGCTATTTCCCTTCATTACTTTTGAGAAAAATAGTCAGACATCATACCCAGAAAATCAAGTACTACTTGGCCATTTGTCAGTTCAGCTAAAGCATTTATCTTACGCACCGTTTGTCACTATTCGGGCCAGTAAACCTTGAGGAGGACAAGCAAATATTTGCATCCATGTTCTTGCAGGTGTTGAAGCTATCTGTTCCCAAGGCTGCTGAGGACAATGATTCAGGAGAGCAGTTTCTTCTGTTTGTATATTCCCATCAGTACCTTTGGGGTCCACTGTTGGCCCTTCCTGTATTAAAACAGAAAGATTCTCTCAGAAGTGGCACAATATGCATGCATTTGTAGCAGTACACCAGACACCTGTAATCTGATAGAATATCTATATTAATTAAACAATTGCTACACTGCAGGCTGGGCTCTTTATTTTTATTTATATATTTTTATACACATATATACACATACATGAAAGTATGGATATACACATACATATACTTTCATCTATATATCTGATAAAAATGGTACTAACAGGCTGAGTTCAGCTTGTCTTTTGTCTGAACTAAATAATTGTCAATATTTTCTACAGTTGGATAATGTTTTGGTCTAGAATACTGTGTTGGATTTCATGGTAGAATTGATGATTAGCATTAGCATTGTTTCAGGGCAACAATGATCTGTCATAACACTCCTAAAYAACTTCTGTTACAAAGCTTAGAATGAAAAAAACATCATCTACTATTGATTAGTTAAAGAAGAAAGAAACAGCACAGAAGGCCAGTGACAACATTACTCACTTGATCCATTRCTGGAAGGCTCAAACTGATAAGTCAAGAGATGGAGAAAAATCACGTCGGGAGCTTTTTTCCCCTCTCGACGAATGATTTGATCAAACTGTTCTCTTATACTGATTCATCTACTTACCCATATTCACAGCCAAAATATTTTTCTGACCATTTTTGGGTATGTCTTTTGCTTTATTTTAGGGTYCTTATTTCTGACAAGTTAATCATCTACCTCCCCTTGTAATTATTCACCTTCATGTCAGCTAGTTGTCATAGCACAACAATGGAATTCTTGCCTACCCTGTGGCTTGGCCATCATCCAGTAATAGTTCCGCATTTCCCATTATTTCTGTCTTGTGTGTGTGTATACATATATACACACACGTGTGTGTATATATATATACACACATATATATACACACACACATATGCATCCCTTACTCATTGTTATGGATGGAACACCAAGTCTTGTGAGCTTTGAGTGTAGAGTTACTTCGATATCCATCCTGTGACTAGCAGTCACCAGCTACTCATGCTTACAGAAGATCTTCAGCACCTCTTACCAGTCAATATCCTATTCTCTCTGAAGTATCTGTAATATTARGAATTTTATTCTTACTTCCTTTTACCCTAGTCTATTTCAAAGTTATCTTTTTCTAAGTTAACTCCAGAAATATTCATATGGAAAATTAAAAATGTTTTATTGATTTTAACAGATTAAAAAAAGCAAGGGAGAGATACACAAACAACTTTTAAACATACTGATAAGCACAATTTAAAGCAGAGAAGAAAACTTAAGTCCATTCAACTTTTCTCCATAACCAGCTGTGAAACTTAAACTGATTCATTTTCTAATTCAAGCTGAAATTGAGTCAATGATTTCCAACTGTCCAACACACTACAGACTTTTTTCTTTTGACTGAACTTAATAGTTATTTGCAAAGAATTCCCTCCCTGAGAAGGAGAAATCTTTTTAAGTTCCCATCAGCATTTGAATAGCTACAGTAGAAAACACAGAAGGAAATTTCTTTTGACTAAATCTGTACTTTGAGATCTTAATTACCYGAGTTCTGTCATGCAGAGGGATCATGCCATTTTTCACACCTGCTGACAGCTCAGAATCTTCCTTCTCATTTCCAGTATCATCTTTTACCATTGCGGTCATCCTACAGAAAGCAATAAACAATAAAAAGGTTAAGGAGAAGTAAATAAGGCTAAAGAGAATAGCAGTCCTTTGAGCAATATTGCTTCCTTCCACATAGACCAGAAATAAAACACACAGCCTGATTTTGAATTTAATGTAATAGCTTTTTTTGCATATCTGTGTATGCTCTACATAAGAACAAAAGACAAAGTTCTGGACTAAATTAAGCTTGTAGAGTACAATAAACCCTAAAGGTTGTAGGAGCATGGTGGTCTGTGCAAAAGAATATTGCCCTCTCACATATATTTTATGCCTTCTACAGCACAGAAGGTGCTTGGTTGTCCACAATTCCTGCCAGGATCATTAGTCCTCAAAGTGTCACAGGGCCTGTTAACAAGGCAACATAAGCGCCCAAGAACAAGCACCCATTTCCAAAGTACACGTTTTTTTCCTAGTTTAAAATCTGAACAAAGCCACCTTGATTTTCAAGGAATTATTTCAAGAAAGTGGTTTCTATTAGACATAGCTCTTCACAAACACATTGACTCAAAACCTAAGAAATAAAAGATGCCTGAATGAGCTGGTTTATTGTGCCAATCAGATCTGCATGCTCCACTTAGTCAAATTACCTACAAATCCGGCTGCAGGATTTGTTTGGTTTGGGAGATTTCACTCTTCAGCACCGCCCTGGCTCCCTACAAAACAAGTAACATGAGTCGTGTTGCTCTTATTTGTGCCCTTAGAATACTGGTTTCCAAGCAGGAACTATAGAACTCATAAYTCTGGGAACTTCTGTGAGCCTGAGAACCCAAGCCAGGAACATAATTCAGTGTTTTATTATTTGACAGTTGCATATAGCAGAAGCAGTTCACCGCCTCTTCCTCAGATGCTATATTTGTTTAGCCAAGATGCCTTTGAYCCCCACCAGGTAAGTCCAATGCACATATTGCATGTATTTCAAGACAAGACTCAGCAGGCTTCAGTGCTCTCTGCATCTCAGCAATTTGGAAATGGGCAGCTTTTTATTAAAAAAAAAAGTCTAGCACATTACTCTGACCATAAAAAAACTATTTGAGCCAGAACTACTGAGCCAAAAAAATTAATTCCTTCTTAGACTGCTGGAAGCAAKTCAGCAAGGCAGTTCTCACAGTTACCTACCTTTCAGTTTATAAAGATACACTTGATATCTAGGATTGATTGACATCATGAACAAAGACAGGGTTTATTGTAACATCTGGGTGTTTCTGAGACATTCTGATGTGAAACTGGTTCAAGACAAGGTTAAGACAGAGAAAGAAAACTGAGCTACAGGCAAATATTTGCACTAATACAACAGTTCTCCTTTCTTTCAAGTTTAAAATGTTACTTTATTTGAATTCCACTACTTTTCTGTATCTTTTTATTATTCTTTGTGGAAGCAAATAGTATCAATGTTCTTCATGAAATAACTGATACCTTGAATTTTCTCAGAAAACTGTTCAGCATTTTGCCAGGGTAGTCTTTTCATTGAGGCCAGGACTCCATGAATTCCCATCTAGTGACCAGAACTGCAGGTACCTAGATTCTACCACACAGTAACTCCATGCATGTACTGCATGCATGTACTACATGTACTGCTAATAGAGGTRTAAAGGGAACAAGAGATGGATGGAGCAAGAAAATTTGATTTCCTGCTTCAGTTTAGCGGGGATGACTTCACGGTGGGAGGGAAGGAATCTACTATTGTGTGTGCTGCCCTTCTTTCTGGAAAGGGAGGCTTTGACCCTGCCAGCTTCTCCATGCTCTTGCTTCTCATCAATAGCTAGTTGGATTAGTGAGGCCAAAGTGAGTGCTTGGCTCACAAACACAAACTCAAGCCAGATTTTTTTTTTTTTTTTTTTTTTTTAAAGTTTCACTGCCATATGCCAACAAAACCAAGAGAAAAACCATGCAGCATAATTTATGACACACAATAAAGGCTTCTACATTGGAAACCAATCAGTAAAAGATTTAAAGGAATGTAAAATACATAATTTGGAAATTACAAGATTATTACAGCTGTTTTTTGTTTTTATTTTACTTCTTTTAATTGGGAGGCAGGAGCAATCTGAGCCAGAGCAGAACTCGGGACAACTGGCAGGCGCRGCATGTACATGCCTGTAGCGTTAGCTCCATTGCCCTGGAGAGAGCCAATGCTTTTGCTCTGCCCACGCAGACAGCACAGAAAGGAATATAAATAAAATACGACAACCACCCTCAGAACTACAAGCACAGAAAAGAAATAACATGGCAGGAGATGTACCAGGWGACAGTAAAAGAGGAAGAAACAAGGCACACATTGGCCAGAAAAAGACGTAAGCAAGCCCTGATGCAGTCAGCTTCCCCTGCCAGCTTCCTGCCTTCAAGGCCACCGCAGCCCCCTCACGTAACCCGTCCTCTTGCATCCAGCCCCAGGGRATGGAGATGCAGGACAGAGGAGGAGATGCAGAAAACCCACCTGAGGAACAACAGAGGTGACGGAGAGAGAGCAGGTCCACGCGCAGCCCGTGCCGAGGCACTAGCCGTGCTCGAGAGAGGCGAAGGGACGATAATTCGCGGGCTGCAAGAGGGAACAGCTCTGTGCCAGCGCTGGCTCCTCCCCTGCTGCCGCTGCCTCGGGAGACACGGCTTCCCCCGAGCAGGCAGCAGCAACCACAGGCTGAAGCTTGGGAGGATCCGAAGAGCTTCCTGKATGCCATCTTCTCTCTCTGCACTGGGAAGGAGAGTCTCTCTCTGGCAGATAGCACGACAGGTAGCAGGATGCAGGAGGCACTAGGATCTGRATACAAATATTTGTCTATTTGCATTGCTTCCACCAATATACTGCTACTTCTCAAAAAACAACTAAGAGCATTCCCCTCCTCTGGTAAGTACGTGTTAGGCAACAGGATGGAGCTTGTGTCTCTGCCTCATGCAGCAGGCTGGGTGGGGCAGACACCAAAGCAGCTTTAAACAGAGCATGTTGGTCCTTTGTGCCTTGCAGCATCACACAAAATTAGGGCTGACTAGAAATCTCATAAAAGCTAAACCTGCTTTTCCATCAAAAAAAAATTCTCCATAAGGACTATAAATAAGGAAAGTTGCTCTCCTATTCCCCCCAAATTTGATTTAATGTGAAAGAACAAAAAAAAAATCCCTTTTCATATTATCACTGGGAGGTAAAGGAGAAGGGAAGCATGCAGTTCCTTTAAAAAACAGACTAGGGATTAAAGAGGTCACAAGAGCATTAAGGAATGATCTCATTTAGTAATTCTAGAAAATCTTCTGGAAAAGCTGAGGCCTTGGAACACATTTGAAGTTTTTAGCTGTTAACACAACTGCAAAAAGTACTGCTTATATAGTAAAGGATAAAAGTCTGTCAAAAGCCTTGAGACATCAACTTCTCAGACCACCTCTGATATATACTTCTGTACTTTTGTGCTGTGTAAAATGTACATAGTATCACCTATGCTAGCAAAATTGCTCTGACAAAAAGAAATAGTCTGTATATTAAAATCAATGAGCAATAAATACAAAAGTATTTATTTATAGAGCTCAGTAATTAATATACCAAAGTTTGTTATTCTGATTTATACATTCAGAACAGACAACCCCGTGGTTGCTGCAYTGGGGAGAGTCTGTTTCCAAGCTAAGCATTCAACAGTTTCTGGCTTTGTGTTCAACTCTGAAAGCACTGAAACAGGAGCCTGCCATGCTGAGCTTTTAACATTTTAATTTACCTCAGTGAGCTTTGGATGGGCCATTCCAGTTAACAACTTGGACTTTCTGCTTTACCTTATCCTCCTTGTCTGCTAGGGTCACACTACTGAAAAAAAGAAAATACTTAAGCCCCCATAAATAAACTAGACAGGATCAGAATGCTCCAGCATTAAACCCAAGATGAGTTTAAGGAATCCAACATCCACAGTATTTTCTCATTTAAAAATTGTGAGCAACAATATCTCCCATCTATAAATAAAAAAAGTTGGATTTTGACCAGAAAGTTTTCATATCATTGAAAATCAAATCATTTATATTAATGTCTCTATAAATATCAAAGTGCTTAAGTAACTTAAGCAATTTTAAACAATCTGGCAGTTAGAGATATTTCAGAAACACGCACAAAACTAATGTGTATTTGTGTATACAGTTCTTCTTAGAAAAAAATCACATTAGTAAAAATCACATTTTACTCTAATGTTTCACTATTTAGAAATAACTATATCAGTAAAACCAGTTTAGAAGAGAAGCGCCTACAGAATGGTAAAAATGCACTAAAATGTTTTTGAAAACATTATATTAGTGACTTCAATTTTGCAAACTATCTTAACCGAGAAACATGGTCCTTTCCACTTTTTGTCTTTATCTTTTCAGATAGGTTCAATCACAAGCTCTTCAGAGGTAGCCATCTCACATCCTCCATGGATGATTAGTTCATTGTCGGTCAACATAGGTAGACAAATTATACAATGAAATTTATTAATTTTAATAGTTCATGGCTATTAAGTTCAAAAAAATTACATTTATTAGAAGATGGGTTTTTTTTAAGCAAAAAAGCAGTAACAATAAACATACAGAATATGGAACACAGGTTAAATTGAAACCTTTCACCTAACTCAGGGGAGTGTAGCACATTAAAGACATTAAGATAATACATTCTGAACATAAACATTCACATAAAAGGGATTTCAGAGAGTTCACCTGCAGCAATAATACCTTACACTGTGATGTTGTTAGCTCTGTTGAACTGAGCAGAATCTGACCACCTCAGTCAGTAATTACAAGATGACTTAAATGAAAATTTAGATAATGCAGAAAGCAAGATAAGCAACTGAGAGTGACATTCTAACATTTCAATCAACTATAGTCTGGAAAAATACAAGGAGAGTAAACTTAAATCTCTGGTTGCAGAGTGAGGCCAGTAGGAAAACTTGTTGTTTTGTTGGAAGATATTCCCAAACACTTCAAACTACGATTAAGTTACCTACTTAGCCTGATGGATGGTCCTAAATCATTTTTAAAACCATATGCTAGAATGCCCTGTCACAGCTATGCACTAGYTTAGGGCAAATGCATGCCAAAAAAAGTGGCTGTATTCTATTTTTGCATTGGATACTGTAAGCAACACTAAGTTCTTCCACAGTTAACAGACACTCTGCATTCACTCAGCAAATACCCTATGATGCACTCTAAGGCTCAGCTTCAGCACAAACTGACCAAACTCAGGGAGACACTATCGTTTCCCTTTGTATTCTGAAATATGAGATATTCAGGGTTCTGGGCACAAGTGAGGAAGTGCATTTTGTTTGTTTTTCAAAAGGTGTTTAGCATATACATACACACAATCAATCCAATTGCTCTCTAACCTGTTCTGGCTTTGGCCTGACTTTAGTTCTTTCTTGTAGAGGTGGTGTGTGAACAGTTCCTAAACAAAAGTCTAAAATTTAATAATTAAAACTCAACTACATTAACAACCATGATGAAGAATGCTTTTCCAGGGATTAAAGTTGTGTGTTGTGGTATAACATCTCCATGTAATGTCATATTTGTGGYAAGAGAAAGACTGCAGAACTAGCGGCCTAACACCAGAACATGCATTTCAAAAGACAGAATGCCTTCAGAGTAAGATTCAGTACTTTTCAGATTGTTCAACAACAACTACCCTTCCAGCTAACCCTTGACTTCTTTAAAKATCCAGACAAACACATAAAACATGCAATGCTTGTGCAATGGTACTAGGTTAAGAGCAACCCAGTCTAATTACGTAAGTAATGACTTCTCTATTTTTCATCTCAAAGACAGCAGAAATACACCTTGTTCTTTTGTACTCTTAATAACTTTAATTGCCCTTTGCAAGTCCACTGCTCCTTAATAATATCAAACTAAGTTGAGCCTTTTTTTTTTTTTTTTTTAAAGTATTTGCTCAGTGGAAAGGTAGCATAGAAACAGAACGAGAAAGGCACAGACAAGTTGGTTCTACATGCATTTACTTCCAGCTCGACCTTTTCTTGTAGCACATTGTATCTCAGCAAGGGTAGGCTAACTAAAATTATTTTCATCAAAATCTGAAAAGAAAGCATAGCATTCTTCAGAAGTATAAAATTGGCAAGTACCATCGGAAGTTTGGGAAMTGAAGAAGCCCATCTATGTAGTAATCTCAATTTTCCTTGACAAACACAGCTACAGTTATTACATAATTGTTATTTACTGCAAATCTCTACCAATACAGTGTTAACTGGATATTTTAGGACAAAAAAAAATACAAAAGCAACTCTCTAGAAAGCTACTAATCTTGAATACTAGATGCCACAGAAGACATTTGTAGTATTTCCAGATTTCAACTTAATCATCTGCAAAAGAATACTCGTATTATTCAGATATGAAGTATTTTGTCATCTGCTAACCTAGTAGAATATTCCAGGACAAAGTTTCAGTAGCATGAGTGCGTGCTAGACTGTAAAAACAGGTTAAGACTCTCACTAAGCTCTCCTAAATCAGTGCCATCAGTGATATTACACTGCTTAATAGGATAGCTTCCCTAGTCAGAAAAAAATATGTATATTAATGCATATTTCTAAACACTTTGCAACAGAAGTTTTGTTACATAAGGTGGAGCTATGTGCTGTATTGTATTACACTGCTTCCTTCACTGCTTTGTAGTTAGCCATTTAATCATCTCTACATTTCCCTTTAGTCTACCTGAAAGTTCAGACAATACCAAGAATGCTTTAGAGCAGAATCATTATAATATCAGGCCTTCCCTCTCCAAAGCTTCATATTCAAATTTTTATCCCAAAGCCCACACTGTCCCCATGGTGATGACACAGACCTTTAACAACAAAGCAGGGACACTTACCTTGGGAAGAAACATCTTGATCATTAGATCAAGATCATTAGATACATGTTGTGAACACTGCGGCTCATAGTAAAAGCCAAGTCTGGTTTATCACACTCCAAAACAGTTCCATGATTAATAAATCTGGAGTAAGTGCATTAAATATATCACTGTATTTCACTGATGCATGACTTTGTTTCCTTTTTTTTTTTTTTTTTGCAATAGCTAACTCTCCCAAACTAATAAAGTAGGCACAACAGTTCCGATGAAGGAAGCAATGCAACAGTTTATTTCCTGTGRCAAGTATCAGTGATATGAGAAAGACCTCATTCATGGAGAGAGGTATTTAGCAACAGGAAAATTCCAAAAAATATATACCACACAAGCAGAGGGCCTGCTTGCTTGCTGTGGTGTTGGGGGCCAAAGCTATCAGTATGAGATACCCAGAGAGCTGTGGGTAAATTAGAGCTCAATTTTCAGAACCATTGTTTATCTTGGTAACATGGTTGCACACMAAGATATCAGTTTTGATATAAACACATGAAAATTTATGTTAAAGTATAAAGCTTATTACAATTAAAGGCATAATATGCATTTAAATTTAAGAAAGTACTCTTGGAGGACAGGAAAAAGTGGCAAAAGGAGGAGGGTGAAATAGAAGCGGATTACCCTGACATGTTACAGACGACATCAGTCCTTTAAATCTCCTTAGCAAGATTTTCCACCTGTTCCTTCTTGGTGATATCCAGAACTGATATTTGAATTCCTATAGAAACACAGTCTTTAGCTTACTTTGCTTAAAAATCAGCAGTTTGGTTTTCAGAACTGCTGAGGCCTGCAGCTCCCATGCAATTCAAGTGATTTGGTAGGAACAGTCCCCTCTCAGTATTACAGGGAGATAGCAGACCAAGTGACCAACARCTACACTTGATCCTTGAAGCAACAGTTAAATCAGGACAGCAATGGACAGTAGGGCACACTTCTGAAAAAAAGATTCAGTATTTCAAGATAAAAAGGACTGTCACGTAGCATCATGCAAGCAAATGAGTTACTATCCTTCACCACGACATCCATTCCCAATGCATTTGAATTCTGTTCCCTCTCCAGACTAAAGAATTGTAGAGTCCATGTAATCCTCACAAGCTTTCAAGCCCTTTGTAATAAAGTATTAATTCCTTGGAACTAATTACAGGTTTCACATACCATCACATTATGTCTATCCATGTAAAACAGCTCTATAACATTTAATTAATGAAGAAAAATGCTTTTGCATAAATCATTATTAATTTTACATAACCAAGGATTTCATCATAGCAATAACAGAAATTAAGAGGAATTGTAGCAGGCTGATTACCGCAATAATATAGTTTAAGAACAGCCATGCTAATGTTTCTGCAATTATTGAACAAGAAAAACCCGCACATAACCTCAAAAAACATTTGAGTACTTGCTGCTTTTTGCTATAAGGCCCTACTTATTTGAGCCCCTGACTGCTGACACCTTCAGTGCTTATAGCACTGTGTTTTGCTGTACCAAAAAAAAGTTGATACCAAAAACATAATAGCAATTACCATCCTTCTGTTTTCTTCAGAGAAGTTCACTGAATTGAGAAATGCAGTGATCTCAGAATATTGAAAGGTGCCAAACACTTTCCTGCAAACACTTTTCTATAGAACCTGTCCTCCTTCAACAGAAGCATTTCAAGCAGCCAGCCACAGCTGTGCATATGCGGAAGTGAAAAGACCAAAACAAACAAGTGATGCTTCCAGATGAGCCGCAACATGATAGGTCATAATCTACCTGTCACTTYAAATGAGAAGCTTCTAGCAACCTAACACAACTAACTTCTCATCCATGTCAAAACTGACACCTTACTATGAAACARAGGAGCTTATGATACACCCTACCTGCACCTTAATTCCACGTTCAAAGTAAKTATTGGGCTATCCACTCTTCTTGAACGCACCAGCTTGCTTTCTGAAAGGGAATCTGGATGTGCAGAAAAGGAGGAGTCACACTGTACTCCCAGTTTCCTCTGTGCTATTTAATACCAGCAGTTTACATACAAAGCCCTTGTCTCGCTACGGCAAGGAATAAAGCAATGCCCATAAAGACATATCCTGGATATTTTTTTCCTCCTGCTTCTTAAAACATTTGCCATAACCTCAAATTGTATTTCAGTCTACCTTGAACTGACATCTACTACAGATTACTTACCTGGATATTCTCCAGTTCTTGCAGCTTAGACTTGTCTATGTCTGTAGCCATGACTTCGGCTCCTTCTTTGGCAACAGCCTGAAGAACRCAAGCAAAATAAATAATGAGCACTAGGATATAACAGATTTTGATAGAAATAAGTACTGTTTTCTTACTTCTTTTTTGAAATGCAATCGAAGTTCACTCAAGGCAACTATCCTTCTTTTCATTATGGGTAGGCCAAAAGCAATAAGTATCAATAAACCAACCAAGCATAAGAGAGCTACTTAGGGTGCAAGAACATAATTTAAAAAAATTTTCAACTCACAATAGCAAGTTCTCATCCAATCCTTTGTGCTGCTGCAGGCAGCAATATTATCTTCCCATCAAGTTGACCCATATTGCCAAGCTACATAGCCAGAAGCCTTTTCAAAAAATCCTTGCACCTAGGGAAACACCTGCAAGTGTATCCTGGAAAATAAGTAATCCAAGTGTTTCTACTCCCAAGTCCAAGTTCAGAAGAAAAATTGAAGTAGACTAGAAATCAAATAGCTTGTAAACTAGCATCTCCCCTGCATGTTGTCATCTTACCAAGGGGCCCCCCTTCCCCACCCGAACATCAACTTGCTATATTGCAACCATGTAGGGAGCACAGCATCCTGGGCTCCCCAAAACGTATCTTTCCTTTGCTTCTATGACCTAGTCTTTACACACTTTGGGAATCTCTCAGCACTGCAGATCTCCTGCTCCACAGAGCAAGGGGGAAAGAAGGTCTGCCTTTTCTCCTCCACTTTTCTTGTTCTCTGGCAATTACTCAGTTCCCTTGGAGCAAGGGGTAGGGGGAAAAGGAGACCTTGTGAGTACTGGTTAAGGCAGGTAGTTTTCCTCCTGTAGGAGGTTCTGCCTCACTGAACTTGCAGCAGCCAGGAAGCAAAGTGCAGTCAGGTCTGCTCCCCAGCACACCCTCCCTTTCAAGGGGATTGTTACATTTAAGGAAAGACTGAAAGGCAAGTTGCAAACAAATATAAGCAAATGCCATCTTTTGGTTTATTGCTTGTTTACGGAATAAATTACTGAGCAAGATATTTTAAACCATAACCTCAAAAGTATGATTACTGTGTTGCATCAGAATGCAACATCTGGGCTTGTGAAGTGAGCATACCAACAATCTTTTCTGCACTTTCAAGATCTCAAAAGCAAAGTTCTTGAGATAGGTCATGAATGCAGAAAGTTCTCATGAATGTGAAATTTTAGTAAGAGTTCCAAGAATCAGAAAAATCACCTGCAAGTGCTCACTCACAACATAGGAAGGTCTTCATTACTATGACATGTGTCATTTAAGTGAAAAATCCTAATCAGTCAGATTCTTCAAACCATCTTCATACATGTTAAGTAAAATATGCTAGCAATACACTTCCTCCAACTAGCAGGTTTTCTGAACACATCATAGTCATTCTAGCAATATTAAGCATTAAAAATATGACAATATAATCACTCACCAGAAAGCCTCCAAAAACTTGGTAGACTTACTGACCTTTGTAAGAAAGGAAGTTTTAAACTTTTGCTCTGCCTGTTGGGATTTGTAGTTCAACTGTTTCCTAGATCTGTAACAGCATAATTTCCTTAAACATTGAGATGCTGCCATCTAGTGAAGACTCAAGATTTTAAGACTGGAATATTTCTCCTGCAAGGCAGATGGCAAGAGAGAGAGAGGAAAGAAAAAAAACACCCATCTAGATCAACATACAAATGTGCCAGAGTTAGTTAAGGGATCTGCAACTCGTGGATTTTTGGCTAGTCRTTTCTATAGAAAGTAATCCAAAACACTCTCCAAAAGTTTAGAGCTACAAATATCTTCAAATTCCTAGCAGTCCTAGCAATCAGTATTYACTGGCATTGAAGATAAATAGACAGTGGGGTCTTGGATAAACATCTCAGAAGTACCCACCTCCATCAGGTATGTAATTCTRGTGCAACTGTTTCAAGAAACAAGCAGTTTATAGGAACAGGAGCTATATAATTGCTACAAGCTCAGTAATGCACCAATGTTATCATTTGCTTACAACTTTGAGTAAGCCATAGTGAAATACATAAGGAGACATGCAGCACCACTTTCCCATGAAGTACACATGCTTTTGATGCGAGTGTTGGCTAGCTGTGAGTAGGTCACCTCAGGCAACTCCATGTTCAACAAGTAGACCTCAAGTTTTGAGCATAACATTTGTTTTTAGCTGAGGACAGGTAGAATTTGATCTTTCAAAATTCCAATATTTCTTGATATAGGAAAGATTGTTAGAGGGGAAAAAATTATATATAATMTACAAAGTGAACAAAAGCTATTGCTGAAGCTGAATACAGAAAAGCTATAGAAAAACAGACAAGAAACCTCACTGAAATGATGAAATTGAGATTCTTCAGCATCATTTCTCCACAAAATTCAAGTGAACAGCAAAAATATTTTTTAATAATTACCACATTCAAGTTTATTATCAAACAAGCCTTCTCATACAGAAAATAAAAAAATAAGYCTCACATTGTGGATAAGTATGATAGTAAAATGAAGTCTTTTTTGAAGCCCAAGTTGTCCACAGTTGGTTTCTGCCTCTCTAAGTAAGCAAGAAACCTGTCAGTCAGTTCCATGAAATATTGTTAAAAAAAATCAGATATCCAACTCCACACAAGAACTGGAAGTATATTTCAATATGATGCAAAATACAGTTATTCTTGKCACTATAATTGACAGAGCTGCTGAAGTAAAGATTTCTAAAGATCAAACTTTGATTGTGTGCCCTATGAACAAAAAAACAATAGTTTCAATGGCAATGTACAAATACAGAGGTTAGAGTTGTGGTGAAAACACCACTCCCAGGGCCCTACAAAAACATGATGCAAAAATGGATCTGGAACAAAAAAAGTTGAGAAGAGATCTGTTCATTTCAACACTATTCAGGTACAAAAATTAACAGCTCAAGAGCTGTATGAATGACAAAATACAAAGTTTAAGGCAGAGAAGTTTCACAGTAGATTATTTTTCACAATCCTTTTCCATCTTTTCTTCAGAATATAGCTTTTGCTACCTTTGCTATCCAAATGGTAAAATGACCAAGGTAGAACCACCACAGCATGAACAGGTTACAGGCAGCATTACCGTTTCTCCATTTATGTGCTTTTATTTCAGTTTTTATGGCCATAGAAAGCAGCAGCTCCAAGAAGCAAGGGATATCTATATGCTACCAGAGCCTAGTAGATGTGTATGAGGATGACGGCTTTTAACCTGAAGCAGTCCTCTTCTGCGTATGCAGATAATGGCTGTATAGCCACTGTAGAGACAGCTTACAGACATCATCTTTACTGGGTGGTACAATCAGGTGCTTTATCTCCTTCTGAAGTTCCAAACCAGTGCCTAAGATGTTCCTCTGTAGGCTCTATTCCTGCAGATTGTGTATCTAAACAGAAAACAAGAACACTAAGGCAAGGCCTGCAGACTTGCCCAGATGTACAAGCAGTAGCAACCCAGCCTCTGATGTCAAGGACAGAAACATGACTTTGAGGAAGCCCATACTATTAGGTATCCGACCATCACAACAAACAGCACTGAATTGAATCATATTCTTTCTGGAAGTCTGTCATTGGAAACCTCAAACTGCTTAAGTCTTCACCACATATGCTGGAGTCTTCCAAGTCATTAAAACAATGCATRACAATGAAGGCAGTTGTTTTAATTTGCTAGGATAGATCACTAGAAGATTTCCCCAGAAGTCACTAGGGTAGAAATGAATGRGTAGTAAGACTGAGGGGAACTGCTGTTACTGCAGTTGGAAAAAGATAAATTGACTGATTTGATGTCAAAGACCAAGAACTACCATCTTGATCAAGTTTAGAAAACAGTTAATTTAATAGTTAGTAGTTCATACATGACAGTGGTCCATGCAAGTAAATCCTGCCAGACCTTTGTGCTTAAAGTTAGGCAGCAAAATGTTCTAGATTACCTATCCAGTATCTTAACCTGCTTATTCACCTTCTAAAGCAATTAACAAAGAAAAGTGACTGGACATTCAGAACCTGCAGAGTTATTTAGGATCTATATTACATAAAATCTTCATGGCTTCAGCTGGCCAAGACCTCAACAACAAAGTGAGGAGGCATTTAAAAAACAATCCTGTGTTGCCATTCAAGTTTCAGGTTTGAGTACAGGAARTACAGGTTACCTGCTCTTTCCCAGACCACCATTTAAGATTAATAGTAACAAAATATAAGAGGACCATACTGCATAACATACCTGTTGGTACAACTAAGTTGGAATTATCRAAGAAATTTGTTGGATAAGTCAGCGGTAGTGTCTTTGATGTGTCCCGAGTCACACTTTCCTGAGAACGAGGTTCCTTGGCAGGAGAAGGCATTTGCTCTTTGAGAGAGCTAATTTGTGTCATTTTCCTTGGAGACCTCGGGATTGTCTCCTGAGCAGTTTCTCTTGAGGATCGTTCTTTTAGTTTTAGTGCTCTTTCTTTCCATTTTCTAAGTTCTTCTTTCAGTTGAACTTCATTACTGAACAGGAACAAAGGAAAAACACGCAATGAGGACAAAACCTAAATTGCTTTAGGTAAAGACAAAAAGAAACAACAAAACAGACAGATCCTGCACCTCCACTCTTCCCCCAGATCTGGCCTTTTTTAACAGTTAAGTAAACATGCCACAATTTTACCTTTTAACTTAAACAAAGCATGTTCTTTGGATTTTCARTATACCCATTACTCAAGAAAGCTGTTGAAAGCTCAAAGCCAAATAGGGAATTATTGCATATATTCATCAATATTTCCTTTAGTCACAATATATTTTTATTTTTACATTTATTAGTTACTTGCTTCTATGGATTTCTCAAGAAATAGTTACAATCATGCAAGTTCAACAATAACAACAACAACAACATATTTGACGTGTTGCTGATCAGCTTTATACTTACCTTACCAGGAGATCATTTTGTTTCTTCAGTTGCARGTTTTCTTTCTGTAGTTTAGCTTGTTCAGATTTTAAAACAAGCATCTGGGTGCTCTGCACAATCCCACTGCCACCACCACAAGTAAGAGGCATTTGCGGTTGCTGAGGAGATTCTTTTTCCGAGACCACTAGAAAATAGTGTATGTAAATGTGGGTTATGTGGACAGTACTTAAAAACAAATCAATATATTTAAACCATGCATATAGAAGATAGAAGGAAGAAATCTTGTAAGTAAAACCTAAATACAAGTGCCACTACAACAGCTATATACATGTAATATACCACTAGGATATATTTTATACACTATTGTACATATATGCACAGTAGTATTTGCACTGACAGCCAAGCAGCTTGGAAGTTTGTTTATTATGCCATTTAGAGTGAAAAAAATCAATTATTTCATGATTATAGGTAGAACTAGTTAGTTATATGTGAAATCAATCAAGTAAGAAAATATGTAAGCCACAAAACCCATCATAGCTCTTAAATAAGAAAACGTATAAGTGAAATCTGAAGCTGTAAAAAWGGAACTGTTAGTTTATTGCCAAAATTTGTGTAACATTAAATGTGTGTAACATTAAAATGGCACTTCATTTTGAATTTACCTGTAACATCTTGCTCTTGCCGTGCTCTTCGAAGTTCTTCTTTTAGTTTTCTCAACTGTTCTTCCTGGTCTTCCACAAGAGCTTTATAATTAGCAAGCCTATATTAGGGAAAGTGGCAAAAATAAAGCATTATTTTGTGCAGTCTAGTAGTTATTGAAGTTGTCATAGCTAGTTTGTCAAATAGGAACAAATCCAGGTTATATACGTCAACAGAAACAAAATACCTCAAACATGACAACCAAATGAGGTGAAGTGCCGAAAAAATAACTTGAACTAGAATTATTCTGTGTAGTTCACTGGAAGAATGCAGAGTGCTCTTACTAGCTGCTTTTCCTTACTTCCTTTAGCAGCTATTTGGTTTATGGCTAAACATGTGTTGTTGGAAATCTGTATCTGTGTGGAAAACCATCTCGTCAACTAAAGATGTATACAGCTTTCAGTCCTTCTCTGGAAATCAGCTAGAATAATAACTGAGCATATGTAACTGTGAATGTAGCTTCTGATTTTTTTCCCCGCACAACATGAGAACTAAGCAATTAAACTTTAATAAGGTAGAACCTGAGCTTACTTCTTATCAAAGCAGTTGGATTGTTTCATTCTTTCCATATCATATTTTACCAACTGCATTTTGAGATGATCAATTTCTTCTTTATACGGCTCAGCACCTTTATCTAGTTTTGCCTACACAGGAAAAAAAGAAAAAAAGACATCTAATATAAAGCAAAAAAAAAGTTACTTTTTAGTAATGTATTTGGGGGCAACTTAGTTTGCACCATTATGATGGCCTAACAGATTTTTCTGTACAAGATCAGAAGCAGGAAGTTATTGAGTAAGAACTGGAGTATCAGGTATTGCCATAGTATTAGTTGTTAATGAAGATTGCAGATATTCAGACAATGTTATGTGTGCAAACATATTCAAGCTATTTTTGTCAACTTGTTTGCACATATAAATCTGGGAATTTTGAACTAATATGCAAATAGATTATGAAAAGAATCCATGCTTTGTTTCCAAGTTCAAAATAKCAAAAAATATCAAAAGGTCCTTAGAACCTTTCAAGAAATGCATCATTTAGTACACACTGTAGCCTTAGGTTCTAATGTGGCAGTATAGGCTCCAAATTTTGCCTGAGTTGCATTTTTAATTGTGGAGCTCTGTATTGGAGTAGGGGCCTTATTCTAATAACATGGTACAGCACAATTAGCTAACTTGCAATTGCTCCATATCTTCTACTGTCTTTTTCCTCAGGCATGTTCCCTCCTGGACAAATAGAGAATATAAGGAGTCAAGTATTTTGCTCATACCTGGAGACTTTGCTTCTCTGTTAAAGCATTTCTGAGGCACTTCTCTTTCTCATTTAGCATGGCCTGAAGTTGAGTGAGCTCGCTTGTAGCCGTTTTCCTTTTGATCTGTTCTTCTAACTTGTTGATCCTGTCATCCTTCTCTTGGGCATTTTTTCCTGCTTCATTTATTATATTTTCCAGCTTTTGGATTTTTAGTTCCATAGCCTTTAGAGAAATGACGGTTTTGAGAGATTATGCCAAGAGTTATATCAGTGTAAAAGTATATAGTATCTTAAAGAACAAAAAACCCATCACACCCACACACCAACATTTGCCACATACGCTCTAAATGTTGTCCACCTGACTCAGATGTTCATTCTATTTCATGTATTTTTAAACATACACTGAGCAGTTTAAGAAAATGGTACAGGAAGAAGTTTGCTGTCTCATTGGCAGCCCAATTCAGATCTAGTTATCTCTAACCACTCCCACCTCTCCCATTTAAGTGGAGAGTATCTGATTCCTAGAACTGTGGAGCAAAATAAGAGAGGAGAGAGACAAGAAAAAAGGAAAACAGAAAACCCACCATCACACACGTTTTCCCCAGTTTCCTGTCTAATACAGCAAATACCACATAAAAGCAAGAAATGACTGCTATTACAACATTATATTAGAATTAATRCTTCAGAAACAACTAGGAACATTTCATGCTAGCATGTAGACTGACGTTTGTAGGTACAACAGTCAATTTAAGGAACTCAAGGAACTTGAAATCTTGCTTTGAATCTATGAAACAACAACAACAACAACTGCACTCCGGGCTAGATCATTGCACGGCTCAGGCTTAGTTATCATCAATCCTGATTTATTTTCTCCTCAGTTTGAAGCRTTCTTACTTGGAAATCAAGCATCAGAAAAATTTTCTTTAGAATCAGTTTTTCACCTTCATATCTTCTTCCGTAGCCTTCAATTTGTTAAGAAGTCTATAGTTTTCCTCTTCTAAGAGGAGACTAGCAGAGGCACCAGGTGCCAGTTGTCCTTTAGTGTTGTTCAGCTCCTGAAGCAACTCTTCTGTTTTCTCTTTGCTTAGTTTACGTTCACCATCAGCTCTTTTACAGTAATCGGCAGATTTAGCATCTAGTTCTGAGGAAAGCTGAAGGAGTACCTAGAATTAAGTAACACCATATAACTAACTTAGAACTATTTTTTGAACTAGCTAGAAATAAGTAATAAGCTTAGCTTGAACTAATATCATATTCTTCTCTCAGTGGCACACACACAAAAAAGCTGGATTTTATTTCCATAGAGATTTTTTTGGGGGGAGTTGAGGGAGTGGTTCATGTACAGGGCAGGAAACGCACATCACAAACTTGCCAGTCTTCATGCATTAATTCAAATTCTAACATTAAAGAAAAAAAAGTACTAGAGTGGAAAGACTTCTTGAATGCAAGTACCATAGAGGGAAGGTAATTGCTTAGAGAAGCTTAGTAGAATACATGTAATACATGTAATACAATAAGGGAAACTAAGAAACCAAATATATTGAAATATTCTAGCAGCTGGTTTCCCTCCTCCTAACCTGTTCTTAAGTAGAGTTTGATAAAAGGCATATTACATTGTATGAAGTTATTATCAAAATGCATTTTTATAACAGATTTTTCCAGTCGTCTTTTCCCCAGGAAAAAAAAGCAAGGGGCAGCAAGGTAACAAGATGGTTAAGAAGGCAATGAGGTAGAACCACCTGTAAAAYAACTTTTATAGAGGTTTTAACCATTTTTCAGTTGGCTTCAAGAGAATAGACAGCCTTGTGCACATACAACTTTAAGATAACATGATTGCATCAGATAGCAAAGTTTATAGACAAAGCTATAAAAAAATTGGCAATACAATTTCCAGAACTCATTCCATCAAGAGAAAACAGTAACAAACACAAATAAATAAAAATCACCACAAACAAGACTATCAGTTGTTTCTCAGAAAGCCATTTAAAAGAGAGTTTCCAATTTTGGATGTATGAGGGGCAGGGAGGGTAGAGAGGGGAAGGAGAAGTGTTTAGAGGTTTCTAAAAAAATTTTTTTTTTTTACCCTTAAGCACAAAAGATAAAGTGTTGTAAATACTTAAAGAATGAACTTAAGTTTTTCTTTTTTTATTTACAACTAGAAAGAAGATATTTCGACAGCTTACAGAAAGTACATTTCTGCTCATTGAAATTATTAGCTTTTTACCTTTACTTTAGGAGTCCAGAAATTAATGAAYTGTAAAAGCTTTTCATTATCTTTCCTCAACCCATCTTTAAGTTCTTCTGCATCACAGCGAGCTCCTGAAAAAGCCTCCCAAAATTGCATCATTTCTTTTCTAGCACTTTCTTCATGCTGTAACTCTGCCTCTATGCAGATGAGTTCACTTTCCATTTCTGATACRTCTTTAAGAAGATCCTTTATGAAAAAAGAAAGAGTAGTTTTATAATGAAGCAATGGCTCAAGTTTAAATAATGCTTTTGTAAATAAAAGTCACACCTAAACGTCCATTTTGGCCTCATATAGTTAAACAGGAGCGTGTGGTAGAGGATGGATGGAAATATCTCAATAAAATGTCATATTTTAAGAGACCTTTTAATATTAGGTACTCTTGTACACCATAAGTGTGTACACCATAAGTGTGTACATAAGTAAATTTTCAGTCCTGTTATTTAATAATTTCATTATGATTCACTTTATAAAATCATAGACTTCACTTATACTAAGTTACTATCACAAGTAGAAATATCAAGTTGGTGATTCCTCCCCTCCGTAGTGAGGTCTGAGCACATAAACRCAATGTCTATTGGACTAGCCCATTTTCACTACCCCAGGTCCTGCAATATGCATATCTACAGATCYGCTTTTATCTGGAGTTTGTTACAAGTCTGCTTCTATCTGGATTTTTTTCTTTTTTAAACAACCAAAAAACAAGAACAACAACAACAAATGCTACCTCTGCATCCAAGCGCAAGTTCTGGGGCAATTCTGTGACATTTAAGCCTTGAGAAGATGTTTCTCCATGGTTCGACCGAGACTTCCYGAGACACTGAATTTGAGTTTGAAGCTCATTTTGCTTTTTCTTTTCCTCTAGCAATTCCATTTCATACTTGTTAACACTGGTATGATAGTCTCCCTTCTTCGAGCAAACACGACTGAAAAGAAACTGTTTTAAGAGCATAACATATATCAGAAGGGCTCAAAGGTAAGATTGCATTCCACAAAGTTATACTATATGGTAAAGAATCCTACTCTTAATATTACAGTTAAATAAGCAAAACTGTAAGRCAAAGAATATAAAGTGTCTGTACRTTCAACATGAAATTGGTACCTTCAATTTGTTTAGTAAACTCTGCAGATGACCATTTATTTTCTCATTTTCAGTCTGAAGTCTTTTGACTTGTTTAATCTGCTCCGATGAAAGCTGAGTCAGTATCCCTGCTATCAGTGCTTTTTGACTATTCAGCTCATTCTTTAGATTAAAAGACATTGTAGAGAGACATTCATATCTCTTCCCCATRGCTGGAAATTTCTCAAGAAGCTCCTAAGTGCACAGTAAACAAATTCAATCACAATAAAGAAAAGGAATGAAGAAATTAACTTAATCAGATGCCACAAAGCTTCAGATTCCAGAACAAGCCCTAGGGCACATATTGCTTTTACAACTGAAAAGTGTAAGACTATGATTTCAGCTTTAACTCATTGTATAAATATAACAAAGACACTTAGACTAAGAGCTGAGGGATTTAGTCCTTCAGAAAAGCACATTTCACAAGTTCCAGTTATTTTTGTGATCTATGCTTTCTATCCACACTAAGACCTACATGTCAAGACAGAGCAGAGTTGYTACCTATGCACATAGCACAGTTCTCCTGTGCTATGAGGACAGGCTCCAAGACAACCTGCTCAGTAGTTTGAGGAAAGAAAGAAATCATGTTTTGTTTGGAACTGTCCTGCAGGCAGGGTGTTCCTAACACTATGTACCTTCTCTTCAAGAAGCATTTGTCAAAATCTTTACCAGAAAAGCTCTCCKTGCCTTCCATAAAGGAAGGTATGACCAGGCACTGAGCAGGCAGAGAAATACAACAGGCACCAAGGCACTTCGTAAACTGCAGCACTGCTCAWTCCAAGTGACATCACGCATTTCAGAGCAAAAAGTCAGTCTCCATTCATCAGCCAGCCCTGCCTCTATTTTCAGTTGTTAGTGAAATAGGATACAGCTATTCCCCCATACTCCTAAAATGAGAGGAGGTTAAATAGTAACTGTCTGCCATCCATAACACAAGACACCTAAGCAAATGGCACAAGAAACATTGCAGCTGATAGAATTAGCCTATTTATGAAAGATCTTTTTTCTTTAAATTAGCTTGTGCCCATGTGGTAAACATGCTTTTGAGCATTTTAAGAGTAGGTAACATTCATGTGGTAAATTCAGCTTATTTTCAATATTTATAAGAGCGTATATTCTTTTGCATACTAAGGCAATAGTGACATCAGTAATATTTTGCAGAAGAAACCACTACAGATAAGCAAATACTATTTATCTCTATACACACAGAATCTTTTATTGCGTGTGTATACTAGTGATTGCTTTGAAAACTCCCTGTTATGACTCAGAAGGCAAACTGCAATTGAGGGTCCTAAATGATGCTGGTTTTATGCCTCCGCTCTCCCCTGTCCATGTGGTACWACCAGGGCCAAGGGAGAAGATCAAGCTACAAACCTACAAATCATTTTCAACTTAGCTTGATATTATTTTATAGGTATTGCTAAATCTTGGTTTACAAGCTTCGATGCAAATAGTACTCRCATCCATAGTGAGGTATACTCAGGACAGCTAATTAACACTGAGGAATTACCATATTTCTGTTATTTTTGGRAAGAGGGTGCTACTCCAAAAAAATTATTAGTGAGGGAACTATTTTGTGATTATGCAAAAACACAATGGTGAGGCACTTCTACATCACCTGTTGCTTTCAGCTGGACAATAACACTATCAAGTGTGACAGCTAAAGGAAGAATTGCATTTCAAGTTATCAGAACAGGATGCACGTTCACTGAACAGTAACATCACACTAATTCAACCTATGACTTGTAGCACTACAGCAAGATGTACTAGCAGWTTTATATGCAGAAGCAAGCTTTAAGCTCCAGATAAAAGGTTTGACATCTACACTTACATAGTTAGAGAAACAGTTTACCTTAATTTTGACTTTCTTTTCCTCCAGGCTGCCATCACATGTCTGTTCTGCACTGTCAAGGGTGTTCACCTGAACTGATAGGTCATGCAGGTTTTTCTGTTTCAGCTGATTCAGAGCACAATCCAGTTTGGCAGTAGTTTCAATCAACTAAAATAAACGCATGAATATTTAAGTACCACCTTAGAAGGTAAGATATCATTAATAAATTAGGTAACCTGCAACACCAACCATCTCAGATTTTTTTTGCGATTCTATCTTGAGACCGTCCCGCTCAGCCTTGACTTCCTGAAGAAGTTTCTGTAGCTCATCTTTTTCTTGATTAATAGATGAGATCTGTTCTTGAAGCTGGAAATCATGATGAGTTCTTTCAGCCAATAACTGGTCTTTTTGACATGATACAGTATTCAGTGTCTCAGTTAACTGCTGGATCTACATTTAGGAGTGAGGAAGAAAAGTTAAATTCYTAATCACTTGCAAAAAGAAATTAAACAAAAACAAAATTAAAAAAGGAACAGCATTACTCTTGTAGTACTGTCTTGTACTTCAGTCAGTTTTGGTCTTTACTAAAGCAAAAACAAAGGAATAGAAGAGGAGTCATCCCATGCCCAGATAAGCTCATCAGGTCCAAAATCAAGGTGAAAAGTATAAATAAACTGATCAAGAAAGAACCAAGCACAGTATGCTTAGAACAAAGTAGTTCAAAAACATCCAAAACATGTAAAAATCCAAGCCCATTTAAGTTCATATTGCTTACAAAGCACCCTTTAAAGCACATATAAAGTTCCTGTTCATTAAGCTTCTATGCACATGTCTGTTCTAATAGAGTAGATAACTCAGTTAACAGGTTAAGGCAAATTAGTGATACTTAGAAATATAGAAACTTGTACATAAGTTTGTTCACATTTCTGCTTGTTATAGCACCTACAAAAGCAACTCACTGAGACTTAATACAAGTACAACCGTACTTGTATTGAGCAAAAGTTTAGTACAAGAATAATATATCATAAAGAAAAACAAATCAGGATACCGAAAAAAGGCAAAAATAAAACCAACCTTGTTTGTGAGGCTGTCCTCTAGAATTTCTGAGCGCCTCTGAACCTTCAGCAATTGTTCCTCTCTTTTTTCAGCTTTGCTTTTCTCCTTGTTGAATAGGTCTTGTTGTTGTTTCAATTCCTTTTCAGTTTCAAGGGCCTGGAATAAAAGGCAGTGTAAATGAAACAGAATTAGGTTCACAACCTGGCTCAGAACTTAAATTTGCCCAAACCTGGCTACTCTATTTCTGGAAATCAATAAATGAAAATATCAAAGCTACAGATGGTCCAAATTATTATCAGATGCCTGAATGAGAGCTACTACACAACAGACTGCAGTATTACACTACCTGACCATTTCACTAAAGAGTCATTAAGCCAAGATACTTGTTAAGAGATGCCTAGTATAGAAGACAGATAAAGAATGCCTAGAGAGCTCATCTGTTTCAGCTTTGGAGTTCAGCTGGAAAGCATATTATTTCACCAAGTTCCTAAGAAAATACTTGTTACATCTTTTGGCGGTCAAACCTGTGTGCTGTCCTTTCCTCATAAAGSAAAACCTAAATATATCATTCTCAGGTAAGACTTCTGAAAGATTAACTTATGTGAAGCTTTATATAGTTCCGTAAGACAATAAAATACACTACTATTCATCAAACAATCAGTTTTACATACCTAGAAAGATAMTAAGAAAGAGAGCTTGGAGAATTAACCACCTTCCCCTCCCTCATAATGACCACAGCTATTTTATGAAATATCAGAGCACCTTCTCAATACTCTCATGTAGGTTCACCTCCAGTTTGTCCTTTTCTGTCTGAATATGTTCCAGCATTTGCTGGAGCTCATCTCTCTCCTGTACTAATACGTAACTCTGTTTCTCCAGTTCTTGAARTTTACTACTGTCACTCTCAGCCTTTTCTCTCATTTCATCCAGCAGCTGGTGTCTTTCCTTAGTTACCAAGTTCAATTCTTGATTCAACTTGCCTATCTATGTAAAAAAACACAAAATTAACAATTAGCAAGAATTCCTCTTCATTCAYAAGAGATATCATTTATTTGACCAGCAGAAACAGTGCATCACAGGTTACTTAGTTCTAAGAGTTGTTTTACTTGCCTTTTGTTTCAGCTCATCTATTTCTTCTATTAGCTTTTTCTCAGTGTTCTGCAGTTTCTCTTCTCTTTCTACTAGCATGATCTTCTGGAGATCAGCTTGCTTTTTCTGTTTCCTTAGTTCTTCCTGTAGATTTTCCATTTCTGTCAGAGTTCGCATACACTGCAGAAAAGTGTTACATGGATAACTCATTTAATATTTATAGTAACTCCAGATAAGCAAAACCTAGACATAATGATTAATATTATCATAAGCAGTATTATATTAGACAAAGACATTTAAGTTTCTAGGAGGGAATTCTCATCAAGATAATATTTCTTCCTCCTGAAAGCAATTTATTCTTACCTGTTACTTCCATCTAAGATCCAAACCTCCAGAGGGGCTATTTTCTTTAAAAATATTTGTCCTAAACACAATGCACCCATCTCCTTAATGGTTTGGCTTTTTCCATGTCAACTCACTGTGGATTAAATAGACTTGAGCCTTTAGCTATCRATAATGCTAAATCACCAGAATCCTTCAGGTGGTAAATGTGAAATTACTGTAAATGAAAGACAAACCTGGGGACTGTTTCTCCAGTAGGTGGCAGACAACTGCCTTAATCCAGAGTGGCAGAGGGGGAAGGAAAAAAAAACCCAAAGATTCCAAAAACCTAAACCAACCAGGGAAGAAGATATTGAAGGACAGAGGGCTTTGTGCCTGAAACATGGACATTCAGAATAGTGTAACCTAGCTTTAAAGTATTAACATTTGAGAGATTTGCTCTTACTTTCTCTTTGCTTTCATGAAAATTTGCCTCTAACTGATCTCTTTCTACTTTAAAGCTTTCTACAATTTGCTGAAGTTCATCTCTCTCTTGGTTAAGKAAAGTGATTCTCTCAAGTTGCTCAGAAAGATGCTCCTTCATTGTTTGTTCAGTTTGCTCTTTTTCAGCCAGTAGCTTGTCATATTCAGAAGAGACACGAGACAGGTTTTCAGTTACTTCTGTGAGCTGTAAGAACAAATAAGGAATAGTATTAGTATAGCTCATGATCTATAGCATGGGTAGAAGTAATTTCCTAATTATAAAGGCCAAAGAAACATAATAAATTAGTATGTTATCATTTCTTCCTAATTCAATTTTGATTTGAGAAAGCTTTATTGGATATTACACAAACATTCCCTATACCCATGGTTTATTGTAATTGCATCATCACACTAACAGAAAACATTTGTGTTCATTTACTGTTATAAGCCAAGAAGAATGTGACAAATTGATTAAGCTTAATCAAATTCCAATGCTTCTGCATCATTGGTAGACCCATTCATTTATTTAAAATCCACAGCTCATTATGAAAAGAAAAACCAAAACAGGCAGATAGGCTTAGTTCTCCTAAGTGTTAGTGTTCTAAAGGCCTCAATAGCTTCACATATTTAAATAATAAAAAGCAGTCATAGACAAATTTTTTAGTTCACAATACCGTACAAAATTCAAGAGCAAGTCAAGCTGTCTTTTAGTTGTTAGAATATTTTCAGAGTTACATAGCTGAAACACAACATAGTATTCAAAGAAAGCAAAATATTTTACAAGACTTGGAAAATATATCAAGGCAATGATATCAATATTTCAGCCTTCAGCACTACAGTATATTTAGTTATGAATAAGGCTTGCAGCTTGCAGTTGTGATTCTAACTGCAGTTCGGTCATCTTTTCATGGCCTTTTTATTCTTATGGCATTCTTCTGGGAAGTAGTCCAGGAATTAAGAGGCGAAAAGCTTTTATGTTACATTACTATACTTTTACTGAACTCTTATAAGTTGAAATCCACCCAGGGTGTGCATTGACAGTTGTGTCAGAACTTGTTTTACTTGAAATAAAACTGTATCTAACCTGCTGCTGCAGTTCATCAGTTTTTTCCCTCGATGCTTCTTGCATTACTAGGAATTGACTTTCTTTCTCTGAAATACTTCCTTTCAGCTCTGCAATTGTCTCCTGATATTCCTTCAGAGAGTTATGAGCACATCTCAACTCTTCCTGCATCTCTGAATTCTTTGGACACAAAACAGTAGAAGCAGATTAAGTGCTGTGTGGGCTTAAAGTCTTTTAAGAAAAAAAAA
>NW_020455988.1:2633685-2657699 GCF_003342845.1 Nothoprocta perdicaria | reverse complement strand
TCTTACCATGCTAATTTTCTCCTGTATGGTTTCCCTGAGCTGGTCTCTCTCATTTTGGAGATTCTCAAATTGTACTTTGAGATTATCATCTCCATCTGTTGCAGTGCTCACGTCCTGACAGTCATGCAGTTTTGGAATTAAGTTTATTCTCCCCATCTTTTCAGATTCCCTTTGGCATTCACTGGTTTTCATTTCTTCCATTACACGTAACTTGCTTTGTGCCTGGATCAGTTCTTCTCTCAAGAGTAATAATTCTTGGTCAGTAGTTTTTTCCTGAGGCTGGGGAATATTTTTAGACAAAAAGTGTAACTAACAGATCTGGGGAGACCTTTTAAATAGAGTATGTAAGATTATGGTTGAAGGAGACTTGCATTGTTATTTTGAATAACAAGAAACTAACAAAGAAACAAGAAAACTATCAAACTAACAAAGAACGACCAACAGAACTAAATCCAAAATGTTTTTAAGTTTCTTGAACAATAAAACATAAAAGAAATTCAGAGGGATGCTTTCTCATGCCACTTAACAGGAATGTAGCTCCACGGCCCTAGTTTAAGTCTTGAGGCTAAATATAAACACACACAGCCCTAAGCAGCATCTCCAGCGGAAAATTCTTGGCTTTAGAGTCCACTAACATCCTTTAAATAAATAAATTGATATATATATGCGYGCATGCCTTGGAAAGCACATGTCCCACAACTTTGTTTAACTATTATGTTAAGAGAACATTTCTCTTTGCAGAATATGCTACTATTAGTTCTCCATATGCAACTAAATTYTGTAACTTAATAGTTGTTAATAGGTAGCAGGACCCTTTTTGCCTATTAGTTTTGCAATTTTCATTTAATTGAAATGTGAAATAAGCATCTTTTCCATTATAGACTTAGTATAATAATTACCAAAGTGCCCTCCTCATATTCTTTCTGCTTCATATGGAGGCTGTCCAGTTTATTCTGCAATGAATTGTTTTCTTGTGTAAGAGAAGAAATTTGTTCCTTTAGCACCTGAAGCTCATCACTTCCCTCATTTTTAGTACATTCCAATTTTCCTTTGGCAAACTGGTCTCGCTCTGATGTGATGGTTTTTATTTCTTCAGTCTTCTGTGACAACTATAGACAGAAAATGAAAAAGTGATCAGTGCCATCAATTCATAACCAAAATTCAAGTGCAAAAGTTCCACCTGACTCATCCTACTTTTTTTTTTTTAATATCCTCACATCTCCAAATTAAAAGATTCATAAATGGTCTTTGGTTTACCATCCATTTTCTTTTAAACAAGTATTTTAGCAGCAGCTTCTGCAATGCTTTCCAGATATCACCTAGAAAAACATTCCAACTTGTTCCTCACTGATTAAGAAACCTATCTGTGGTTATTCTTATATACTTGCTTCAAAACATACATATACTGAATATATCACATTAACTTAGTGGTTCTGACAGCTAGTATGATATTTTTCTTTAAAGTCTATCATGTGCAATGGTTTCTCCTTCAAGACGACTTGCAGCCACTGAAGCAATTGTGTAACTTAMAACATTCTCAACAGTCTTTGCCAACTGTTGTACACAAGTCCAGAGATATTCATTAGATCAATAGATTCACTAGATCTATTAACAACAGATAAAAATTAGCCTCATTCCCTCCTCAATGCAAACCTCATCTTTTCTTCCAGTTGTTGCCCAGTGCTACCACTCATATTATCAGCAAAAAAACAAACTAGTTAAACAGAGGTTCATCAGAGTATASGCAACAGCTTTGATCTATAKAGGAACAATCAAAACACCAACTGCTATAGACTTGGATCAGCCAGTACTTGGGGCTTGTCCACTTTCTACCAAACATCTAGAAAATCCCCTGGATGAGATGAAGCAATGGCAAAGTGTTCTGCTAGCAATATTTCCCCAGTATTATGAATCACATTAAGACTAAAATCACTCCTGTCAAAGTTGTTTCTCTCAACAAGAGATCCTGTTTGTTGTTCTCTTTAAGGGACTTCAGGAAGCTGAAAAACAGCACTGCTTTGAAAAATTTTAYCTTCTTACCTGTATTTCAAGTTCATTAATAGTTTTCCTTAGTGCCTCTTCAATATTCAGAATTTCATCTTCTTTCTCAGAAATACTTTTCTCCAATTTCTTAATCATGTCCTGGGATTTCTTGAGAGAACTCTGTGCATTTCTCAGTTCTTCGTGTGCCAGAATGTTCTTAAGAAAAAAAAAATGCAACACAGAAAACAGAAAAAGCACCATATTATCAAGTTTGACTTGAGATAGTAAGCAATCCTTGAGGTAAAAAGAACACTTCCATCTCCAGAATGTTCCAGTATAATTTACAAGCATTCTTATAATATTTTGCCCTTAAAGTGTACGGTTCATTTAGATWAAGGTAGATTTCCTACCATTGAAACAGTCTCCTTTATATCTTCTTTGAGTTGGTCTGCCTCCGCTTGGAGGATTTCTCCTTTCTGCTTTAGGGAATCCCTTTCCTGGGCGAGGATCTTAATTTCTTCCCGACATTCACTGAGCTGCTGAAGAACTGCCTGAATTTCTGAATCCTTGGCTTCCAATCTAGACTCTGTAATCTTCCCTTGCTCTTTCAATTGCTCCATTTCATTTAACCTCTGCTGAGTCTGAATAAGATCTTCTCTTACTTGGTCAAGTTCCTTGCATTCCTCTGTCTTTTCTTCTAATTCTTTCATTTTCCTGGAAAGCTTCAGTTTCAAAAGGAAAAAGCCAAAACACTTTCATTAKAAGATTAGAAGACATAATACTTACCTAGCCTCACAAAAGTATTTGCTTAGAGAGGGCAAAAGTGCTGAAAGCTAATATATCATCTCCCTTCTCCCCTCTGCCTTAAAGTCTCGATTTATATATTTGCCCACATAGATTAAGCATGTCTGTGGAAGCTTCTGGGTTTTTCTTTAGTAGCAAAAGACTTCATAAGACACACAACAGTGCTCATGAAGCAGCAGTTTAGTTTAGAAATTATCAAACCTATAGCTGGAATAAAATAACCACAGAACTGCTAAAAGGGTCGTCAAAAACACAGGTATTTTTAGTTCTGCTTCCTACCCTTTTTAATTGGCAATTTACATGGCAATTGAAAGATGGTCTCTTTTACTTTCTTTCAAAAAAGAGAGGAAAATTCAAAACAGCTAGACTCCAGTTCTCCTATGAGAAAGCTCCTATGAGAAAGAGTAGACCAACAGCATATTTATTTGCATAATAAGTTAAGCCTTGAAAATGGACAATTAAAACGGATTATAGAAGAATATATAATCTTGAGCAACATATAAACTGTTTTGTCTTTGAAGAMAGACCATTATTTAAGGCATAATCCTATACTTTATACTTCTGTCACAAATGAAATTGACTAATAAAGGAACCCTGGTGACCAAGTTATTTATATGATTTAAGACCAAATGATCTTTCACCATCAATCAATTGACCTTATGCACATCAAGGAGCAAGATGACAAAACCAACCTCTAATTTCACATCATCCAAAGCTGTTTTAGACTCTTGTACTTCCTTAGACAGAATTTCTATTTGGAGCTTCATTTGTTCATTATCCTCTAATGCAGTCACATGTTTTTGCTCTAGTTCTTCATGGAGCTGTTTAAGTGCTACATACTCCTGATCAGATTTTACAGACTTGAGCTGTGCACCTGCTAGATCTTCTTTTGATTTTTCAATTTCTTCAGCCATATGTTTGAATTTAACTTCTTTATCAGCTACTTCAGAAAGCAGCTTTTCTCTTTCCAGTTTTAATAAGTGTAGCTCCTCAGATTTTTCAAGTAACTGCCAACAGAAGAGCAACATAAGTAGCATTTTCTAAACCTTAGAATTAATCACAGCTGCATAATGCATTTATATGCACACAAAATGAGAAAACATAGGAAAAAAACAATTCTGTCCAAGTACATTGYTCCATCTACTGCAGACACTCCAACACCATAGAAACCAAGACAACCTCAAAGAGAACAACTACTCCAAAGGATACAAAATCCTCAAGTCTTAGCTATTCATAACACTTTTGATATTCTGAGATCTCCTTTTCATATCTTTAAGCCAATACTGAACTGATACTATTAATCAATTTGAGTTTTAATATTCAGACTTATCTATAAAAACTTTATTGTGATTAAAGGAGTAAATTGCTAACATCTAACTTGTAAACAATAAGGCTTAGTTATTTATTGGGGAAAAGAGTCCCTGAGAGATTTTGGAACTTTTGTTAAGCATTCACAATAAAATTTCCATAAAGCTTACTCGGATAGCTTAAGATTCACACGTCAGAAAGTGCACAGGAAAATATCACGCAAAAGGTGTCTTTTTTTTACCTCCTTTTTTTGCAACTCCACTGTATTTGGCAAAGACTGCAATTCTGACAGCTCATTTACTTGTTTTTGTAGATGTGTGTTCTCTTCTAGTGCTTTTTCTAGCTCTGTTCTTAAATCACCTGCATTTTTTTCCAGCTCCACAAGACAGCGCAAGTCTACAGAATAATCAAGTTTAGATTAATAAGTAACAGAAGGAAAAGCAGATTTTAAATTAAGCAGATATATTTTAATATAACAGAGCACACCGTAAATTCAGAGTAGTATATGTTATAATAGCCAAAAATTAAAAGCCAAAACTGCTTGTTGGAATTTGGTTATCATTTGTTTGGTTGAAATCCAGCTGATTTTATTTTCTCCTCATCAGCTTTACCATGCTGGTAGGAAATTAGAAATATTATATAAATAACCATTTTCCAAGTACTTTAAGTGATACAGAAGGTATGTGCCACCCCTAGCACAAGAAATACTAATGTTTTACTTTTGAAAAGCTTCCAAATAGGTGAAGAAACAAGAGTCTTACTTTTTCCCCCAACCCAATGGATAAAAAAAGCAGCAGCTCAAGCTGAACATACCTTTAGGAACTTTACCCTCCATCAGCAAGKTCAGCCTTGTGTTTTCTTGGAATACAGACTGCAACTCTTTCTGCAAGTCAGCTTGCATTTTTTTGTAACTGGTTTTCCCTGCTTCTATTTGGCTTTGATACACTTGAACATCCTTTTGCATCTGCTGGTAAGTATCTTGGAGTTCATGCTTTAAGAAAAGATGAAATTCACTTACTTAAATTAACAGCTTATCAGTTAAACATTGCTTCTGCTGTGTTTCCTCATACAAGCTCAACTCTGACCCTGACAATTGTTTCTTTTCCACATTTAAATGACTCCACTCCATTAGAACGCTACAGCAAAGGGTACYTTTCAAGTCATGACTAGACCTGCTTTTCCCATCTTATGCTTTACATCTGCTTTACATCTCTAAGAACAACTCCACCCTACCACCTTTCTTGTTCTCTTTGGTCCCCTACAAACACAAAATGATTTGTCTTTCTCTTAAAAACCCCTTTTCAACAAGTCCCTTAAAAAAGTATTACTCAGAGCCTAAGTCATCAGTTTGCTCCAACTCCTCTGTTAAATCTTGTCTTTACCAATTGCCTCTTTCACTGATCTGGGAGCMATCAGTCACATGGCAGTGTTTTATATACTTGTAAAAGCGACTAAAAAAAGGGTTCTCACCATCTTCTCCTTCAGCTCAGAATTTTCAGTTCTGAGAAAGGCAGATTCTTTCTTTGCATCTAAAGTTATCATTTCACTATCAAGTAGGGACTTCTTCAGTTGTTCAATTTCCTCAATTAGTTTATCAGAATCTTTCTGAAAAAGATGGACAAGTGTTAACTCATTTCCTGCAAAAATATAGCTGAAATAAGGCAAGTATGGYTACAGAAAGGCTAAGCATAAAAAACACTCAAAAAAACAAACTTGTAGATTTATTTCATCTGAAACAAACACTAACAGTAAACTCTGAGAACTTGTATTCCAGAGAACACTGTTTCCCTTAGCTTTAGATACTGCTTTATTAATTAATTTTACATAATTTTGCACAATATTTTCCTACATATATGCTAGGGAAGGGTTAAGCTTTAATTATAACAAGGTCATATTTCAAGTAATCTCCACCTTCCCCTACCCAAACTTTAAAACAACTGCCCCCCAAGCTCAGAAAACAAGTCTACCACTGAAAAAGATGCATCCTTTTTTTCCAGTCCTGCTTTCTGCAGTTCTTCCACACGATTCTGTAGCATCTTTATTTTGTTCTCTTTCTCTTTCAGCTGTTCCAATTTAGATTTTATTTCTGCCTAAAAGGCAAAAAAAGAAAAAGGTATATGCACCTACTTTGGTTTATAATTAAGAACCTAAGTGTGCTTTTTACATGATCAACATTACTAAGTTCAGACATACTACTGTTAGTGGGGCTAGCAAGACTAACCAGAGCCAAATGAAATCTATATTTTCTGTTGCAGATGGAATACTTCAAGACAGATGTACCAAGCATTACATTTTACATCCAATCTTACAGCACGCACATCCACGAGACAAGCTCACCTCAAGTTCCTCATTGTACACTTCTGCATTTGAAACTATATTCTTTAAGTTGGTAATTTCATGCATTAGCTGTATCTGTGGAGCAATTGAAGCAAAATAGCAGAAGATGTTAGAAAGCACCCACACCAATAAATTTTAGTTGCCATCACCCTGAAAGTGGGCAAGAACTACCTTATCCTTTCCTATATATTATTAGTTGGCAGCTAAACACACATGTACCTAATTAGCTACCAAGCAAGCATACATTCTCTGAAATACAGAGAGATGAGATACAAAACTCTTTCAGCTTCTCAGGATTTAGAAAGGATTCAAGTACACTTTGATCAGCAAAAGCTCAAAAAGTGGGAGCAGCGTGGTCAAAGCAATTCATGCAGAAATYGAAGATATGAAACAAAGCTCTACTCATGTTAAGTAATTCTTTCAATGACTACGCAAGCTTTTTGATATCATCTAGTTAACAAGAGTGAAGCGGTGTCAAAATTGAGGTGAAGTATGCAAGCTGCAAACATATTCAATGGCACCCTCTGAAAGGATTCAGAAGGGGAACACTACAGAGAAAAACACTTCTAAAAATGGATCAGCCCTTCTCTTCTCGTCTTGGTTGTACAAGCTTTACAGTAAGTACTCCTATATATGCATGGTTACACACATCTGTATGGTTATAGGTATAGGTCAAGAAGAAAAACATCTGTAACTTTACGGCCACTGTCCAAAATTATATCATGTAATGAATTAGGATAACAGAGTTTACCCTTATATGTTTGCAGTGGTTGAAAAGGTTGCATTTCAACCAATTTAGTAAGCCATCTGCCACAGGCATCAACAGAATGCTTGTTTTATATATCTTCAGATACATATCTGAAAACAGGAATACTTGTAGTTCAGAAGGCGATTCTTGTAATAGAAACCTTCAAAAGTAGTTTCTGTATCTGTCATTACAGAGAGAACTGATTCAGGGACAGTTACAAGGATTTCTTAGGAGCTGGCCTCAAATACCGAATAACTGAATAGTTATTCAGTATTAATAATTAATAGTTAAATACTGATAACTGAATAGGCACCTAAAACTAGTTGTCTAACATAAGGAACCTCTACATACAGTCTTCAATAGAGGCAAAGTCATAATAATATTATGAATACATTTTGTGCAAGAGCCATAAATTCTTGTATAAAACATGGGATAAAAGGTAACTTCATTAAATTGTAGCCCAAAAAACAAAACAAACAAACCTCATGATCTTTTTGTGTTTGTTTTTCCAGTACTTCAAATTCATCCATTTCTATTTTATCCTTCAGTTTTTCCTTCAATTCATTTACTTCTGATTTTAGTTGTTCATTTTCCAATACTAGGTTATTAAAGTTGGCTTGGAGGGCATTGACCTCATTTAAAGCAATATCCTGAAAAAGAAGAGTGACAAACCTTAGAGGTGGTTACTTGAACTTGAGTCTTTTCCAGACAATATTTAGCAGACTTACCTTTTCTAATGCCAATGCTTCACAGAGTTGTACAGATTCTTCAAAGTCTCTATGAGTCTAGAAGAAGAAATACTTTAATTAGTTATTTACAAGATCAAATTCAGTAAGTCTACATTTCTGATGGTTTTACTTTTCATAGCCAGCCATGATTAAATATCGAGGCTCAATAGAGCGTTGTCCACAAAACATCCCACAACTTCAGTGATTCCTAAGAAACCTTGTTTCTAATTACAGTAATTCATAGAAGATACAGATAATGGTGTCTTGCAAACAAAGCTGGCCAGCGAAGCCTGTTACGTACATGTACTGTACTGAGCAGTACAACGTAATTATGAAATTACCCAGTTCATGTTTTGTCCAGCAGTCCATTCTACTTCAGAAATTTGATCAGGAACAGTTAGCCACTGGTTATCACTTTCAAAATTCTCTGAAATTGTAGCTTAAAAAAAAAGAGGTGAGAATTAAGTACACTGTGGTGGCAGACTTAAGAAAAAAGACTGAGTACATTTTAGAAATAATATCAACACATTGGAAATAACAGTCAGAGCACACCAAGGACCTCAGTCTCAAATGATCTTCTTACGAAGAGCAAAACCAAAATCCAGCTCCTATCTTTATGCTAACTACTCTCCCARTATCTTGAAATCTTTCAGCTATGATTTCTATATTCATGCAAACATAGCGGTTAGGGAGACAGCAACAGGATAAACGCTTATAGACTTCACCCTGYTACATCCTGCATCTTTGTATGTCTTAAATAATGAGCTATTAATTAAAATGAAGAGTTCCCTCAAAAAGAAAGWACAGGGACATTTAGTTAACTTGTCTTTTACTTACTTTAACCAGATTTTATTTCCCATCCAAAACAAAGAGCTTGCAAAGTTATCCAGTGGGAACATGTTATAGATTACTTCACTCAGGAAGATAAGACTCATGCTTTCATTTTTTTAATTTTGATGAACCTTATTTTTAGGTTTTTAATATTATTGTGCTAAAAACTACCTCTCTAAACTGCCTTATAGGAGAATTCTTTGTTAACAGACAAATCCAATTTCTCTATGGGCTAGAGGTTATACTGTCAAGATGGGCTATACAGAGCATAGTTTCATTACTGAACTCCAACTATGTATATGTAGTCTACTACACATAGCCCACTGTATATTGTTTTCATATATTGGCAAATTCATTTGCTTTTTGATTTAAATTCTCCTATAAGGAAAGCATTAAGATTATTTCTGAAGTCTACATTTTGAAAAATATTTCACAGAGTTACCTTATTACTTATTCTGCAGATACTTACARTCCTCCATGTCTGGTAATGCTGACAGAGACATTTTCATTTTTTTTTCAGTTGGTTTTAGCTTTTCAAAGTCTTCAAAATAGCTCATGTTCTCCTGGTTTATTTTACCAGGAGCCCAGGTAACCCTTCTTCTTCTTTTGGCCTTATTCAAGAAGTYGGTGTTTACAAAAAGGTATGGTAAAAGAATCAAAAACAGTAAATAAGTAACAGATGTCACAGCACATTCACTGCCAGTATTAGAAAAGCAACAGTATAGTTAATGCTATGCCATCTCCTCTTCAGAGGGGAACTAAAACATAACAGTTTGAAAACAAAAGTCCTTATAGCCCATTCACTGCAAAGCATCAATGAGTTGATTCCTACTCCTTCCTATTCCTTCCTATTCAAAATGACTTTTTAAAAACAAGGAAAAAGTGTATGAAAATTATCCAGACTATAATAAATATTCCTTATGTCAGATGCTATTCTCCATGAAACTYTATACATTTGAGGTCAAGTTTCTCCAAGTATTTCAGATTATTCATAGTTAAGACAAGATAGAGAATAAGTATCCTTACTTTAGCATTCTGCTTTGAAGAAAATGAGGCAGAAGTCACTAACATTTCAGTTAAGTTCCTTATTCTATCCTCCTGTACTTTTTGAAGAGAATTTTTTTCTTCCAATAGTTGTGCTAATTGATCTTTCTCCATTGCATGGATTTGAGTTTTTGAGGAAACCTATGATAGAAGGGCACATCACACTGGCAATTTTAGGAGTACAAACTACCAATGAAGATCAACATTCARCTTTAAAACACTACACATATATATGCGCTTTAGTCTGAAAGAACTTTCTCTAAATTTGACCCTAGCAGAGAAACRGACATTTACTTCACCAGTTTACCCATAGATATACTATCTCACAAACTTGAAATAATCCAAAGTGTAACAAAAATACATAAAAAAATCACTTGGAGCTTGTATGGGAAATTCCAAACACTTTTCTACAATCGATATATAACAAGTACCTCCCTGACCATCTATACTGACTCAAAAGACAGCAAACAATCATATATGGATTTAAAAAGAATTGAATTGTGCTCTAAAGAAACAGCTTTTATTACTTTCTCATGAACAAACTTTACCCTCCCTTCATTATTTTAAATTCTGTATAAATTTAAGCCTTTAAAACAGTATATCCAGAATTGTGTATTTCCTTGTGCTTTATCTTTTATCTTTAACAAAACATATTCTTTAAAAGATTTGCAAGATGGTTCCTTATTAGATATATAGATATTAGAGACTTCACTGCTGGAGATGGAGGAGTCCGAGTTATATTGTCTGTTTTCCAAGCTTATCTTCTGCTTATATTTGACATAACTTTTGGCACTACTCTTTAACAATTGCAACTTGCTCAGACTTATGGTAGATATTAGTTAGAGCTAAAACCATGAACTGAGTTGAAATTGTTGCATACAACCCAAGCTACTGAATGTCATTTYAATATTGCCACAAGTGAAAAGCAGATATTGTAACTGTCATAAGAGATATAATAACTTTCTATTTCTTTGCTGAATTCCTTCAGCTACATAAAGAAAGCATTTACTTCAAWTAGTATCTCCCATTCAGAGTTAGCTTTCACAGACACACAAATCTTGATCATTTGTTCTAAACTTAGCTTCACCTTTCCGCTTTCAAGACTCATAACAAGTCACTTGGAACACAATCTCCTTGCCTCTCTAGTTCTAACTGGTTTGAAATAAGAGTAGTTCCACATAGCTATGAGAAATAAGTATATTTAATATATTTTGACATACTTCCTCTAGCTGCTTTTTCAAATCCAGAATTTCTTTGCGATATCTCTTCAAGAGAGCRTCATCATCGAGCACTTCATTGACTTTTGGGGTGTTTTTCATTCTTTTGGCTGTATTGGCAAACTGGAAAAATGAACATATTCTGAGGTAAAATTTAAAAAATCAATACATCAAAAATTTATTCTCTCATATCTCATAGGAATTAAAAGGACGGTTTTAGATGACGATCAGTATTTAATCAATATATGTTTCATATATTTTGGATTCAGGAGGAAAAGGTTTTGGGGCTTCACATCAACACAAAGCCTAACAGTTAAGCAAAAGTATACAGAATTATATTTTAAMAAAACTCATGATAACAAGAGAAAAGAAAAGGGTTAAGCAATAGTTTCATTCAATTCCTTTCCTGGAGGAGCTAACAAATGGTACAGACTTATAGTCCTAACCATGTTTAGAAAAGGCAATTGAGAAGGAAAAGAAAAAAGGAAAAGTCATCTACTCCATGCAAAGTTAGAGAAGAAGCTGCTCTAACTTGCACAAAGCTTTAGTTAAAGAGTCCAGTGTAAGAGGTCTGGAAAGAGACGCAAGGTATTAAAAAAATAAGTAGAAATAAACAAAATAAATGGAATGCTCAGGTCCCCAAAGGACCTTTAGAACATTCAGATGGTTGCAGAACAAAAACATCATACACATTTTMTTGCTTTTTTCAAGCTGTCTACATTAAGGTTTTAGAACAGAACAATTCTTAGAATAGATGCAAAGTTTTACCTGAAGAGTGCTGAGTGTTTCATCAAAAGAAACAGGAGTAATTGTACAAATAATAACCGTCTTAGCATTTCCTCCCAGGGAGTTCTGCAGAATTCGAGTCAGTTTGCTGTCTCTGTAATTTATGAAGCTGAAGGGAAAGTAGGGAGAAGAAACAATGAAAAACGATTCACGTTCTAATAGGCCAAATATGCTCAATATCTTCAACATAGAAAACTGACATAAAGGTCAACTGAASTAGTTTTTAATATCAAAAATGGTAAAGGAGTTTACTTTCTTCATTAATTATTCATCTGACAGTAAAAATGTAGACACAAGCACTTACCCAGAAGGGTCATCACAAAGTTTCTTGATTACTTGACCCAGAATGAACAAGCTTCGGTTTATATTGCAGCCTTCTTTCAATCGGAGACCTGCATACAACACACTTTCTTCCTTGAGCACAACAAACTTTTTCAAACAGACTTTTTATGCTACATTATTGCTAAAGGTATTTTTTTATATACCTTTAGAATCTGCACAYGTCTCTAATAATTTCTTTACTACAGCTGATTTCATTTAATTAGTTCATTGCATAATTGTTATTGGACATACTACTCTAGAAAGTCATATTACCAACTAGTAGTTTCCACTACTTTTTTCACAACATTTTTATAGTTTAGGACATTACACAGGAGTTTATTTTGGATTCTACATTATATCGATAATACGTAACCCAACAGCACATACGCAAAAATCTTTTCCTCTGTAACATAGAATGATGTATGATATATTTTACAGAAGTGTTCCATAATAAAGACTCATTTAACATATGGCATTCACTCACCTTCAGATCCTGTTTGACTAGCTCTTTCACTCCCTGCCAGATCTACCAAGTTCTGTAAATTCATTAAATATTTCACTGGTTAGTTTAATGGCAATCTAATTTTCAATTCTCCTCATGCTAAGTTGTGTGTAAAGAATTTCAAAAGTTCCAGAACACCTGGATTATAAACTGAACAAAAGTCAGTCAAGAGCTGTCTCATTTTGAAGARTAATTCAAACCTATGCAACACATCAGTAAATATTTTCCAGGTGCAAAAGAATGTAGAACTCCATTAGCACTATCCCAAATGATGTTTTAAACTTGCAGTACAATACACTTATGTTCAGGACCAAAAAAAAAAACCACAACACTTGGATATTGGGAAATAATCTTGAAAATTAAGCTTTCCAGCTGCATGTCTCCTTCTCTTTGCTCATTTATTACATAAGCAGCATTTACATTCAGATCAAGCCAGAACAAAAGGAGTTCTCTTCACTAGTGTATGTAATTGACTTAGTGCTATTCCTGATACCAGGATAAGAAACACTCATGCAGACTTTTGCAAATTTCAGAACATTCATATTATATCCTCTGTGCTCAGAAAAGAATTCAGCTCAACTGGAGGAATTATCACTTACCTCCAGGGCAGTGTATTTCCCACCCTCACCACAGCTTAGGGTAAGTCATATACTAGTTAAATACTAAGGAGATACTAGTTGGGATTGCTTTTGGAAAATATATCTCCCAGCTGTTGTGGCTGAAGCCACCAATGTTCTGGTAGTGATGTTATCTAACAGTTAACAGCATCACTAACAGTGTAATTTAGGAATAGTTGAGAGAAGCTACCTGCTTCAGAACCTTAGTTCACTTGGCTTGTCAGTAGGCCAGGAACAATCATAAGAGAAGCTGTGCTTAATAAAAATACAAGAAGAGTTGTAATATCAATAGTCCCTATTTTCCCCTCTAATAGAATATAACACGCCCTAGTCCAGCAAGGATTGAGTAGGAACCACAGCCACATAAGAATTTCCTTCAGAGAGAGAACATCCCCTAARTCACACCCTAGGAATTTCTCATACAGATGATCAAAAATATGATTTGTGGCAAGTAGTATCTCATAGAAGTCAACAACAAAGCATCCCTGCAACACGGTTATAAAGTGGCATTATTCTTGCACACAACCTGAAATGTTCGGTTCTCTACTTAAATGTATATCCAATAACTTCAAACAAAGTATAGCTTACCAAATGAGATACCATTACTGCTCCATCACAATTTGCATTTGCAGGGTCACTTCTTTCTCTGCTCTCTATGATCTAAAAGAGAGCACCATGAAGTTTTTGACAGACTTAAAAAACCACAACAACACCCTCTTATAATGAAACAGTGTTTTACCATTCTGAAGATAGTGTGAGAACGGCTGCTGTGTTCATTCATTTTTGTTTCTCCATAATGTCGGTTCTCTGTCAAAAAAGACTATTAGATTATTTCTAATCTATGCTCTGATAAATTGGAGATAATAGAAAAAAACAGTTTAAAACCATTGGAAATGGATTGATTTCTGCATATAATCTCACAGTGAYATCCATGATTTTAGAGATGACTGATTTGATGCTCTTTAAAGAATTGGCTTATATGGCCAAACAGCTTACTTTCCCCTTTTCTGATCCATTCCATAACTTGCTCTGGGGAAACTACCACTTCTTCAATGAGATCTTCTACATACGTATTCCTCTTAAGAGAAAAAAAACAAAATAGGAGTCATTTTTGTTTATTTTATTGAACTCAAAAGTTCACTTGAATACACAAACCAAACATTGCTAGGAAGTATTGCAGATGTTTGTTTCAGTTTAATTCCTTCTTATAAGGAAGCAACATTATTGACATTCACCCCCCCCCACACACACACACGTGTATTTTCCTCAAAAAAAAAAGAGGATTAAGAAAGTCTACATCTACATCAGGAYTATAGCTGGAAGACAAGAGGTCTACAATGTTTCCCAGCTTTCTAAATATAAAATTGGTAAGGGAAGTACCTTTCTGGACTTTTTCTGAAGAAATCAGTAATATTTACAGATAAATATATTTCTAAGCTTATAATCAAGTAAATAGTCACCCTCCTTCTCAAGTTCCAGAAACAAGTTATGATACAGGTTGTTGGAGAAAAAATATCCAAATTGTACTGGCTGCAAAACTGAGCTGAYATATCTTAAGAGCAAAAGTCTCCACATAAAGATGAATCAGTAACAGCAAGCCCAGCTTCACTGTTTATGTCCTACTATATTAAGTATCCTTCAGCCTTCTAAAGGTAATTATATAATTTCAATAGATCAGTGAATTTCACTAGACTAGATGCCTCAAGACATTTTTTACCTCTAGCTGACACAATAAGCTCGGAATAGCTTATGGCACTTACATTAACATCCTCACGAATTCCTAGAGGTTTCTTCTTCCTGATATCACAAAGCAGATCCGTAATGGTTTCATTGTAGATTTCCATATAAGAAACTCTTAGCAAAAATTCCCTGTCTGGAATCTAAAGATAAATACAAAGCGAGCAAAGAACAAGAATTTCACAGATCAGACTAAAGCCAAACTTTTTTTATATCAATTCCAAGGACCATCTTGGAAAGTTACATCCACGGATACTGTCCACAGATTTTCTGCAATTATCTTGGTACTTTAGCATCTACTGCCAATTAGAATATATTCACTAGAATATGTTTTCCTTCCATTTTTTCCTCCTCTTCTTGCTCTATTAGTGATATATCACTTTTACTAGATGTTTAGTTTTATGTCCTTGCTATATCCAATTTCTTGCTGGTACCCTGTGGGTACCTAGACTTTTCTTTTGCTTGGTTGGAATTACTCTGCTGCTACTTTTTCAGAAGAACCATATTACCACAAAAAACTTCCTTGGCTTCTGTTGCTCTTAAAGATCCTAACACTCCGTGCACCTAAAAGAAGCAATGAGGTATTTCACACAACTAATATTGTTAGCCTGATTTCCTCAAGGTAGRAACAAGTGCTCAAAAGATCACCTTTTGACAAATACAAACCAACTACACATGTATTATATAAATCTGGTATTTTGATTGTATTAGATCACTTGYATAGCTGTATTCTGTGCAGACATACTATAAGAGCAGAAAATATGGATAAACTGATGATACTTTACCTTTTCTATCAACACCATTGCACGTTTGAGGGCCATTTCTACTAGGCTTGGAATATCAATAAAACACAGCAGCACTTGGTGTTCTTCACCCACCCTCCCCAACATCTTCATATCACATTCCATTTTGGGGCAAATAGAGCTTCAGTGTCCTGTACTCAGATGACAGAGCTGCAAGGACTCTTTTCCAGTGCAATTATAGCCCACATACACAAATGAGGACACTGTAGGAACCTATCAGCAGTCAACAATCACACTGATTCTTTGAATGAATGAAATAAGCTTAGTTTCATACTTTTCCCTATTTTAAAAATGGCTTTGAAATGTTCAACTTGTTTAAAGCCAAGTTTTAAACAACAATACAGGACACAGGCTTTCTATTACTTCACTCACCGTACATCAAGAGTGAGCATCTACTTGCACYGGCACTCAAAGCTAGGTATATTCACAAAAGAAGATTTTTGAACMAAAAGTTCTGGGTTGTATATTGATCCAATTCAAACTATTAGAGGCCCATTATCATAATTACTGACATCACTGGAAGACTAACAAAGCAGCTACAGCATGTCCTGACACACTGTTTTTGAGGCGAGGATTTTATGAAGACTAGTTTTTCCTTTGATTTTTGCAAACACCAATAACAACTTTCAGTCATCTCAAGTCAATAGCATTACTCACCTCACAAATAATTTTGAAAACATGCTGAATTGCCTTAGGGATAATGCCCACAGAATCATCATTTCCCATCATTGTATATGTCTTCCCTGAAGCAGTCTGCCCATAGGCAAAAATTGTGCCTGGAAAGATGATTAAATATTACCGATGATTTATGAGATAGATTTAAAAACAACAACAAAAAAATCTTTAAAAACATTTTTAAAACTTACCATTGTATCCCTGAACTGCTGATTGTACAATTGGAACAGCTACACCTTCATACAATTGTTGAGTATTGTCACTTGAGTGAAAGACACGATCTCAAAGAAAAGCAAAGCACACAAGTGAGTGGGASAATCCAAAATAAGCTGTCATTTTGCTTGGTTTTGGTGGCTTCATATCAATATAATAACATTGGATAATTAAAAGAAAATCTTCCACAGAATTATTCAAACATAAAATATTTTTACAATACTACAAAGCAGGTGTGTTAGATGTGTAAAGGAGGTGTGTGGGGGCCGGAAGGTGGAATTAAAACTCACACCAGAAGAGGTATGACGGACAACAGACTGGTGAAAACCCTATGAATATTATCTAAACAGTTAAATGGTCATTCCTTATAGTCCTAAAAATTATCAGGTCTAACTTACCTTTTGGAATTGTAAGCCACAGAATACAGGCTCCTTGTTAAAATCCCAATCTTAAAACCTGTGTTTGACTTTTTTTGTGGATGTGTGTTGTGGGAGTAGAGGCAGACATAGGACCCAGTAGTGTTCCTTAAAAACTTTAAAGCTAGGGGTTGAGGAGAAAAGGAAGAAAGCATAGCAATACTCTAAATACTAAACTAATTTTTGCTAGTTTATATTCATATAGTATATTAATGAAAGTCCCTGCAAGCAGTTTAAAACAAAATTGAAAGAATAACTCCCCCTTACATTCTTACCATAATTGAAGACCTTTGTACCATTCACTTCTGCAATAGTATTGTTTTCACTTTTCCAGTACAGTGACAATTTATCTTCCAGGGCATTTTCCCTAAAAAGTGAAAAAGGTGTTCTTCTAATCCTATGAGGCAACAACTACTAGAATCACACCATATGTTTTCTAACTTATGTTCTTTTTTTCTCTGAGAAGAAAATTAGCTTCATATTAACTGAAGATAATATTTAGCATATGAGAGTATATTAATAGAGACCCGGGCATGGGCTGCAGTACCCACCTTTTCAGCCATTCCCACAAGGAGGGAAATCAAAAGTAAGGGCAGGGCACATTATAGTTGAGATCAACCTTTGCATTCAAGGACCAGAAATTAAATAAATGAATGAATAAAGTACATAACCGACCAAACATTGAGGTAACTTTCATCATTCCTCAAGCTAAGGAGGAAGAGTAAATAAACACCAAAAACTAACAGCCAAGGAGAGGGCCTAGCTGGAAATGTAACCCAAGGAGGCCGCGAGCAGGGAGCTTCGGGCAGCCTCCCCTTCACGACTTGCTCGGGAGGAGGCCTCACCTGGCGATCAGCGGCCGCACACGCACGCAGACCGTTACCGCTCCCTCGTCCGCCATCCCCGCGGCCGTTAGGAGCGCGCTCGCGCCGCCGCTCGCCTCAGGGACCCGCCCGCACAGCCGCCCRGCAAACCGCCGCCCAACCGCCACCGCGATTTGAACGTCTCCCGAAGCCGCCTCCTATTGGTCGGCGCGGGACTGACGCAGCTGCGGAGCGCACCAATCGCTAAGAGCCGGTGGGGGGAGCGGAGGAGAAGCAAGGCGCCCGAAGAGCCGCCGGAGAGCGGTGCCGCGCCGCGGTGCCCCCCCCGGCTTTGCGGCCCATGGTAGCGTCCGTCCGGAGCGGCGGGCGGGAAGCGGCCGCGGCGCCGCGCTGTGGCGCGCTGGACATCGGCGCCAGGGACAAGTGGGTAGGGACGGCGTTTAGTGCAAAAAGAGGATGCTGCCCTGGGAAACATAACAGGGTGTATTTGTATGGTGCTCGAAAAATAAGGCTACTTTAGTATCTTATCTTCCTGCCAGGGCAGGTGCCAAGCAGCAGAGAGGCAGCCTGCAAAGAGAAGCCTCCAGAAGCTGACACTCAACTAATTTATGACTAACTTCTTAAAATACTACTAATGCTCAAACACTCGAAATTAAAGCTTTTTSTTGGACATCAATCATCCTCTTCCTCATCATCCTCATCCTCTTCCTCCTCCTCTTCCTCTTCCTCGGCTGCAGCTAAGGCTTCTTCCTGGGCAGCCTGGAGAGCTCGTTCCTCCTCCACGCTGGGGTCGTTGGTCTCGGTGATCTCCGGCCCGCTAGGATACTCTGTTTGCACCRGCGGAGGCAGCGAGGGCGTGTGGTTTTCTGGGCTGTATTTGTGACCCCAGCCYAGGTAGATATTGTCAAATCTCCTGAGAATGAAAAGCACAAAGATCACACAATCTCCCCAGAAAAGTACCAGTGGAAATATTCTTAGGCTTCCTCAGTCTGCTAAGAACCTTCGTGGTTCAGGTTATCTATAACTAATGTACTTAAAAAAATTAAAAAATTCATATTGATGAATGTATCTTCTACTTAAAATCTCCAAATACCACATATATGAATGCTAAAGTCTGGCATTACATTATAGAGAATTTTGGCTGTAGCTTTCCTAACATTACTAACCTGGAGCCCTTTCTGATACAAAATCTAGTGGCCAGTTGAAAGCATTTAGTGACTGTACCATATGTCAATTAGAACTACACAACGTAGCTACTTTTGTAAAAGAGCTTTTTCACAGACCCAGGAATGTGGATTTTAAATTGGAGATTGTGGCCAAATACTAGCTGGAATTTATATTCTATCAAGTATTTCCAATGAATTAACAACAACTAAACTTTGATTTCATTACACAGSTATCTGTATATAGCACATACAGTCTAAGTAACAGTGTAAAGTGGCTGCTTACCTGCCAGATGCAAAGGTGTATGCTCCTGGCCATCGATTAGACTGAATGATTGCAACAGCATATTGAGGCACCAGGTTTGTGGAAAACTGAGCTGTCCAAGCAGGGACATTTTGAATTCCTGCAATCAGCCCAAAACACACCATGTGACTTACGAGCAGCTACAAAATACGTAACACAACTATAAAACCTTCCCAGAATTCAAGCAATGGTTCTATTAACATACAGGTTAGAAGTGTCAAAACTTAGAAGCAATAAATGTATGTATTAAATTCTAACAGGTGATGGGATGTGTGGGTAAGTATCACAGAGATGCTGCACAGCCACATGAAAAAAAGATCGTACTCATAAAATTCAGCAGTACTCACTGCTGTTTTTTGTTTTTCAAGGACTTTTTATCTCTCATGCACAAATTATATAAATGTTTCACCCTAATCTAAGAACAGAGAGTAGAAAATTAATTTAATATTAATATAATCTAAAATTCAGGTTCCTGCATTCCTCTGATTTGCTGTGATAATATGCTACAGGATCTAAATTCTTTTTAAAATATGTCTAGATGCATATATATATAAATTAATGTATTTATTTACACATGCACAGAGATTATTTTGTCCAAAAAAGATGGAAAGATAGCTGCATGTAACTCATGTAGTGAGCTGTCTAGAACTTTCAATGGTCTGATAATTCTGAGGGTTTTTTTCATTTATTCTCAAAGAGATTGTTAACTAGTAAATCTAACCATTTCTGATTCAATGTCAACACTATCAGCCATTTCACTTTTGAYCAATTTTGTGAAAGAATGTGCTCTCCCTACAACACCAAACTTACTATTCCATGAAGCATCAGAGGCCTATAACTTCAAATATTTACTACCCAAATGCCAACATTTCCAATGGCTATCCAAAACTTAGTGTTCCCTGAAAAGTACCTTCATCTTCAGAGATCGGAGTGAGAAGAGGAGGTCCTATTTCTTGCTGTATTTCATCTGGCTCCTCTGGTTTTTCCTCCTCTTCTCCTTCTTCTTCTTCCTCTGATTTTTGGAAAGGATTAAGCCAAACACAGCGACCCTATGATTGATATGAAAACATAATATTTTATTTTATTTTATTTTATTTTATTTTATTTTATTTTATTTTATTTATTATTTTAATATTTTTTACTACATTTTATTTATAATCTTTTTCACTTGCATGTCCCACAGTTTAAAGTTAGCAACAAAAAATAAATCACAAGAAAGCACCAAACAAATTTAATTTATCATACAATCCTAAGCTATCTGCATTTTAGCACCCTACCCAAGAAAACAGAAGTATTTTTGTCAAGGGAGGACTTCACAGGAGAAAATCTAATACAGAAGATAAGCAGAAATAATCACTATGTATCAATGCCTAAACCCATACAGAATCCTAACAGGTTCTTAAGAATTCATATGTTTTTAATAAAAATGTATATGTTATATGTTCAGTATAATACATGAATGTATTTACTATATTTATGTATAATATAGCAAATGTGATCGTTTTCTGTAATAAAATATTTCAGCCTGATAGTATTTCTGGGGCTGAACAGCTCAAATCTGTGCAGGTGAGGAGTTTAATTTACATTCTGCCGCACTACTGGTACTCAGTGTAAATGTTCTCTGAGATCAGTGTGAGCTACACAAAAACGTACCTGCTTTAGAATATGCTGCGTATGGTGTACCCACATGGAGAGGGAATCCACCATCTCAACCACAGAAAGAGGCTGAAAATCAGGGTTTTCTTCGTATGTATCTCTTCCTCCTATCCCCTCTTCCTCTTCATCTCCTTCTTCCTCTCCAAACTGGTAAAATCCAATGGGGCAGATCTGGGTTCCTGCTGAGATCCGAGCTATCTGTGCACGCAGGTAATTGGCCTCGTTTCCAGGGAAAGGGGGAAAGCTCACAACAGGAGCATCCAGCCTGCCAGTGAAGAACTTCTTGATCTTCCTGGCACAGACAATCTGTGCTGGAGTCACCGGAGGCAGCTTCACCCAGGGTTTGCCTGGCTCATTGCAGACAAAGTAGATATATTTATTAGTCCCAGTGCCAGTGTCTTCTTTTGGGATGACAGGTGGGGGCTTGTAGGTGGATTGTGGTGGTTCATCATCATCTTCTTTCTCTTCATCTTCATCTCCTTTTTCCTCATCCGTCCCTTTCTTTCCTTCCTCATTATCTTCTTCTTCTTCTGCTTCCTCCTCCTCTGCCCTGTCATGGTACTGAACTTCAGCTACAATGTAGTTCATCTCCAGGCCTAAAATCTTGCCCCAAAAGCGACACGTTTGGATTGGCTGAACACTAATTAGTTGTTTAAGAGCAAGGAATATGTGATAGGTTTCATCTTTGCTCAAGCCAATTCCAGCCTGTTCAAAATAAAAGGCTGTTTCCATCACATTGGGTAGTGGGGTGTCTGCCTACAAAAGAAAATCCAAAGTCAGAGGTGAAGAGTAATAAAACTGTATCTTGGAAAGATTAAATATATTACTCACTGAAAGGCATACTTCACTTTCATGTACTACCATTCATCTTCTCCAAGGGATTTAAAGGCATTCACTCACCACTTACTAAATTAAAAGTGTCATTGTAAAGATAAAGAAGAGACCACAGATGAATTGCAGCTTTTAGAACAGAAATGTCAAATTTCCAATTTACTTCTAATTACTGCAAAATAAGGAAAGTCAGAATTCTTGCAAGTGATCACTCTTTACAAAGAACTTCAGTGCTATGGCCTATCTTGTAAATAAGAGGTCACRATCCCCAGAAACATGGGGCTACTACAGAGACCACAATTTTGCCCCTTCCTCCCCCATCATCCTCCCACCCATCTTCCTGGTAAAATTGATATCTATTTTTCTCTGATAATAACTCACTATCTCATCTTCTAGCTCTTCATCTCCTTCTCCATGTGCCTTAAGGAATAAAGCTTTACGCTTTTCTGCAACTTCAAATGTTGGAAGAATCTCATGCTCATCACGGAGAGTATCCATTTTTTTCTGAAACTGGGACCATTTCACATCCTTGCTGATATTCTCAATTATGTCCACTACATTTCTGGGCTGTTCATCCAGGATCTTTGTTAGCATGTTAGCAAGATGATCGTATCTGTCATATAAATATAAATATAAATATAAATATAAATATAAATATAAATATAAATATAAATATAAATATAAATATAAATATAAATATAAATATAAATATAAATATAAATATAAATTACTGGCCTACTATATCAAAGTTTTAGAGGAATACAATTTTAACTTCAAAAGTAGAAGCTGATCACCTGGAGTTTTGCAGAAATCACTGGTATAATTAGATATAGAGAGATCATGTAGCATTATGGTAAATTAAATCTGAAACTAGCCTGATTGTACTATATTTAAGAGCAGTCCTATCTTCCATTTTTGGTTTATTCCACACCTGGCTCAGGAGCTGAAGACGAATATAAATGTGCCGTTAATCAAATTTTGAACACTCTAAACTCCCTTTGGAATTTTTATTCTGAAAGATGCTGGGCACATACAGCTATCCTCATAAAGATGATTCATTGCAATTATATTCCTACATCCCTTGATAACCCTGAATTTCTTAATGTAATCATTTGCCCTTTTATCTACACTGTTTTTCTTTCCATTCATCCTTTCTACCACTTTCAATCTTGTCCCCTTTTCACACTCACAGGTTCAGGCCGGACGCTGTGCTGCTCTTCTGCAGATAGGCTTTTGCATTCTGAACTGCCAGCATTTGGGCACTAGGTTCTGATATCTGCTTATCCTCAGGGCTGTATCCTGTCTCGTAGAGACCGTAACCTGGTTCATGTGGTTGATAGGGGCCATGCCCGGGCTCATAGACTTGATAGGGATCTCGTACTGCGTGTGTCTCGTAGCCGTTTCTTGGATCATATCTTTGATAAGGGTCTAATCCTGGTGCATATGACTCATACGCGCCTTGGCTTGGCTCCTCAGCCGGATACGAGTCTTGCCCCAGTGCGTACCTCTGCTCATCGCCTATTCCTGATACCTCATAGGGGTCTTGTTCTGTCTCCTGGAGCTGATAGAAGTACTGCTCTGGGGCCTGCGGCGGATAGGGCTCTTGCCCCAGCGGGGGAGGCTGGTAGGCACTTCCTCCTTGGTCTTGCTCTTGGTAGGGGTCCTGGTACTCATAGGGAGCTCCTGCCGGCTCCGGAAGCCACGGAGGGACCTCTTGGGGCTCTAGGTCCTCCGCAGGCGGCTGCTTGGGGCCCTCCTCAGGCCACGGTCGCTCGGGCGGCGACGGCGAGTCCCCAGGAGGCTCCGCCATGGCGGGGCCCGGCGGCAGCGGCTCGCGCGCGGGTCACCGGCAGCCCAGGCCGCCGCCGCCGCTCGTGGCCCGGCCGCGGGGCGGGGCGTCGCCAAGGTAAACGCGCCGCCGTTGCTGGGCGGGGCGCCGCGGGGCGGGCCCTGCGCGGTATTAAGTGCCCGGGGCTCAGTTCTGGTGCCCCGTTTGGCACCTGTGCCCCGGCAGGGCTATGCTGCTGGTCTCTGCACGGCTGGGCGCCCCGGGGGGGCAGACGGTTGGGACCGTTAGGGGCGCCCCGCCGGGGCGAGGCGGTTGAGACCGTTAGGTGGGGGGACCCCGCGGGGCCGGGGCGAGACGGTTGAGACCGTTAGGTGGGG
>NW_020455988.1:2610757-2633400 GCF_003342845.1 Nothoprocta perdicaria | reverse complement strand
GGCCGGGGCGAGACGGTTGAGACCGTTAGGTGGGGGGACCCCGCGGGGCCGGGGCGAGACGGTTGAGACCTTTGGAGGTGGCCCACGTGGCCGGGGCGGCCGTTGAAACCGTTAGAAACCTTAGCGTCCGGGCAGCTGCGTCCCGTGCCTCCTCGCCGTTAGCCAGAGCAGGTCAGGTGGTAGCCCGGGCTCACAGTCGGGGCTGTCCGTTCGGCGCCGTGACACGCTGAGATAAAGGCAGTTCGTGGGGTGAGCGGCGCAGTTTCTGCGGGTGCCGGCATTTCCGTTAGCCTGGGCGCTGGACGGGCGGCACATGGCGCCTCCCGGCGGTGCCCGTAGGGGCTCCCTTTGGGGCACATTCGGCTTGTCTGGCATCTTCCAGGCCCGAAAGGTTCAGTGTCCTGACAAGAGGGAAACCCCTGCCTCCAGATCGAGCTGGTATTTTGTTTGTTTGCATTCAAGCMRAGCTTGCCTTTTTTTTTTTYCCCTCTATTGAACGACAAGTTGCYGAGTGCTGTTAATATTCAGAATCTTGAATACTGTAATACAGCAATATTTGAAATCTCTGTTGAGAGCAAAGGAAGAATCATCAATAGCTTCGTTTAATAAGAAATGTGACACTTTGCTGCTTTCCTTTGTCATTTTAATTGAATGTGGTAGAAATTGCAATTTAATATTTCTGCTATTTTCTAGGGATATGTCACCTTGGTGTCACTAGGTACCTTTTTTATTTTATTTTAAGAAGGAGAAAAACCTACTACATCTGATGACTTTAAAAACTTTTATTCACAGATCCTGGAAAAAAAAAAAAGATTTAAGTTACATCAGAATGAAGGTATTTTGGTAGAAAAAGGCCTAATCATGTGAAGACACCAGTGTTAAGGAGACAGCTGACCTTCATGTGAGTACTTTTTTTTTTGCAGCAAGATTCAAATGTGGAAATGCAAAGGAGATTCCACAGTACTGCAGAAGGATCTCCTGAGCTCTGCCAGTCTAGTTACTCAAGTTAGTCCGAATTCTTTTTTCTTCCTTCTGTTCAATCCATGCAAAAACAGATAGAGAAAAACAACTATGGCAATTTATTTAAAATAAGTCAGAAATCCCAGTTAACAAGAAACCAGAATGAGTTGATAAAGCTCTAAAGATATTTAAATAAGTAACATAGGGTATTTTAGCAATGAATCACTTTATTAGTGATGCTCCTCTCCCTTCTTTTTATGAAATATGAAAAACAAATAGAAAAGATRGTTGCAAGCTCAGCTGTGTTGAAGCTTGTATTAGTGAAGTGATTTGTAAGGTATTATTGATCTTAATCTGATCAGCTTTAATTCAGAAGATCAGCAGATGGAGACTTACGAATTGATTTTGCTTTTAGTGAAGATTTTAAAGATACTAGTTCAATTAATATAATATAATTAATRTAATTTGCTGGCAAGCTATGTTAACATCCAGAGCCCTCATGTGCTGAAAATGATTGTGTGAGTGGTCTCCTTAATGCTCATAATTAATTCAGTGGAAAACTACTGTGCTAGTAAAGTTATAAAAATAAATAGGAATCTCAATTTAAAATTCCRTATTTGTATTGTGGTATCAAAAAATGAGTTATATGTAACACACATGTAACACATAAAAATATGTGATAATTGACTTGCTTGATAACAGTATGTTCAAAGAGTATGTTTAATTTGTATCTATTGAATTTATGATTCAGATGTCCTCTATTTAAATATAACTCAAGGCATAATAAGGAAACAAATGCATGAAATTCACTTTCTAATGATCTCTAATGAAGAGAAATCTGATTTTATTGCTCTTACTGGGTGAAATATCTCTGCATTGGTCATCTTCTATGGAAGTGCTTATTGTGGGTGTAAAGACCCTTTCATTGTAAATTGGTTTGTGTTGCTGCAGATAACCTTGCTTCCCCTTTTTTCAAAGATGTAGAAATGCCTATACTTTATTCTAGAACCAACCATATTTACTTGAAGACAAATCGTTCCTTCATTCTTACAGATGGTATTTCTATTTTCACTTTAGTTTTTCACTTTCTTTTTTCCATATATGACAAAAATGAAAAGGCAAAAATTAGGAATCAAAARGCTGTATTTAAGTGAAGAAATCAAGAGTGTAAAAAGTTTCAAGTTTTTCTAGTGTTATTATACTTTAGTAACTTTGCAGATATCACTAGATTTCTGGTACAGTGATTTCCATCCTATTTTGCATATAAGTGAGTAAATATACTGTGAATTCAGGCAATAAAGTAGATACTGTAAATCTTTGTTTTTACAAATATTGGTAGAACTAATCACAAACAATGTCTTATGTACATTTGAATTTCCTTCTCTTTTTTTTACTGTCTTCATGAAAACTTCTTTAGCAATCAGTGCTATGTTTGTTCTTTGCTCAATCTATGACAAAATATTGTGTTAAGAAAATTGATGGACATTTTAATAGGTGCCTTTAGGTATCTAGAAATTAGGGTCTATGTAATATTACTTTCAGATGCCTAGAGTGAGTCTTAGAAAGAGTTAAGGACTGAACTTCAGCCCTTATAAATTTCACTCAGCTRCTGCAAATGGACAATCCAGATATTAAGCTTGAAGAGATGTAGAGGTGTGTTGACACCTGTACAATGTCTTCTGTATCATCATGAATTCAGCATTCCTTGCTATATTGCTAGTCAGCTTTCTATTCTGGCTATTTAGTCAATAAGCTTGTTATCCAAGCTTTAACCTTGATTAACTAAAGGCCTATAACCTGCCAACCTAAAGCCAATAACCTGCTCTATTGTTGAAAAATATTTATTTAGGTCCAGTTTTAAACAGTAAAATTTTATCTGCATTTCATTGCACTTGCCTAATACTGAAGTACRACAAAAATTAGGAAAAAATAAAGTATCTTCATGTTTTCTCAGTCTCTTAATCTTAAAGTACTTGCAGGTCTTCAGACTATATTATGAAACAGAATCCAAATATATTTGGAATCAAAAATATCAGTAAAGCTGATTTAAAAAAAGTAAAGCTTACAAGTAGCCAAGAGATGTAGAAGTTTTTTTCTTAGAAAAAGTGTAGGTTCAAAATTTCTTCATCTCTACCAGAAGTTGCATTTTTTACTAAGCCTAATCTGCTCACATTTTGAGACAGAAATATGTCTCTGTAGACATAGGCATGTATTACGTATGTAGCTGATACTCTGGTCATTCCCTTTAAACATATACTATAATGTCATTTGCTTACCTTCCCTTCTTGACTTCTTTTTCCTGAAYGTGGTGCCAAACTTGCAATGAGTGAAGTAAGATCATGAGTTAGCTTTTGCCCATCTGTGAGATGTAAAATCAAGTTGGAGCTTTTTTAATGTTTTTTTTTTCTGGTGCTAAAAGAACAATTATGTCGGTAGCTTGCCAGTTGCTAATTCTCTTTTAATTATACAAAAATTACTGCGTTACCTATGGCATAAAGAAAATACCACATTAAAAACAAACAAACTTCTAAAGATATCAGTATTTGAAGGTCTTGTTTAATTGAACTCCTTTTGTTAGTATAAAGACTGATTTTTAGTTTTGATAGAGATTGAGAGGAAGATGAGTGCCCACATGCTGGGAATTTCTGGTTGGGTACAATTTCAATTGTGAGGCTATTCTCAGCTGCATTTAATCAAACTAGTTATGTTCCAATCTGTGAAACTGTCAGCTTTTGTTAGCTGAAAATCTTACTGTCTGTCTCTTCTGATTCTAGCTGCTGTCTTGCTATCTTTTTCCCTTCCAATTTTCTCTACCTGGTATTATTTCAAAGAGAAGGAATGTAYTTTGAATAAAATAAATTGAATAATTGTTAATAAGCTCTTAGAAAATTAACTTGTTCTGTTGATGAGCAAGGTAAGTCTAAGAAAAGACATATGGATTTAGCTGCTAATATGACATAAGAATGGAAGTTACAGCCTAAAATGCAGCAATTAAAGGTACCATTTCTAGAGGTACCACTCCAAGGAGGTTCCAATTGCCATAATAATTCTGTTTCAAATGCAAATATCCTGAATCAGAACTTTCTGGCTAATGAGACATTCAAGTGAGAAAGTTGGATTTTCTTACATAGCCTTCCAAGGTCTTGTTGGGAAAAATGTACATTTTAACAAATAGTGTTTAGTGTTTTAAACAGATCTGTTTAAAAAAAAGTAAAGAAAAAAAGGCCTAGTCTGGCTATCATAATTTCAGCTTTATACTTTTTCACTTTGAGCTGGCCGATTTATTCTAGCTCTGGGAATCATAGGAAGGGCAGCCTGTATAAGAGACAAGTAGAGACTTTTTCTCTAGGTATTATATATTTAAGGTAGCGTCAATTTCTTCTAGTTAATACATTTATTTTTATAAACAAGCAGTGAAGTGGAATTGATCAATAGGAAAACTTAATGGAATGGACCTGATGGGGAAACTTAAATTATCTGTTTTAATTAATAAAAGGGTCCATCTGTTCTATATTATCGAGGCACTGGAATCAGTAGATAAACAACAGGAAAAAAGGACATATAAGTATTGTTACATGTCTTTCAGCTGAAGTGCATAAACTTGACTGCTCAAACAATAATTCAACCTCTTTTTAAGCACAATTGCTTGTTCCATTATTTTATATATGCTATTATAAACATAAGTTAGCCTCCCTCCAGTTTCATTTAATTATATTTAACAAGTAATCAGTCTGAATTAACAGCAGGAGATGTTATGCYGTTCCTGTTCTTCTAAGAGATTAGTTCTTGTAATTTTTGAATATCATTTGGTGATGAAGGCAATGTGATACAAATCACTACTTTGCTGCGAGAGGCCTCAGAGCACCCATCTTAATGGAACGTTATTATTTTAGGTCTCTGAGACTTGTGCTAATGTTAAATATTAGCTCATTAGTTTCTATTTATGAAATACTTATGCTTATAGAGCACTTTCTCATAAGTAGGGGAGACCTTTTAAATACTTATATGAAAGATTCTTCTGTTAACCCCTTTGGGTATAGAGTAAAAATTGAGTAAATATTTAGTGAGTAGATTGTACAACCTCTATTATGAAGTATGCACTTTTTCCTTAACAKACTCAAAAATATAAAGTGAAAAATAGTTTAAGAATTTTTGACTTGTTATGGAATGTATAGTAGCATTTATTATAGTGTTATGTATAGTTTTAAAGTATTTTTGCTACCTAGAATGCTCATCTCTACTGTGCGCATGGATTCATAGTATTTATTCATTATCCCTTGGTTTATCTAACATGAAGCATGCCTATTTGCTTTACCTGAAAGAGTTCTGTCTAGAGCACTCTCGTGTTATTTACATGGAAGATTTAAATCTTCTCATAATGATGGAGTTCTCCAGCAGGTAAATGATAGTTCCACATTTTAAAATGTGTAGTGATTGTGTTATGGATGAATGAATAAATTCACTATGAAAACAAATTTAAAACTAATGTAAGCTGTGTACTTATCCATTTACAAATAATGTGCACCAGTAGAAGCAGTTGCTCATGAGCTGGCTGATGCTGTGAAAGCCTCATCAACAGACAGTTCAATCAATCTCCTGGAAAGAGTAGATAAGATTCTCTCACCAATTAGGCATGTAACTTGTCCCTAACACATGTGGCATGTTTTCTATGTAGTATTTGATAAGAGACAGGTGAAAAAGAGGGGAGAGAAAGCTAACGGAATGCTGGAAGCAGACACATGCTTATCATTAGAGAATTTGTTTTTTTCCTCTATCCAGGTGGGTTGTTGAATGAGATAGTAACATTTCTGCAAAAATGCGCCTAAGAACTTGATTTAGTGAATTATTGTTGATTTAGTATCTTTGATGCTCTCTGGGAAAGCTGTAAAAACAAGCAGTGTTTTTCAACTGATTTGTGTGCAAAATCAAAGTACTCTTCCCCTCTGTCATTAGGTGTTTGCAGCTTGCAGTTACAGGTGCATTGATTTTATTTTTAGATGCATTTACAATGACAAAACAGTAATTCCTATTGAGGGCATTCTGTAAGACACTGATTTGTCCGAATAACCCTCACTAAAGGGTTATAGATAAGCAAAGTGAAATGTGCACCAGCTTCTCTCTTGCAAGGATTCTGGTTTCTGTCTCAATATTTTATTATGTGTTAATGAAGATTCTTTTCTTCAACGGGATAAGCAGTTAAGGATCTATCTGCACAGTTATTCTAATGCAAAGCTGCTTGAATACATTGAAACAGATGTGACGGTGGTGCTTATGGTAACAGTATATGCAGGTTTTATGAACAACTCCATGTGGATATTATTTTTCAAAAGTGCCACAATGATTGGAGGATTCACATCTTTGTGTTGTTATGCTAATACTGGTACTGAACATCTAGAGGGGGAAACTGGACAGATCTGCACTCTCATTAGACCCTGTCAGTTCTGGTTGTGAAGTTGGTATCAGCTTCAGTATTTAACGATATGAATATGGCCCAGTAAAAAGGCATTCCTTGATTTGTAGATACTCCTTCCAGCTGGTGGGCCAAACAGTAGGAAATGAACTGAGGAAAAACTAATTTTAACAGTGATTTCATCACTGTAGAAAAGCTTGTATAAATATCAGGCAAAGACTGTGCATATTTCCCCAGCAGTGCCCTTTTGCAAGTGAGAAAACAGCTGTTGCCTGCAGCTTGTCAGTTTTCATGGTATGGCATAGTTTTCTGCTGCAAGCCACATAGTTTTCTGCTGCAAGCCACATATCACTGTGGCCTTGGCTTATTATGCAAATGGCTTGTCATCATTGTTATTCTGGACATAATCTTTAAGAAAAATCTATCTGAACTTGGTATCCATTTAGCAAAGGAAGCAGACATTTTCATCTGAGTCTTTGAGGCACAGGTAGCCTTTCCCACTCAAAGCTTCTTAAAGGAGCTACTATAGATAATATGCTTGGGAAATGGAACATTGTCCACCTGATCTTGCTAAAGCCAAAGCTGCTGTACAGCGGCTTCAGGTTTTCAGAGCTAATGGTGAATTAATTACATGTATGAAATGGTTATTAAGCCATTAAGCTATGCACATTAATTGGATAGTAATTTATCAAACTGATTATTTTAAATATATGATTCTGTGCAATTCATACTATGAATAACTTGTCTTGATATGCTTTTGTGTGACATGGGTATTACAAATAATTCTGAGATCATTTATTTTTAACCCTGTCTCCAAATGGAAAACCCTTATCCTACCCTTTAAAAATAGTTCTCATAGAATTTCTCATCTGTTTTCTAGGTTCAGTTGAGTTAGAAACCCTTGTTTTTAGAAGCTATAATTCATGTCTTTTATATTCCTTGTCTTTTTTAGCCTTCCTGAGTTACCTCTTGGGACAAAAAATGGGGAGAAATGTCTATCTTATGTGTTCTGTTTCAGTCCTGTAGCCATGTATTAATTCCGCCTCCTGAGAAAAGAGGATGCTGTTGCCTTTTGGATGATTGCGTGTACTTTCTGAATAACAAGCAGAAAATTTTGAAATGTGGTTGAGCTGCATTAACACATTCTTTCTCAGTCCTGAAGAGGCAACTACAGTCAGTTAAATCTAACTACAATGTAGGAAAAAGAATGTGGTTTAAGTATAAGTCCAAGTGTTCTTTCTGTCACACAAATACGTTTTTATATTCTTTATGTGCAGTAGTCAATTTTGAAATGTTCAGTGATGTTCTTGAGCAGTTTGTTCCAGTTCGTAGTAAAGTTTCTTTCTGTAGGAATGGGTAACCCTACTTGAGAAAAAGAAGGGACTGATAGCTTTTTATTGTTTGTTGGCATTTTTTTGCAATATGCAACCTTGTCACTTCCTGTTTTACTATTAAAGATAGGCAAATGCAGCAAAGCTTGAATTGACTGTAAGAGAAATGTAAATTTAGGATTTCATTTCAGTCCCGCAGCAGATAGATATTAGCCATAAAATCCAAATTCCAAACCACGTTCTAGCCTCTCTCAAAATTACAAATCTAAGTTGTGTTATAAGAAAGCTTTTTAAATTTACATTACATACAATATATAATTATATAATTTTAGCTAAGCACAATTGTGTTTAATGCTGTAGTGTTGTCTGAATGTCTTGGTTTTGATTTTTAGAGAATGAGATTTCATTTCTCATTCCTTTTTTTTCTCCTGTCTAAGATTTCTTTAGGCATTACTGCTTTCCTTTACTGGCCCAATTCTGTTCTGGGTACTAATCCTTTGTCATAAACCTTGCAGTCAAGTCTTGATATGTTCATAATGCTAAATTTCTTGCTCTCAGAATCTGCTGAATTTAAACACTCCCCTGAGTAGAGATGGAAATGGAGCTTTCCTCCAGCATGCTTCAGTTCAGTAAGTACTGGAGGGATAGGAAAGAGAAAATGAGAGTGACTACAAATCCTACTGCACATAATCTCTTAATCCAATATTAAGGATCTAGGGATTTATCTGTACAAATACTGAATCCTTTCCAAGTATATAAAAAATACTGTTCAGCATAAAACAAGAGATTAGAACTGTGTTTATTTGGGAAAAGTATTTGGAAAAATATTTTCCATTTATAAAATATGAATGTTAGTTTGGGATTTCTAGTTGAGAAAATCAGCCAATACTTGTGCCATTATGAAATGAGAATTTATTTGATGATTCCATTCTTCCATTCTTTGTCACACAGCTGTTCTCTGGCTAGATAACAACTGTTTTGTAACATTTACATTTAGTTTGGGTTTTGAGTTGGAAAGACACAATTTTGTAATTCTTTCTTTGCACAATTTATAGCCTTTTGTTATAAGAGCTCTAGTTCTGCACAGGAACTGAGCCTAGGAGAAAAGAAGTCTTGTTGAGTATGAGAAGTTGAGTTCTGAGGCAGATTTTTCATGTTTTTACCGTAAAGCAAACTTACCCCCTTTCCTTATTTTAGAAAATTTCATGAGAACACTAGTGAATTGTGGCAAGGTAAAACCACGAAAAGAGAGTAGAGCCCTTAGATGAATTCAAGTAATTCTGAAGTGCTCTTGCTTTATTTAGGTCAAAAGTGCCTTTTGCTAGGACTTGGAAAATTGGACATTAAATCCTGGCTAAGCTGGTGCCAGTGATAGAACTCATCTTGCTTTCACCGTGAATGGAATTCTGCAGTCTGCAGTGAAGGAACAGTTTGCCTCAGTTAAGTTCTTCCACTTTTTTCCAGTTTTACCAAGTATATGATGTTGCAGTCCAGCATATATCTAAACTCTATAGGGGTTGGAAGGGAACTTGAATTATTTTGGAACTCAGTATTCATATACCTGAGGAACACAGTTGGGAGTAGGTTTGCCAGCCACATGATCCTGACATTAGTCTTGAATGATTCCACTGAATGGAGCAGAATATTGAGAATGTAGAGACATCACTGAAACTGGTGTATAAGAAAAGGTTGTATATTAGATATCTTACAGCATTAGTGTACTTTATATAGCAGAAGGCAATTATCTACCCTGAGAGTTTTGGAATGCAGGATGTATTTCCAAGTTCCATGTCTGTATGTGTTGCGGGGGACATATCCTGAATTTCCATTTGTGTCAAATTTTTTTCTTACATGCTTTATCCAGCTAGGTTTTCTTTTTCTCATAAATAATGTTGTCAAATCAGTGGGAAAATAAGAACTGCTGTGTGATTAACAACTTGTTCACATGTAGATTTGAAACTAGCACATCCCTAGTCAGTATTTTCATAGAAAATCTCTCATCCTTTGGGAGTTATAATTCAGCTTTCACACCTCTGGAAAATGTGGATTGCGTAAGAAGAAAGATAATGTATACTTAAATAGCACACACGAGGAATGGTGTGAGTTCATGAAATTTGTGCTTACTATGTCAGGGTCTGAACGAAGTGATGATTGATGGTGGGAAAGAAGATGAAGCCAAACAACTGATTTCCCCAGCCCTGTCCTGACCCCAGTGTTCTGAACCACCACATATGGGAGTCTGATGCATTGACTTGGGTGCTGTAGTAAAACAACCCTTGAATAGCTTTCAGCAGATTSAAACTTATCTGCAGCTTTAGTTAAGTACTTGTGTAAGCTGTGTTTTGGAAGGATGTAATKAGCTGAAATTCAAGCCCTTCTGCTTCATGTAATAAATGAACCTGAAGGCCAGGAGTAAGCATGAACTTTCTATAAGTGGAGGATACATAGGTTTTGTCCATGGCAAGGCTTCTTTTTTTATTTCTCAGAAGCATCATCAGGCACATCAAGCAACTAATATAGTTTCCCATGGTAAGTGCCAGAAGTTACTGTGTGTGTAACTGAAAGGCATAAATACCCAAAGGGTACAATGCAAAAGTTTACATCTGAAAAACCTCTTCAGAAAAGCTGAGACTTGGCGGACTTGGACATGAGAATTTCAGCTATGGAACATAGGTACAGTTCTGGAAAGACTTGCTTGGTACCAACCATGTGTCACCAGATCTGTCTGAGTCTCCATCTGCTGAAAAGCAGAGCCTGTCTTGAATACAGCTGAAGGTGATTTGCCTCTTCATAGTTGTGTAATAGGGCTTCTTTTCTCCTTTGATTGCATGCAGACAAATTTTAGTGAAATGTGAATTAAACAGAACTCTAGATAAGCAATAGCATAATTAATGAAGTGTCACAATTAGTGATATTTTGGATAATTGGCCTCCACTGTGCTGGAAAAAAAGAATCCAGTGATACATTTGGAAAAGTGCTAAGAGAAACCTTCAAAATCTAACTTTGGGTACATAGTTGCAGGCACTTGGGAAAAAATGGTGAAAGTGTTCTGGAGGGGATTTCTTAACATGCTTTAGTTTAGACCTGATTCAGAATTATTTTTGTCTGGTCTGATAAATCGACTTGTCTGTCATCATGCTGTTAGGGTTTGATTGTGGAAATGCGTATTGGAATCAAACTGAGTCAGCAGATTATGAGTTATGACTATCCATAAATACTTGTAGGATTAATACCTAGTATTGTGAAGACAGGAGTCACCTTATTTCTGTCTATAGTTTTCCACACTAGAGTTTTAATCACTGTTTCTTCTGTTTGCTATTAATGTATCTAAGAAGGAAAATTTTTATATGCATATATAAATACACATGTATGCCTTTTCAGGGGAACAGTTCCTTAGTGACATAGTGTATGAAGCCTCTTTACATCAAGTCCATCWGCTCCTGGAATGTCAGCATATTCATTTTTCTTTGACTTGACAAGTTGTTGTGAGAAATCACTCTGAAACAGTGGGCTGCTGCTCTGCTCTAAACCTATAGAAGTGTGAAAAGTTGCTGACAGGCCTCTCCTGTGACTTAGTGAAGGTGATATCTTTTTCTTTTCTATCTGAAGCTTATGAGCCAGCAGGAAAACCAGCAATTAAATCCTGTAAATTAGTCACTAAAGATGAAGATTTTCATTTTTGTGTATGTGAAAGGCTGACAAGACAATTTATTAACTTCTCAGTCCGTGTTAATAAAGTTACTTGCAGTAAGTTGTGTTGTTATAGTATGTTAAAGTAATTTCCCTTGTGGAAGTACAGCAATAAATATTGACTGAATTAAATTACAGATGAGCTGCATTGAAGAGAAAGTCTTAGCCAGAAGCTGTGAGCTCTGTGGACTAAATTGATGATTGAAATAATGATTCAATGATGGGTTCTAGAAGCTTGGGCTACGTTTATTTCTTGTTGAGTGCAAGTAATAGTTTACTGGAGATAACATTCTAATGATATGGAAAATGTCTCGTTCCTGGTTCTGCTTCAGTGACCAAAAGAAGTTTGACATAGACTTTCCAACTTTTTAACCCTGTATTTCCAGCCTTTGTACAATAAGTACTCTAAAATATAGAATAAAGCCAGAAGGCTAAAATCACTCTTTCTATAAAGAAGTATGACCTTTCAAAATTAAGCCTTATTTAGTCATATACTGTAGAAAAAGGCTCAAGTAATCTGTTGTCAAGTGATCTTTATATGCATACAAACTGAAGAAGAGCTTGTAAGAAAGTGTTCCTAATGAACCCTTATTGGGAACTAGCCTCAATACTGGAGAACTCCACTGCTTGTTACAGCAGCTGAAGAGGAGAAACTGGAAGATAAGGTTGAGTTTCTGTTTTGACAGTTGTTTCTTAACATTTTTGGGTGATGCACAAAGATTAAATGGTCTGCAGTTTTCAAAGGTGAAACCCTTTCTATGTCCTGATTTTTGGTCGTCAGTTTTTCATTAATCAGCAGAATGAGCATGTGGAAATCATTAATTATTGGATGATAATTCACTAGAAGATTGTGAGTGTAGCTTTTTGTCAGTTTGGATATTCTTGACTAAATAAATTAGTCATAATATTACAGAAGTACAAACAAGTTGGATTTAAAAAGTTGCTTAAGTGTGTAGATAATATGAAAGCTAACTAAAATGGGGTGTCAATTTAAGAGATGTGATCTATTCTTGGGGTCTTGGAAGTTTTAAACTGTTTAGAAATTTTAAACTCAAATGTTGACCTTTATAGGCAAATTGTTATCATAAAACACTGAAAGAGATTAAAGCTCTGAGGAAAAAAGCCCTACTAAACCCCTTGTAGCATCTAGGCAAGCTGGCATTAAGTAGCTGCATTGTTACATATTTACAAGATCAATTGATCTATCTTAAGGGAAGGGGGAAATCAGAAGAAAAAGATTAATAGAGAAATACGGAGAGCTCCGAACATTGCCAGTCTGGCTACCAGCTATTCTCAGATCACACACAGTATGATGTACATACAATAGGTCATYACCCTCTGAAATGGAGGGAACAAATGGTCTGGATTTCTGTGTCAAATCAATATTTTGGAAGATTTCTGGGAGTGAACATGACATCTGCTTGTGGTAAGTCAGCTTGAAATTATCAGGAAATGATTTCATTGTGGTCTACTCTGCTTGTGCATGTGATGCTATAGATTAGATGATCTCTAAAGGTCCCTTCCAACCATAGTCATTGTGTGATTTTGTAGTTCTTATACATGTAATGTAGTTATCTAAGATCTTTGAAATTAAAACAGCTATATATAGGAGTATTTTTATGTTGTTTGTGGAAACTTTCAGTAAGCCTTGGTTTTAATAGGCTTTCTTTGGCATTAACAGCTCAGGAGAGAATTTTCATTGGCAATGACTTTTTTATACTATAGTAAAGCTTTTATGCAGGCCCTTGAGATGAATCATTTTAAAACGAAAGGCAAGGAGAACATTTTGATCTGTCCTTTCACAAAAAGAACATTTTTTCTTCCATTATAATAATTGTTACTGCAATTACAAAAGGAATTTCTGATAAGTATTAAGTGTATTGCTTGATCCCATTCCAAGCAGATCACATTTACTAATAGTCCCGAGGAAGCTAGAAGTTACTAGGCAAACACCATTGTTCTGGGGTGACTAAAGGTATATTCTTCTTCTAAATTTCCTTTTTTCTTTTTATATTGAGTTATTACCTATGAAACTGTGATAGATTTGCTGCCAATATCTTTAAATTTATAGCTTGTTATTGTAAACTCCAGAGAGGAGTTTGGAGGGGGAGGGGGGTTGTTTTTTTTCACTTTAGGGGCGTTTCTGCATGTGCTGATTTTGTAAGGATCCTCTAGCAATTGTTCTGTGCTATAATGAATTGTCAGGCAGGCTTCATTATACACTGCCAGGTGTTACTGATAATTCCTTGTTTGGAAAATGAACTTGTTTGACACTGCTCTTTTGCACTCCCTATTTTATCCTTTTCACTTAAATCAGTTCATACTCATCCTGTCTGATAATCAAATTTCTGGTGCTGAAGATCCTAGGGTCTGATACAAATTAATGGATGCGATTTTAGGGATCTTAAATATTTGAGTTTTATGTCTTTTACCAGCCTGGTGAAGGTTCTAATTTCTTGGTCATTTAAATCCTAAAGCATGCCATTTAAATAGCCTTGTTACTGCTGTGTTAGGAAGATGAGATGTTTTGGAAGAAGTTATCAGACCAATGTGTTTGTTCCATCTTTCAGATAGTTAGTGGCCTGGGACTGCCAGAGCAAGAAACAACTTCCTTCTTTTGAGACTGTATCCTTTCAGTAAAATGAGCTAAATAAAATTATCAAAAAAATTCTCGGGGAACATATACATTATATTTTTGCCTCTGTTATGCAGGAAACAGATACAATAATTTCTTCTTTTTTTAGTCAAGTTGTTGAACAGCTGTCTATCTGTATTTTCATAACAGCAATGCTGGCTCCTTGAGTATGCATCACTATCCAATGTAATTACTTCTGTCAGGGTATAGGAGATAAGGAATTATGTTCTCTAGGAAATCTAATCCAGGAGCTAAACTGTGAAGCAGATAAGAAAAGCCCAGGCAGAATGTGCTATGGCACAATACAGACCAAGTCTTAAAATGCATAGTAGTTACTGATGTTAGTTAAACTGTTTTCTTGATGGGTTGGCTTATAGAGCGCAATATATTGCGAATTTATCTTTTCCAGGTACTCAGTGGAATTTCTGTGGAGGAAACACTTGTTAAGGCTAGTGAGCATTTGTAGCAGTTTGGTTTGTTCTTGGAGATTTATGAAAGCAAAGATAACATCTAAACAAAAACAAAAAATGATAGAAAAATATTGCAGATGTACTTCTATTTATTGAGATTAGTGAGTCCAAATTCCTGCCTCTGTTTGGAATCATCTCTGATTTAGAAATCCTCATATATATGGCTAACCTCAGGAGGTATGCCCTCAGGAGTTGTGCTGTACTTGAACACTGTACCTTAAATTGCAAGCAGGGRTTAAAGGAAAGCCCATTAGATATGCTCTTAAAAAGATATTGAGCTCATTTTAGCAGACCTCAGCATCTGATTTCATGTCTATTTGATGATATCTTTAATAATCCTTTGCATATAGTGCTTCTTGGATGCCTCTTTTTTAGTATATATAGTATGAAATTAGTAAATTATTTGGATCCATAGCTGTAGTTCCTGAATGRTCTGGGGAGGCCTGAAAGCCATAAGGAGTCCCTTAGGCTGCAGGGCAAGCCTATCCATCTTCACTGTTAAGTAGTTCAGAAATGATGGTAAGTATTCAGTTCCATCCTTAACTTACAGCAGAATCTTGTCAAAATGTCAAAAGGTTTTAAGAACAGAATCTGACTGTTAACGTTTGTGATAATACTAAGATTTCTCTAAAAATTGTCACTTTTGCACATCGTAAGCCTTGCCTTTTGTATTTAGCAAATTAAATCATTTTAATAGACAAAGTACATAAACTCCGAGAAGCGCTAGTTAGCAGTGCTTCTTTGCTCTATCTGATTCAGTTCTGGTTCATAGAACCTTCTRCAGCTCTCTGTTTTGGTTTAGTAGCAGATTTTGCTCAGACACATCACAACATACAGTGCATAACTGAATGGACTTTGTTGCATGGAATTGAGAGGAAAACAGTATTTTGATCCCAGGAGTCTGTTACACATCTTGTGAATTCAGCGTTAACCTTGTGAGGGTAACAAATGTAATTTTTTTGCTGAGAGAATGAGGAGACATTTCAGCATTGTCTGATCAAATCAATTAACTTGTATTAGTGTACATATTTTCATCAGCCAGTGAAAACTTTGTTACATCAAGTTCTTTGTAGCAGATGCTTTTGTTGTGTTATATCTGAGATGCACAGCAGAACAGGTCTTAATCCATGACAAGAACTTAAGCAGTGCTATGTTATTAATGTAATGTGTATTTATATTTTATCATACTACCATCTATGAAATAAGCCRTATCAATTTCCCACTGCCATTTTCTGCAAGTTTTTTATGCTCTACCTTCAGCAGGCAGTATTTGATTAATGTATACAAAGAAGCATCTCTTATGTTTTCTTGGGATTCCAGTTGGTTTTCTCTATTAAATATACATACATGCTTGCTCTTTGGTAGTTTTAGGCCAGAGAACTTAAAAACTTTAATGACGTTTGTGGGTAGGCAAACAAAAAGCAATTATTTTTGGTCCTGATATATGCAATCTTGTTTCTATATGTTTTGGGTAAAAACACTTTTTGTGTGTTTACTCAAGAGAATGCTTAGCTTTAAAATGTGCAGCTAATGATTTCTGTAGGCCAGAGTCTGAGTGCTTTCTTTCAGAGTAAGCAAGATTAATATCTTTCACATGGCATTCTTTTAGCACTTCTTTTTCTTTTTGCAGTGGTCTTTGAAAAAAAAATAAACAGATAATTCTGAAAAGTTACATTTATATGAATTATTCAAGACACAGCCCACTTTGGGAGAAACTTAATTCTTGACAGTTTGCAGCTTTGCTTCTGTTAGAGTAACATTTGCAGTTTTTTACTTGAGTACTAAGTCCTCTTCCATAATTCTTATCTTCCACATATTGGTGTGCTCTGTTGTTATCTTCCAGTCTGAAGAGTTTGAAGCAAGGCTYCTTGCAAAGGAGGATAAAGAACTAGAGACGAATTTCTGCCAACAACAGCCTAACAGTAAAGCAGTTAGTTTAAAACAGTGCTTTRCTGTTACATGTCATGTAACATGTCATGTTACATGTCATTATATGTCATGGTAATTCAGTAGGCCCATTTTCATACCGCTTTACAAATACAGTCTGCACATAATAGTTGGTCTGGAGAAATTTTTTCAAGTATTGCATATGTGAACAGAACATGAAACTCATGGCTGTAGCACCATTTTATTCCCTGAAAAAGCTTAGATTTGCAGTGCATTGCAGTTCATCTTTGTCATATGCTCTACTAACGTGATTTTCAGGACCACCCAGACAACCTGTGGGAGGAAATATATAAAACAGTAAAATGCAGTTTTGACTGTTCACATTATGGTGAAGTCTGACCCTGTGCATTGTTTACTTGTGAATAATGAGTTAATCACATATGGTAATTTAATTTGTATGCACAATCTTGTGTTTTTCAAAAGGATCCAGCTGGTGCTCAGCTGTTACAWGTGTCAGCAGCTCCCAAGACAGAGACAGTACTTGTTTTGGGCTTACCTGGCTCATCATCTGACTTTGTCAGAGCATCAACAGCAGAATGCTCTGCTTTCCCCTTCTGCCTGATTAAATATACTCCAAGAAGAGAGAGCAGATGAAATTCCTTATCAGCTTGGGAAGGATCTATGCAGCATCAAAAACTGAGAGACAAAACTTTCTTTTGGTGCTTATGAGCATATCCTCTGAAAAGTGAGGAAGCTGTCACTTTCATATTTCTGCCATGGTTATGCTCTTTACTCTTTGTAGTGATAATGGGGAAAAAATGACAAGGATAATGCTGTTATGCACAGTTCCTTTTTTGTCCTTGAGGTCTGAGTATACTAAACTTGCTCAGGAAGTGTTTGTTCTACAGGATGTCCCAGTGTTGCTGAAGTTGTTATAATAGGATATTTTATTATAACACTTTAATTGGGATATACAGGTGCAATATAAAAAGCAATAAGCAAATTGAGTCAGCACATGAAGTTGAATTAACACATCTTCCTATTTAAAAAAAAAATGAAAATTGATACATTGCTGCAAAGCACATATTTTCTGACAGAATTGTAAATTTACGTAAAAAAACCAAGTGTCTGGAACTATATCTTTTCGTAATGGTAGTGAAAAGGAAAGTGCTTCGCCTCATCTCCAGTTGTAAAGCTTGTTTTCTTACCAGCCCTGTCTTTTGAGTCCTTACCTACGCTTTTCTTTTGTAGTTATGTGAATAGAACTTTAATGTTTCTCACTAACTGGCAGCTGCTTGGTCAATTTAAGGTTCTGTTAGTTTCCAGTCAGCAGTTTATCAGTCTGGAAAAGGCCCATTTTTTTTCCAAAATTAGCACTCACCTGGATAACATTCTTGAWTTGTGTTACTGGGGAAAATTTCCCCATTGCAATTTGTGAGCAGAAGACACACTACTGCTCTACTTGGTTCTGAAGTTACTGCTGCAGTCAGGCTCATTTTCACAGAGCACAATGTCTTTAGCTCAATGTGGTTCAATGTCAAATAGTTGAGCTGCACAGGAAATTGATTAAAGCATCCTGAGTTGATATGTAAGCTTGCATGGTGTTTTTGCCTAGCACCATGAAAAGGTGACTTTCCTGTTGAGTGCTCTATTGGATCTGGTGACATAGTGGGATCTGGGAGAGGAAGCTGGCCAGATGTGATATTAGCCACATCACTTCCCTTGCATGCCACTGTTTGCAGAAACTAATATAACTTAAATCATGTTATCCCAGTAGGACTGACAGCTTTGCTACAAACATTCTATTAAAGATCCAGTTTCCAMTCAGTCGGCCTTGGGAGGAGATCAGTCAGTTTGGAGACAGAAAACAGGTGGTAGTCAGAATGCTTGAAAAGGAGACACTTTCAGAGGTGAGTAACAAATACTAGAAGTACTATTTTAGGCTATGAGACTTTTTGCTAATTTTTCCTTCCATTTATGTTTGCATTTTCAAGGATCTTATTTCAGCTGCTCAGTGCATGCTTATAAYTTGTGATTTGTTTTGTAATGTGGTTGTGAAAATATTCTGATATAAACTTTCAACCATACAATAATTTTAAGACAAAATTCAGAGCTTTCAATTTGACATCTGGATAATAATGAATATGACAATTCTCTTTCTACAGTTCCAAAATTATTAGTAGAACGCTTAAGAGATGACAAATTCTATTTATCAATCCAACTTATAACTTGCTAAATCTGTATGCTAAAGTTGGACAATTTTGTTGGATATCTGTCATCTTCAAACAAGGCTTGCTCACTAGAGAAATTAATTTCTGTTCAACTGCTTTTTTCCTAAGTGTGAGAGTTCAACTAAATTCACTTCAATTGCTACTTAGTGATTAATTTTTTATATGCTCTATTTAAAGGCTATTGAATAAATACTATCAACTGTCRACCTCTTCTGCTGGAAAAGAGAATTATTCATCTCAGGTTACTAATCTTTGGCTGCTTGGAGTGTCAGGAACAGTGTTTTTTCAAGACAAAAATGAATTATGCTGTTTTTAGCTTCCCAATCTTTTTTCAGTCTCTCAGGATGAAGAGTCCGCCTCAATGTTTATGTAGCTTTTTGGTAGTGTCTGTGGGTTTTTGACAATTAGTCTGAGATATTGCAAAACAAAACAGCAAGCTGAAAAACTAAGCTTGGAAATTTTTAAAACCATTTGTGGTCRTTTAATAGTTGTTTCTGGGTTTTCATTTACAGTTCCAGTATGGGATATTAATCTTTCTCCCCTGCAAGGAAGTTAGGTCTCTTCCCTGCAGAATGTTAAGTATCTGTAAGCCCTATTGTAGCCCATAGGCAAGCTGGCCATGGGTATGCCACGAGTTGCTTTTGGTGCAGTTTGGTACCATGCTGTGGTGTTCTTAGTGAAATACACCATGCCCTCTGACTGTACTGGTGTGAAGTTTGGTGAAAGTTTTAGTAATCATAGTGAAATGGTCATATTTCTGTGATGGCTGAGCAGTGCAGAACTGTCAAGAGGCTGTAACCACTGTGGCATGGTATCAGTGGCATAAGCCGCTATATTTTGAGGGCTGATGTGATTTGTGCTGGTGGGCGTATTCACTCTGCTGAGGCCATCCAACATCACCAGGGCCCTGCCATCACCCCTTCTATTGCTGTGAGCAAGCACACTGTGTGYGAGGTAAACACAGAGCCAACTGGGCTAAATTTTGGACCAACTGGGAGTTTAATCTCAGGTTGACCTGTTTTCTTCTGCTAGTCAGAAGCTCTAAGAGACCTGATGTGTTTTGGAGAAAAGCAAAGGACACCATTGCTGGGAATATTCAAAAATAGTTATTGAAATGCAATCTATTGTCAGTCATGGGTTTACTGTGCTGCTTGTTGAATTATGTCCCTCATGTTCTTTGAGGTCTGGCTGAGACAAGGAGCTGGTTTAGCACCGTGTTTTCTTGCAATATTTTGTTAAAACACATCTATGAGATTCCTTCACCTCTTGGTTAGAAGATGTYACATCTTGTAATGTCAGAGGAGAGATGCAGGAGTGCTGAGGGTATTCTTGGACCATTTCCTCAGTATATGGTGAGATAATTTGTGTCTTTTTCAGTAGGTCTTGTCTTAAAATATTTGGTAGCAGTGAAATTCTTTTGCTAAATGCAAGAAGCCATGGCTCCTTGCAGTGAGGGGCCACCATTGCTTCCTGAATATTCATGAGATAAGGACCATAACTGTTAAAAGGATGATGTTTCCTGCCTTTAGGACACTAATTTTTTGTTGATAGTATGTGCAGAATTACACTGTTGCTGGTTTAAACCCAGCAAATGAAACCATTTACTATGATATCATTTAAAATAACAATATATGTTCATATAAATTTTTATCAACAATGATTTTTTAGTGGTCACAATTAGAAAAGGCAGTTTATTGAACAAGTGTGAGTTCTGTAAATGCATCTTAATCAACAGTTTGATATAAACAATGAAARAATTTCACAATACACACATGATATACGAGCATTGGGTTAATATGCTTAGGGTTTTTTGTAGCTGTCCTGAGCCTTCTGAGATGAATCGAACACCTGTAAAGTTTTAAAATTCTGGAAAAAATAAGAGTATTTAAGGCAAAAAACATATAAAAAWGACTTTTATAGGCTTTTTTAAAAGGAAAGAAGGTCAGTACAATTATGGCATGATTGAAAAGAAGGCTCACTTTTTAGAAAAGCAGACACTTGAAAAGCATGAACAGCCATTTAAAAAGAAAGCCATTAGTGAAGAGAACTCATAACTACCCTGATTCTTGATTTGCTAATTTGTGTAGGGCAAGGGGGAACAAATCACAATTCACTTTTATTCAGCTCCATTCAAATAGTACAAAAACTATCTTGCTTTTGAAGTTCAAATCAACCACGTAATTCACTGCTGTGATGTGTCTTTTTCATTATATCCATATATCATAGACTACAAATTATATCAAGATATTTGGTAACATTGCTAATTAGAGACATTTTCATTTACTGGAAATTTTATAGAGACAAAGGCACTCCTTTTGGCCCCTTTCCAAAAGCAGCTTCCCTGTAGGTTGCCCATTCTAACAGTATTAATTAGACCGTTATAAAACAGTCAAATTCAGCCATCTGCCCAGGTTTTCTGTCCATAAAATGACTCTCCAAATTCTTTCAGGAAGCAGTAAGTGTTAGATTGTGCTTAGAAAACCTTATGAGGAGCTGCAACATTTTTAGGATATGTTATTTAGTTTGACAATAGATGTTTTCACAGRAAGTCTTCTTAATTAAGTTAATTCTTTGCTAAATCGTATCTCTGAGATGTGTTGTATATGTTGCTGCAGGGTAGCATTTGAATCACGGTCTTGTCACACTAGTATTGATCTCAACTCCACAGCAGTCAGTGGGGTTATCCTGGCTTTTAGTGATATAATTGAGATGAAATTTTGCTTCTCAATACTTATTTGTAGTTTGGCAACTTTCTCTAATTAGAATGGCAGCTTAGCACATAATAAACCTAATGCCTTTCAACTTAGAATCCTGTCACATTTCAGTAAATGAAACATAAATGCCACAGGTCAGAATACTGGTCAGCTGAAATTTTTTTTATGTTGTTGACTTGTTTTAAATAATCCCTACAAACATGACCACATACAAAATGACTTTGCTTGCAGACCAATGCATACAGACATCTTCAAGTTTCTTTTTATCTCCAAAGTACAAAAGTGATGCCAAGAAGGCTTACCATATAGATATATATATAGCTAGTATTCATCATTGGAACAATGTTTGCTTCCCTATTATATGGATATTTAGTTCCAAGGAGAATAGCATGGTCCTTTGTGCCTATATGCTGCCCTTACAGCAGCTATCAGCAAGCAATGCTTAGGAATAATCATCTACTGATATGTATGGTGAACTTATGAAATTTGAGGTTGTGGAGATACTCTTGGAATTGCTGTGTGAACAACCATTGAAGCTTGTATCCCGTTGAGCTTTTTTCTTACGGTTGGCGTGGGAATTAGCTCCATCATTAGTGTCAAACACTACTGTCATGCTGGACTCCATCCTGGACACAGCGTACAGGCTGCTCTGCCTCGTGGGGTGAAACCTGGCAGCTTTGAGCTCCAGCTCGTCATAGCTGGACACTTCAATGAAGGGACACCAGCGAAAGGCTCGCTTGAAGCCAGCCCGGAACCTGAGAAAAAAGGYGTGAGGTAAAGAGCTGCTCACACTTTTAAAAACATGTATTTGGGCAAAATGTGGAATACTGTGCTGACAGGATACTGGTACTAAACAAATCACCTGGCCCCTAGTCCTGTTTGTAGTGAAATCAGAGGGAGTAAAGCTTGCATAAAGTCTGAACAGGCAGGAAGTGAATACTGGATAACAGCTCATTTCTATTTCTAATATGCATTTTTCTGCATTCTAATGTGTTTTCCAGTTGCTTGTTTTCCCTTTTGCCCATAAAGGCAAAAGGGAAATTTCATTTTTCCAAATTTCATAGACTTGTCTCAACAAAAATTGTTTTGATTTGACCAGTGATGATATCTGGTCTCATCTTTCAGCTGAAACCTCACAGCACCCTGTTCTTTGACATAGCAACCCAACTTCCAGATTCCAGTATCCCTACTATGTTTTCCTCCATAACAGACACCTAAATTGAAAATTAGGCAAAATGCTATAGTAAGTAATAACTGTTCACATGAGTTAATTGGCAGACCACTTGCTATAATGAAAAAATATTCTGGAAAATAT
>NW_020455988.1:2532047-2610732 GCF_003342845.1 Nothoprocta perdicaria | reverse complement strand
ATATTTAGTGGAAATAGAGCTTTAAAGAAGGAAATTATATATATAAAAAAACTTTAGGCTTTATTTTTCAAGTCACCTTCTGACCTCTTCCTCATTTGGGACTTGTTTTTTTCTTTCTCTTGAAATACTGCTCTCTTAATACTTAAGTAATTAATACCTAAGTAATATATCCTGATTGGTGTGATATATCCTGTCCGATCCCAGATCATCTTATAGGTAACAATATTACATGAACAAACCTGAAAAAAATGCCGCTAAGATTGTAAGTTCCTCCTCCCTGGAAAGGAAGCAGACATCCAGAGTTTTCCTTGAGTTAAATTTAAAACTTAAATGATAATTCTTCCTTATACTTAATTCTTGCACAGAGTTCTGAACAAGATGACCTGTGATATATCTCCATTATATGTAATATAAGTGTATCTCAGTTATTAGTGTATGGCATTACTGGTCTATTTTTTGGCATGTATCTAGGAATCTGTTTCGAAAGTCCAAGAGTAGGAAGATACTTAAGGGGTTTTTAAATTATCTATAGACCCAGAAAGGAATGGTTTGCGAGTGCTGAGTTTTGCTCTGAAAGTAAACTCAAGTACTTACTGAAGTATGCATTTGGTTGTTTGACTAGTTTCAAGTGAAAACCTAAAGGAAGATTTTTCTGCCTTCTCCATAGCTGAAGTCTATCAAAGCAGAGTTTTGACACTTTTTATCACTCGTAAACTATTTGTATTCTTGTTAATGATACATATCAACTGTTTCCTAACTAGTTCTTACCTCTTATTAAGACAGCAGTAGATAATGGGATTATACATGGTAGAGCTCATAGCAAGCCAAAAGCTGGCCAAGTAGATTTGCTGGATGTATTTCCATCGATTTAGTTGTTGATAGATCCCAGTTACTATGAAGTAAATGTGGTATGGCAGCCAGCAGATGGCAAATGTCAGCACAACCACAATCATCATTTTTACCACCTGAAAGAAGTAATAATACCATTTTATAACATTTATCCTTTTTTATTCCTAGCACCATTTCAGCATCAGTTCATCATCTTGCATGATTTCATTTTTGAATTTAGTCAAAGCAAAGGTGAGCATTCCTTCATGTCATTTTCTTTTTAATCAAACATTTGTTTGTCATTAAAAAAAAGCATAAAAATTTCTCTAACTTTATCCACATTGATCTTTGCATAATTTTGCATACTTAAAATTGGCTTTCTAATGTACTGTATATTATATACACCTACACATGGAATAAAATTGTAGGTKTTGCATTTGGATACCATTTTGGATACTGTAAAATACCATAAAAATGCATCTTGCGTTAGACTTTGAAATTTACTGATCACTTTCTCAAGTAGAGGCAGGCATGCACATGCTACAACACAGCATATGATAGGTGATGCTGTGGTTCTTTTCCATGTGTTTGTTCTTTCCAAACCATTTTAAGTTTGCTGATGGTGATCAATAGCTGTGAACAGGAACTGTATTCAAGGTCTATGAACTGAGGGCACTTCAGTCTGTCCTGATGTAAATCCTGATGAATGAACGTAAGTGCCAGTAGAGCATTAAGCTCACCAAGGACAGGGGCAAAATAAGTGAAACAGTAAGTGTGAACTGATTGTCTTTCTCCTCTACATTGTGATCTTACACTAAAATATCTCTAGGGACACTGTTCATGCCAAACTGCAGAGGATAAAAGAGCCTTAATAATTTTTTTTTGTTTCGTGTACTTAGACCTGTGGCACTGACAACAGCTAAGTTCTATTTTCTTTTGGTAATATACTGGTGCTRCATATTTTTTGAGGTATTACTGATCACTTTTTCTTCTGTTCCRTGCTGCATAGACTTGATTAATGAGAGTTTGCTCTTGTGTAGTAGGAATCATTTCTAAAGCAAGCAAGCCAAAAAATGATTGAATTCAGTTATGTTTCATCTTAGCTCTGTTCCTGCCACGTTTCTGCTATGGAGAGGTTTCTAAAATTGCAGCAGGCAATCAAAAATTGCATCCAGTTGCAACTAGCTTACATCTGGGTGGCACCAGGCCCCACTGTCATTCTCTTAAGTCTGCTCTTGCATAGTGAGCAGTGTGACTGGAGGAAAGGGGTGTTCTTTTGGGACTTGTATTTTTTGTTAAAATGAGTTGTGCTGAGTATGTGGGCAATGAGCAATACAGCCCAGATCTTGATTTAGAGAAATCTTGAGGCTAGAGTTGAAATATGGTAGAAAATTGAAGCATTTGATATTTTAATTTTCAGTAGCATTTTTGTGACATTGATCCTGCAGACTTGAGCTTGCCTGTTCCGAACAAAAGATGCATCTTTAAGAAAAAAGTTGGCTATGCCTTTAAGTCATTTTCCTCTTGAATAAGCAATATTATTTCATTAATGAAGGCAACCTAATGAGAACAAAATGCATTTCAAAGAATAGAGCAAGTCTAGGCTTATGCGAACTGGAGTATTTGGAGTTGTTAGTGTTGTAAAACATTTTATCCTGTAAAAGGGAGTGGAGCTAAAAGATTCTGTCTGAAGAATAGAGCAGCAAATGTATTTTATTATTTTGCCTGAAAAATAGCTTGAAAAAAAAATTTGATTTACATATGACATTGAGAACAATTCTTAAAAGATTGGGGGTAAAAGATTAACTTTCTGGAGAGAATTAATTGATGTCAGGGGTCTCTATCAATCTAGAAATGTTAAAAATTATAGAAGTATTCTCATTGCAATACACTGATCTGCCATCAATAGTTGAGATTTGAGTCAGGGAATTATTTCATTTTCAAACTGCTTAGCAGCCCTTCATTGTTTTTCTAAAGCAACTTTGATATTGCTGCTTTCGCAAGGTCAGGGATTTTGCCTTCCCATTTCATATGCACCCGTTTTTATACTCCACAATTTCATTAATTTCAGAGTTTTTACTCCTGGGTTATGGAGACGTAAGTGGGTCTTGAAAACCTGTACTCTGTAAGAATGCCTTAATTTTCCTATCTGTGGATGTTATTTATCCATGAACACAACTCAAGCATGGATATTAGATGCGGCTCAGAAATAATCTCTGTGAGCTGTAATGTTTTTCTGCTTTGTGAGAAGAAACAAACTATTAAAATAACACTGTTTGAAGTATTTCCACCAGCGTGTTAATGTGCCCTCAGTAGATGCACTTTCCAGCCCTGGGGACAAACATGTACACCTTTGTGCACTAAGCACGGAAGAAAACAGGACACCATTATATCTTTTTCCCACAGCACTTGAGTAAACCACAGTCTGTGTTTTGCAAGAACGCTAGGATTTCAAGGTAATTCTGCTGGCRTTAGCACAGAGATTGGACTGTTCTTCAAGATAGCAAATACTGTGGTTTCTCATACAGTCTTTACAAGCTCAGGCATTTTCTGTGTTCTTTTAGCCTGTAACAAGGATATGTTCCTGATATGTGAAACAGGTGGAGGTTTTGAAGGCAAAAGAATTGGAGAGTGTTCAAGTACAGCAAGTCTTTCAATCAWATAGCACACATGCCAGTTGCTGCACTCTGGATTTTTTTCCCCTCTGATGGCCACCTTTCATCCGTTCTGTTTTTCCMTTAAAGCAACTACTTTTCAATTCAGTTTGCATAGTTCCTTTGTACAGACAGAAAATGAAGGTTGTCTGGGCTTGAATAAAGTGGTTTAGCATCAGATTGCTGTCCTGCAAGTGCAGAAATATGTTTTCCTCCCTCAAAATCAAAGTGGTTCTGACATYTTTTCTTGAACAGACTTTGCTACTGGCATTTTTAAATTATACTTTTTGTGGCATAAGTTGGTTGACTATTTTCTGTGTTTTGTGATATGGCCTATGTTGGCACATCTCAAAGTGCATATCTGGTTTATGTTACTAGTAAAATTGACATGATCTCAGTAATTATTAGTCTTRCTGCAAATACTTTTAGTTTTGAGCATGTTTTCACGTATCCATCGCTGTTGCTTTACAAAATAGATTTACAGTGCAAAGTGATTTCTTCATTTTTTTTCCACTTAGAAGACACAAAGTGCTGAGAATAAAACCTGTTATCTTTCTGTGACATAGGAAAGTTTTTTACGTTGATTTCTAATGAGAAAATGAAACATTAACTTTGGAAGTAGTATTTTAGGAGCTAATGATCCTAAAATGACTGAGTCAATAAGGAGAATAACWATAACAAAGCATGTGACACTTGCTTGGTTAGGAGACTGTAATGATATACTGGCATCATGTGTATACATCTGTTTTATTTCCTAGGAGAACAGATAAGCAGAGCTGTTAAATGGAGGAGTTGTAACTGAACTTGAAACCAGGCAACCTTTATCAGGTTTCAGGTTCAAGATGATTTGTTGGGATTTGTTCTTTAGATCTTAAAATGCTTGTGAAAATTTCTTCTTCCTGGATTGCTTTTTTCTTTATTCCTGATACATTTTACTTGGACARCCACAGTAAAATGAACTTGTTCCATCTCATTAATACCAAAATACTAAAATTGGTTTAATTTCTAAGGTAGTTTCAAAAGTTAGTCTAGGCTCAAAGGAGACTGATTTTGAAAAATACGAAATCATAAACATAGCGTTTTAGTAGGGGGAGAAGGAAAGAGCTGATTAGTTTTAATCATTCAAGCTATTATTTTTTGTTACCAACTGGCCATCTAAGCTGTATTGTTATGCGAAAAAGCAACATAGCACGGTCTTTCCTGAGTATATTACTTAGAAATGTTGAGTTAAGATGGTCTTTTTTTTTATGGTGATTTGTAGCTCCGAAAGAGTTTGAAGATTTGAAGTTCATATTCAGTGGTGTCAGTGGTGTCAAATTCTTTCACTTTGCTCTTATTTGAGGTTGCTTTCAGAATAATTTAGGGTACATTGGTCAGCCACATACAAGAAATGATGAGAGTATCAGACTTCTTCCTCAAGCTTTAAAACATTGATTGGAAAACATGGCTTCTTTAAAAGGTTCAAAATGGTCTGTTCACTAACTGGCAGCATTAAATACCATTCCAAACAATCTTAATGAAACATCTTTTGCCCTGCAAATCATTGTATAATATGTAACATATAGCTTGCTATTTGCTGTTTCCCATTAATTTATAATAGGAATGAGCTACAGACTTTCCTTATGGTTAGGTATCTGTAAGCTAAATAGCAACTGCAACAGATAATTTCTTTAATGAAGGAGAAGCAGTCACTTGGCAGTTACAGGAGGCAGAATGAATGATAGCTTAATTTGGATTCTATTCGCTCTGTCTCTGTGAGTGACCAGTTATGAAACATCTTTCCAAATACTGGTTATATTTCATGAAGCTTGTCAGAGAGCACAGCAGTGGAACTGAAGAGCTGTCATGCATCTCTGCTAATAAARTCACTGGTGTAGTTACAATATCTCTGCACATAATTGAATCCCTATTTTGTGCCTGTTGAAGGCATCTATTTCACTACTCTCCCATTTAGAATCATTTAATGAAGGACATTACTCCTTATCTCCTGCGTATATTTGAAGTTTGAGAGATTTGTTGTTTTCAAGGGCTGTGCTCAGACCCTTCATAGCACACAGTGAATACAGCTAGTCTCATTAAACATAACTGTTAATTTTACTTTGTCTTTACCATAAAGGGTGCTGCAATCGTGGACTCTCCTAGTTATGCAAGTTATTGTTAATAATTTTCCTTCCACACTTTCTTTTGCAAACTGTTMCACAGTGATTTCTTGCATTGGTTGGGGCCCAGACACTGTCCACAGTGTTTGTCTTTTTTTTTTTTTTGGAGGGGGTTTAAAAGGCAATACTGGAAATGACACCATTAATTGGCCAGTGCAACTTTTCACTTGCATTCTATAGAAAAGGTGGTTTCATACCTTTGAAAATAGTTTTTTGATAAGTGGCAAGATGCATGGCAGATATTTTAATGGTAATGTTGAACTTCTGTGGATAATGTTGATAATTTGAAAGCTGATATTTTTAAATGCTTGCAGCGTTTCTGGAAATGATTCTGGTAGTTCGACCTTGGGACYTAGTTGGGACCTGGATTACCAGGGTGATTTGTCATTATCTGGAAGCTGACTTTCCAAATAATCTTTAAAATACTACAAAGCAATAGAGATGACAATACCAGTCAATATGTTTTGCTTCCTTAAGAGAAGATGGTGCTTTCCCTTGAGCTATATAAACACCAAAACAAATAACCCATCTGGTGCCATGAGAGAAACCACATATCACCCTGTAACCCTGCCTAAGAGTGCCTATCTTCTGATGACTAAATTGTGGCATAATGTGCTTTGCATTTGTCTCTAACCTATCTGGAGGTATAAGAGTTAGAAAATATATGGAAGGCAATATTAGGATATTCTGTGCCGTAACAACACTTCCTGTGTAATGTTGAGGTAAAACCACTCTATATTCCTGAAAAAAACGACCAAAAAGTCAGGTACAGTGTCTTGAAAGAAATGGGTGCATCAGTTTTTCCTATTATTTGTAGAAAATATAGTATCAGGCATGGATTTGTGACAAGACCAATGTCCTATATGGAGATGTCCTGCCAAATGCATTCATGGTGCCAGGCAGAGAAACTGAGCAGTTGAAGATGTGCAGTTAGGATTCAGTGCTTCGGTACTGTGGTTACAAACCTAAAAAGTTGAACTCATTTTAATAYGAAAATTATCAGAAATAATACAATGTGCTTGCTTATTATTCTGTATATTGATGTTTTAAAGATATTTTTTCTGCATAGTGAAGAGAAAGCTTTAAAAAAGGTTCTTCGATTGATGAAACAATTGTTACATAAGCAATGCACAGTGTTATTAGTTTAGACGATAATTAAAATGAAAGAATTACTGGGGAAAAATGATGTTTTTCACACTAAAAATGGTTTTGATTTTAAACATAAATTATTCATTATTAGCAGTCTGATCAGTACTCATCTCAAAGATGTCTCATCCTTAATCTACTGAAAATTACAGTAAAATTCACTTTTTACACTAGGATGAGAATCTGTCTTGAGGAGCTATTAATACTTCAATAGCCCATTATTCAAAACACATTTTTATTTCTGAAGGCAAAATCATGTGGACTTAGTTTTCAAATTTCAGATATACTGCATGCTTTTATAGGTGGATTAAAAAGTTAAAATCCAAATATTGCACTTAAAAATGCTGAAGTTAGAAAATAACAGCTAGTGAATATAAAATACAACTTGTCAAACTTAAGATCTACTCCAATAAAAACATTACTATTGTTTCAAATGACATGGTGCTTTTGTAAGAAAATACTGCTGTGTTTTACAACCTAATAACACGTTAGCAGGTTTCCCTTCATAAGCTCTAATGGAACAGTACCTTTCTCTTGGCTTTGAGCTGCTCATGGTATTTGTTAGATGTGTCGCCAGGGATTTCTCCTCCCCAGAGGGTAACTCCCACTACGCTGTATGTGATGCCCATGACAAGCAGTGGAAAGCAGTAGACCAGCACGATGACAATGACATGATACCTGTAGTGAAAAAGCATTAAACTGTTAAGTGCTTTTCAAGGAGCTGCTTGGAAGCAATGTGCTATTAGAAGTCAGCAGTGCTGCTATAACAGAACAAGTCTTCTGTATTTATTTGTTAGTCCYTAAATGGATAACCAAGCTTGCCTTTGCCTGGAACTGTGTCCAGCTTGACATGCTGTTCAGCTGTCTTACAGCTTTCACTGCCTTCTTGGAAAAGTCTTAGGGAACTGTTGTTTTCTTTGTTTTTGTTTTTAAATATTTAAATGCAAGCACTTTATGGGCTCTCTAGTTTTGATTTTGAACTTATACTGGCATAAATTAAGAATAACTCCATCAAAACCATAGTTAACTGCAGAATGTGTATCTTTGTACATAACTATCTGAATCCCGTGGAGTGTACACACTTCGCTGTGTGTATACTGCACAGCAAAGTATACTAAAGGCAAGCTGGAATTTGAGTTCTAGTCTAGACCATAAATGAAAGAGGAAAAACAATAACAGTGTATTTATACAAAGACACTGATGAGCATCCATGTGTTACTTAATGTAAGATATGTCTTCATGTGGCAAGTCCATTGCCTATGTACATTCAGTCATCTCTGAAGTTTAGGGGGAAAAATACTGATTTTTTTTCTGCTAGTTACTGGTTAAATGCCAACTTGAGATGATATCCGAGTGAGCAATCAGGAAAGAATCCCCAAACCTCATCAAGAATGACTTGACTGCTCTAAGAAGACTTGACTGCCCTAAGAAGAAATATGGATGGCTCCTAGGTGGTTGCTCAGTTTTTCAGCCTTGAACACAGAACTCAGCTTTAATGCTAACGAAGACATGAAAGGGCAAGTAATTAATCCTGTGGCTAAGTAACCACTTCTTATTTCTGCCTGAGGGACAAGCAGGATATATTTAGTTTAATTGATAGCTGTTCTGCACTTCCAGAAAGTCAAACTGATTACAGGTTTGGCATTTTTTCAAAGATATCTAAGGTAATCGGTGGTCATCTAGCAGAATGAGGTGGGAAAATCCAGCCTTCTTAAAGAGAAACAGTGGAAAATTTCTGATTAGATCAAAGGGAAATAGGAAGTGCTTGTCTTTGTAGTTAGGATGGTCTGAAAATTTGCTTTAGACTCCATGTTCTGTCTCCCTTTCTGAACACATCTGCTTTGTATATAAGAAGCTGTCTTAAGTGAGGCCATGATGGTGAACATASAGTTTGGAACAGAAAACGCTTGTAGAAATGGAAGAGAATAAAGAGTTGGGTTCCACATTTAAACACATCATCTTCCTAGTCTAAATAGTCTGCTSTATAACTCTGAAGGGTCAAGTGTTTGTATGATACTCTACGGCTTTCTCCAAGTACATTGAAAATGTAGACGTCATCATGCCCAAATTTAAAAGAACAAAAGCTTACGTGAAATGCTGTTTTGGACCACCTGGCCATGCTACATAGCAAAGAGTTCTCCCAGGCATCACCTTGGTTATGGAGTAGAGGCACTGGGGAAAGGCCAGCAGGACAGCCAAAATCCATATACTTCCAATGACCACTTTAGTAGCAGTTGCAGAGAGCCTGGGCTTCAGAGGATCAATAATGGCCATGTACCTGTAAAGGAAAACACAAACCTATACAAGATAAAGTGATAAGCATATATCTATAGGCAACCAAAACTTAGGGTTGGGTGAGGAATATAGACAGATATTTGTCATCCAGTAGCTCTTTGATTCAGTTGGGCTTTTTGTTTAGTTCCCATGAAGGGAAGTGCTGGGAAAAGAGAGGCTCACCAAGTATTATCTTAAAGTTATGGGACACCTGGTTAATGGTGTTATATCAATGTCACCACTGTTTCTCAAGAACCTACTTAATTTGGTCACAGAAGAACCTGATCTAGAAGTAACAACATAGCTGGATCTTTGTTTGCTCTGCTATATGACACAGAGTTTMTTCCTTAAAGAAAAAGATTAGCAGCTTTACTGTCAGAATTATTAGTCATCTCTGCAATAGCTACAGAAGCCTGATAAGCACTCAGGCGTTCAGGGAAGTAGACATAGGCTGACTTGTGACTGCTACKGGTTTATATGCAGAGAAAGTAACCAGATGAGCCTTTCCTCCAGGGAATATAGGAGACATAAGAGCACCAAGAGAAATAAATGTTCAAAGCCAGAAAACATTTCATTTGCTTTCTCAATTTGTGTTCTGAGGTAGGATAGCATTGTTTTTGATACATCATAATTGTACTGGAAAACTATGTATTTTGAATGTGCAAAAAAAAAAAGGAAAAAGGTTACTCTTGAATCATTACAATTTTAAAAGTGTGATAAAAAGAGCAATAGGAGACACCAAGGGAGGCAGTAAAAAAAAAAAAGTCCTGCTTTTTGTCTTTTGATCTCAGTGTAGATTCCAAATACTAAAGTAGTACATTTTCCGCTTACTTCCTTGATCACTCCATTTTGTTTTATTGATCAAGGATCAAATATTACTCTCAGTGCAGTAGCTTGATTTCAGATTTGAACTTCTAATGCTTTCTCAYTTCAGTGGGAGCTCCTAATAATGCCACAGGTACTTTTTTTTCTACTTGAAGTGAGGATTCTGATATGGCGTATCAACTTGAAAGGACTAACTTGTTATACTTAGAGATCGCAGCAAGCCAAAACTGTTATTAGCCCATTCAGTATAAACAGTAGTACTTGGAAGCTAATTATAAGATGGAATATGCATTTTTAGAAATTTAGGGATGTAAATATGTGTAGGTAGAGATTCAGATTAAGTCAACACCTGCAAGAATGTGAATTATTCAATGTTTGCAYCATGTTCTAAAATGTGTGTGTCTTTCTCTAAAGAATTTAAAGGTAGCACTTCAGTTTCATCCTCAGAATCATTAATGTAATTTTGTTTGCTGTTATCAGGTTGCAACTGACTGACATCTCATTATTCTCCCTTTGACTTATGTTAAAATTTGTCCCCAGCTAACTGCTGCTGAAGTCAGTGAGTTGTTCCATTGCACTTGATGAGCGTTCACTTAGACTGCAAGACAGAGTGGCTGGTGCACCATGGTGTGCCAATTTGAATAACACTGATGCACGTAAAGCTGCTGCTTTTAACAGTGGCATAATCACACACCATCTGTTTGTCTTGATAYAAAGTACCCTGCTTGTTACAGCTGGCAAGTCACTTGAGAGGCTGATAGCTGGTAAGCAATACAGAAACTTCATAAGCTTGTGTGTTATGGCTCTGAGGGATATTTTTGGASACGCAGGACCAAGCTATGAATCTCACTTCTAAGCATGTGTTTATGATGTTGAGATCATATATTATTAGTATAGTCTTAACCTGTGGAGAAGCAGGAGAGAAAAGAAAAAAATTACCTTTCTGCTTCAAACATGTAGGGTTAAGTCATCTTAGCACATATTCTAAGAATGTGAAAGAACTAGTAAATACCAGTTGCCTATCTTGGGTACCTCAAAATATCATGAAATGGGAACTGCATCTAAAATAGGCTAGATCATGTTCTGTGAGAGTTTCAGCTTGGTCCACTTAAAGCTAAGAGGATGTTCAGAGACTAGAAAGAAAAAATGGAAGTTAAGTTCCRATTTATCTTGTGTAAAACATCATAATTTGGCTAACAGACATGAAAATCATCCATCTTTAGTACATTCTTTAGAAAATTGTAGAGAAAATGCTTAGGATGTTTTTAAAACAATGCCATGCTCAAAATTGAAACCTGCAAATGTATAGATGTGCTCATCTGGAGACACTGTTACAAACACAGTTGGAACCCCTTAATCATCCTGAGTGTTGTTTYACCTGCTTACAGGGTGTTGATTAATTCAAATGGGGAGGGGGAATCAATCCTCAAATTGTAAGAGGAAATTGGGGCTTGACAGAGCAAGAGACTGGGGGAAAATTGTAATGGTTGGATGTAAGAAGCTCGTCAACAGGAGAAGCAAGAGTGTACTTCATTTCTGACTACACAGATGCTGTTATTTCCTCAAAACAGAAGCTGGGTTTGCATTGTTCCCTACTATTGCATTTCAAATAAGCTGATAATTAAGAAACTTGGATGAGGAACATGCTATGATTCCCTGCACCTGATTTAAATCTTTAGTTATGGAGAGTCTTTATAAATAATCTGAATAATGTAGATATGGTAGATGAAAGGAGATGGAATGAGCTGTGTACTTTTAGAGGCATTTTTTTAATTGAGGAAAACCAAGTCTTTTATTCTGCTCTATTCATTCACTGAGTCTGTGTGCAGAAGTCTGGCTATGGACATGTTCATAGGAGTTGCTCTGATGGATTTGTGGCTAGAAGGACCTGCAGTGAGAGAGKTTGTGATTATGCAGTGGTCACTTTAAAGCATAAATGTAGCTATGCAATAAGTGCTTGCAAACAAGTATGTCATGTTTCTGAGAAACCAGTGTGTTGTATCCTAAAAGAGTTAATTGAACCTGATTCCCTCAGGGGGCATCTGCTCTTGGGGAATGGCAGTGCTGCCTTGAGCACTGGAACTTTTTTTTTTCCCCCCTTAAAATCAGACCTAACCTATCCATGTGTTCAGGGCCTTGCTTTTRGGTACCTATTAATAGAAACAGAAGCCTTGAAACAGGGAACCTGGAATTTGTCAGTATGGCTAAGTTCTCATAAAAAGGTGCAGTGCTGTCTCTTGAGGAACCTGTTGCTAATGGACTAGATTTTTATGAATAYGTAACTAATTTGCAGCAGTGTATGCTCTAACTGTGAATAGGCACAGAAATGGGGTGTTTAATGAGCTCATACCTATCTGACCTCTCTCGGTAGAAGGGCTTTTGTTGCTCCACCTCTTTGAATTGGTTCTACGTGGGCAGGTGTCTCTGCACGCTCTGCAAACCATCTCTGTCTGCAGACAGATTGCACCATGACTGTGCAGCACAGACTCATTACGCTTGTTACCTTTCTTCACAGTTGAGTACATTATTTGTCATGGCAACTTTTTTTGCTTTACAGTTATGTCTTCTTTTAACGTCAAGGCAAAGCCAAAATCATTCAAAAATATTGTTAAAATCAGTGGCTTTTTATGAGTTCATAATTGGCAAGTTTTTGCTTTGGTCCCTGAAATTGATTTAGAGACTATGTTTTTGATAGTTCAATCTATATTAGAATAGTTGAGTGTAATACCAAATATCTAGTCTAGATAAGCCAGGTGTGGGGTGTACTTAAATTGTCCTGCTTATAGAATGGTGGGCTGCAATTATTTGGAAATTAATTTTGTTTCTGGTAAACACAAATCTTGTGGAGAGTACAAATTTGGCTCTTGGCTAATGTATCAGACATATAGACAATAATATTAAAGAACAACAAAAAGTCCTAAACTGTCTCTCTGATAAAATACTGCAGGTATGTAGTACTATGTAGTAAACCACTAATTCATCTCTTAATAGTATTCATTAAGCTAAAAATGAAGGTACTCAGGAAATGTATTTAAGACTGGCTAATACACTATATAAAGCGAACCTCACTTCTGAACATGTAGCTTGAAGTTGTCAGATGTTGTTTCCTGCGTTAAACAGATAATGTGGGGGTAGGCACTGTTGTAAGTGTTGCTTATGCTCCTGGGGAGCGTGGCCTAGCAGCCTCATTTTCTTCACTGTTTCTTTTGTAAGCAACTTGTTAACTAGAAGATTTTTTTAGTGCAAAACAAAAGGCAAGAATCATTTGTTATGCCATTTATTCCAAAACTGACCCTGTTATCAACAATGTCACTCTGACATGAATTCTGGCAGACACAGTTCTGCCTCTGATGGCTCATTCTAAGCTTATACCACAGCAAGATACAGATTCCTTCTGGCAGATGGAACCCTTTAGCCATTTGATCAAAATGTTCTCCATCCACATGCTATTTCACTTCTCTCTCTCTCTTTTTTTTTTTTTCCTCTCTTCTTCTTAGATGGAAAGAAAGTGAGAATAGGCAGCCCRTGAAAATCATATCAGGCCCCCAGGTCATGTGGTTGACTTACAAATGACATTTCAAAATAGAATTCTTTACATGTTGGATTTGGATTCTTTTTGAGCCCTTAAGGCTTTCCTGTTCAACTTTTTCTCTCCAAATTGTGAAGACTAACACTTTGTAGATGGAAACCTGTGCACTTGAATCCAGTAATATCATGTGGTCCATGTTATAATATAACCATTGAACATAGGAGTAGGATGAAGTTATTTCTCATTTGAATTCTATGTTGCTTGACAAAAGAATAGGATACTTTAAGTATATTTTTGACTATATTTTTCTTATTCATGTTCAATGACCAAGGTTGATACAATATTATTAAATAATCCAAGAGTGAGGAAGAGAGCTGTATTGAACTTCAGTTTTGGGGTATGACAGTTTTTGTGTACAGTTACATGACACAGAGGCAAATAAAAGTAAAAATAAAACACTATATCTTATCTTGCTAAGCATATTTGACGTACTTGTTTCACCTACACCTTGCCCTATACTTTTTGGGCACACACAAGAAAGAACATGCAGGCTGTGAAATCCCAATTCAGATCATGTTCTTCTACAGCAAAGGTGCTGGAGTACAGTTTGGCAGGTTTTGAAGTGTTTATGGGATTTGAAGGCCTTGAGCCATTTGTTCCACGAATAGAAACTCATGCAGAGGCAGGTGCCAAAATGCATTCCACTGGAAAGAGGACACATTTTACTATGTGCGAACTGCTTTCTTCAGAATTTGAGTAGCAGATGCCTTTTAAGAGCTTGTGGTGCTACATTGTGATTATAACCAGGTTGATAGCATATGCTTCGAGAGTTTGAAGAGCCTAAATGATAGCTTGAGGATCAGAACATGTACATATGACAACTTCAGGTTTCATTTGAAAAATTGGATCATGTGAGTATGTTCCAAGCTTATATTTTACTGCTTAGGTTGAGGTATGAGAAATGGCTATGTAGAAGGGTCACTAACRATCAGCAGTAAATGGATAATAATCGTGAAAAATAGAACACTAACACATGCTTATGTGAACTTCTGTATACATGCTAGAAGTCTCAAAAATAAGGTGAGAAATTAAAATTACAAGTTTTGAATATGGATATTTGTGTAGTAAGCATACCAGAAACAATGTAGGGAGGAATGTAGGAGGAATTACACTCTAGGACARTGTAATATTAAGTTTCCTAGAAAAGTGAGAGGAGATCATGCCAGAGGAAGAATAAAACTGAATGTTAAAAATAGCTTAAAATCAAATCAGATAGAACAAGTATTAGTAGGCAATATGGAATTTCAAACCATAAAATTCTAGACATGACTAGGAAAACTTAACCTTCAGTATTGAAGTTGAATATAGGCAACTATGTGGCAATGATAATGGTGTACTGCCAAGAGAAATGAGAAAGGCTGTGAGGGCAAATAGTAGAATGCTAATGGAAAATATCAGTGACTTTGTCATCATGCGTAAAATGCACTTCAGGCAATATTAACTGCTTCATGGAGCAGTTACTATAAGGAGTAGCCCCTAAGCAGAGAAGCAGCTCAAGTTAATCTTAAACAGTGTTCAGGGTCTGACTTGAATGATGTTCTGCGAATAATGATTAGAATGTGGTTGAGTTTAGTATCTCTGCAGAAATAATAATTATATATTTTAAAAGAAGCTGATGTGGTAGTATCTAATTTAAAAAGGGGATCTAGATAAGTAAATTTATTAAAAAGAAATGAGGTTGGYAGCAGAAAAAAGCTGAAATACTGTGATTGTACTGTTATGACTCAGTCTTATTCTGCAACATGAAGAGTTTTTATTTGTCCAATTTTGTGAAGATTGATTTACTTTTAATTCATATTCAACAAAGTGAGTTCAAGGGTACTGGGAAAAAGAAGACTGCATCTTGGACCCATGGATCTTGGGTTTTCTTTCCAAATCTGCTGTAGATTTTCTATTTCTATGGCTTTGTTGCAAACTTCAAAAAAAAAAATGCATCGAGCTTATATATTTTGAACATTCATCCCTAACATGCTGCTATGTGGTCGTATTTGAAAAGACTGTCTGGGATAACAGAAGTGGGAGTGCTAATACCTGTCTCAGCTCTAATATTGATAGTCTTATTCCTCCTGAAAATACAGTTGCAGATAAAGATCTGTGGAATAAATACATTATAGAGAGTTTTATAATGGCTCTGTTGGACTGAGAATTTAACAGTTCTGTACTTTTCTTTGAGGTGGGAGAAAAAGCATTTCATTTTATTAGAAGGAACAGGAAAAAAAAATCAAGTTATTGACATTGTATTGGGACTTTGAGGCATGTTCATATCTTAATTTAGGAGAAGTGACTTTGATAGTCTTCTGGTGTGTAGTAAATTATGTGCTGGCACATTATTTATGACTCACTGAGGCAAGAATTGTAACACTCCAGAGCATGCATGAACACAATCAGGTTTCTCAGATATGTGAGGAAAGTTCCCTGATTAAATAAAAAAAGATACGTAACAATTGGAATCCCTTTAACACCAGATTTATTTGTGGGATTCTTACATTTTGGTAGTTTTGACTCTGCAAGTAGCTCAAGTGAAAAATAGCCTGGGATTTTTGTGGAGAGGGCTAGAGTAGGTGGCAGAATCTGATCTGTAAAACTAGTTGTCAATTTTGTATTTTTAAGAGTGTGTCCCTGTAAAGCAGCTCAATGAAGCATAATGAGTACTGAAAGCAGCGTAACTGGGCAGGAGCTGCTGAGGGTGAGTGAGTGCCTATGAAGTACAGGGAGCAGTGCTAAACCTGTGCTGCTTCTAGCACTCGAGTTGTCCTCATTAGAGCCAGCATGTGCCATCTCTGCAGCACACTGCAGAGTTGACAGCTTGCATCTTCCAAGTAGCCTGTTGGAAAAGAAGCAAAAGGCAGGAGAAAAGACTTCCAAGAAAGGATAGTTGGAAATGGGAATGATCCCACATAAATTTGAGATGATGTTTAGTGACCAGATAGGCATTGAGAAGGACACTAATCTTGGATACTTTCATCTTTAGCTCTAGCACCTTCCACTGCCAGAAAAGGTCTGCTCCACAAAACAGAAGCCCAGTAGTTTCATGGTGCTCACAGTGTGTACAATGTGGCCTCTAGAAACCTGTGCACAGTCAGATGTGAAAGGAAGTCGTGCTGCCCTGACTCTGCTCAGCGAGGCCTGGGTCAGAGTGACTCATTCAGACTCGGGGCATGTCAGCATGGTCTAAAAATGACCTGCAGAGCATATTGTGACAAATTTTTAGTGAGTTGCAGCCCATGACCTTTTAGTATTTGAGTTATAAAAGTTTCTATGGCAAAGCCATCTTATTTGATCCTATCTTTTCAGTTCTCTCAGTAGCTTAGTCCTGGTTTGCAGTATTGGGCCCTTTTTAGTTATGAACATGTAAGGTTGAGCTTAAGAAGTGGTTAAAGACACAGAACATATACAGAGTGATATTATATACATATTATATATAATGACAATCTCAATCAGGAAACTTTGGTAGAATGTTCTGTTTATTTTAGATGATGCTTTTTAATATTACAGAGAACCCACTTAAGAGTTGGCCTTTGCATTTTTCATTATGCTCCCTCCAGGAAAGATTTTGTGATGTTTGTGTGTGGGCAGGTTTAGAAATTGTGGTGTGGTGCCATTCCTTTGGGAGATTCTGAGGTGAGAAATATCATGAGAGGGAATAACAGCAGTAATTGATTCTCTACTGAACACTCAGGTTTCTTATTGTCAAAGCAGGGAAAATATTTCCAGTATATTTATAATATGACCATAGCACTTCAAGCAGTTAGTGTGAAACAGAGCTACTTAGCTCTAGTAATGCATCTTCCTCCTTTCCAGGAAATGGCATAGCATAAAACAACTTTGACTTTGTTTCCAGTTTTCTATTATGTTTAGAAACTTTCCAGGTAGTTCAACTAATATCTGTGGGTAGTTTTGTCAGAAAAATCAAAACTTCACTCAGGACATCCTAGCAGCTGGGTGGCTAATGGCAAGGACCACTGTGACGCTAGGAAAAATCTTGAGCAAAACCTGACTTAGCACCTGAAGAAATTTTCACCTGGTTTAAGATATGGCTTTGCACTGCCTCCTCATTTATTTATGTAAAGTAACAAATGGAAACAAAATGTATCGTCATCAKCAGGAGAGTGCTTGGTTCTCAACCTGTCTTCCCCTGTTCTAGGAGCAGCAAGGTAGAAGAGCTGTTAAGAATCTCATTTCCTTTTTCGTTTCTAGCTTTACAGCAGAGAAATTCATCTGGCTGAGATGTCACCTAAAATGTCAAAATAACATTAGCAACTAGTAGTGCTAAGAGAAGAGCATTTTTATGACCATGTCCACAGCACAGAGAAAGGCATAACAGCATATTTCTCAATCTTTGCACCTGGAAACAAGATATTTATGAAGTTTCAGAAAATGAATTGAACCTCATAAAAGTCCTGACTACCAGCATCTGTAAGTGCTGCTGCAGCTCTGCCAAGTCARTTCAGGCAAGACATATAACATGGTTTTAACATCTAGAAAGGAATTTTGTGAGTAATTTAAGTGCATTTCTGAAAAGCAAAAAGACTTGAGTATAAAACAGTYTTACTATGAATTAAATTCAGGAATTGCTTGGATATCTGAAGCACATGGGAAATCCATTTCAGTACAGCACATGGGGAAAAAAATGATAAAGGGAAGATTTCCTAGGGGAGAGCCACAGCAATTCCTGACCGAGGTAGTAGTCAAAGGGTCTCTGTTGGAAGCCTGACAGCTGTGTTAGCCCCCTGCTCTGTAGAGGCTGAAGCTGTCCTGGTCTATTATTGTCAGCAGCAAAACAGTAATGTTTGTCTCTGCCCTGCTTTCTTTCAGTCACAAAGACTGCTTTTGGCCAGTAATCAGAAAAAAATAAATACTTTGAGACCTTGTAATGCCTATTCTTACCACACCTCTGCATGTGTGCAGATGGTAATGTAAATAGTCTCCTTAGTTCATGTCAGGAGAAACAAAGCAGCTCAGAGCTGTCTATAGAAAGAGCTGTTAAAAACAATTWGAAGTGGTTTCTGAGGAGGAGAAAAATGCTTCTGTCAGCTGCCAAAACACAAAGAGGAGGGAAATTTGAAATCCTCTTGCTAAACCTGCACTCTCCAACTCCTCATCAGTATGAATTAGATTATATCAATGGAGAAACAGGTCATTTTGGCAAATGAGGAAAGCAACACTGAGGAATGGCTGTCACAGAATTAGGATTAAAAGATGGGAGCACAGAGAGGGAGGAGTGTAAAAGAAAGCAAGAGTAAAACCAATGAAAGATTGAATGAGAGAGACCAAAGACATGAATGGGGGAAAAAAAAAAAGTGTTAGAGATTTTGAAGAGTAAAGAACACAAGCTATGAACAATTGAGGACTCTACATCTTGTCTGCCTCTCATCACTTACTATGCCTTAGCTCTGATTTTTTGTTTTAGCAGAAAATCTGATCCCAAAGCTTCCTCTTCTTTCTCACCTGTCCACTGCAATTGCCGTCATGGAGTAGATGCTGGCAAAGACAGCTGTGATGGGGAAGAAGTTGTGAAAGCGGCAGTAAGCCTCTCCAAAGTACCACTCACTATGCAGTGCGTAGATGAAGTTGATGACAGTATTGAAAGCAGCCATGGAGGCATCTGAGAAGGCCAGGTTCACCAGGAAGTAGTTGGTCACTGTCCTCATGCGCTTGTGAGCTAGAATGATCCAGATGACGATGAGATTTCCAAAGACGGCCACTGCCACCACCCCACTGTATGCCAGAGACCACAGGGCAATGCGCCAAGAGGGCTGCACAAACTGGTTGGAGAAGTTGGCTGCTGAGGATGCGGCAGGGGAAGAAGCATTTCCAGCTAGAGCTCCCTGTGCCTCTCCCCAGAGATCACCTGGCTCGGCGAGGCTCCCATCCCACTGGTCACTTGTGTTGGCAGTCGCATGGGCTGTGGGGACAGAAGTCATCTTGGATGTTCCTCTCTTCTGGGAATAAAAAACGTCCCCACTTCCTTCTCCTAATCCTCCAAAGTCCCCTCCAACAGATAAGGGGGGAAAAAAAAAAAGAAAAAAGCAAGTTAGCACAGTCAGACCAGCCTGCTGGGAAAAAGCTTTGGCTATGCTGTTCAAACCCTGAGAAGTGTTACACGACTGGATCAGGAAATAACTGCTTGCTGATAGACGAAAGTCCCATTGCTTTTCTGTAGAGCCTGCTCTTTTAGTTTTGCTGAAGGGGCTCAGGAGCCAAGCATGTTTTATAGGCTTGCGAGTTGCCAGCGTCATGCAGGGACTGAAGCGATGAGCATCATCGGCTGGTAAGATAACACCTCTTCCTCTCCCCTCTCCCGCCTCCCTTTTGTTCCATTCATTGTCAGCAGCAGCACTTTTAGGAGCTGTGCGGAGAGCTACCAGGAAAAGGAATTCTCTGTTCTTGTTGGGAATTTTTTTTTTATTTTGCTTTCCTTTTAAGTTTCATTCTTGCACTTGCTTTTTCAATGGCCCTTTGCCCTGTCTTTGCAGGACTAATTAAATGGCTTAGTCGAATATTTGTGGTTGAGATTGCTTTTTATTAAAGCTTTTTTGAAAAAAATTCATGCATATCCTCTTTTTTACTCCTATTTTTTTTTCCTTTCAGGGCATGTTTTATTTGTTGTTAACTACAGATTTGAAATAACCTCATTCAGATAAAGAAATATATCTATATCTATATATATATGTTTTTTCTTTTCATTTTGTAATATACTAATAATATCTGGAAGCATCTATAAAATAACATCTATAAATGTCTGTAAAATTAAAATGTTATTACCTTTTTCTTACAGCATTAACCTTGTTGCTTGAAAAGCTGTTTGCATATCCATCTGACACTGATTTCCATGTAAGCACCATGCAGCTCTGTATATAGATTTTCTTAAATATGGATAAAGTAGTAAGGATTAGTTTTCTTTGTGTCTTTTCAAAAAGCATATATATTGTGAAATATTTTTTACTTTATGYATTTATTTTTCACTAAGTGTAGTTATTTTTGGGGAAAACAATATTTCTGTATCCAATGATTTCTATACTGGTAGAAAGGCAAATGAGTACAAGTCATACCTATTTTTTCACATTCAAGAAATCAGTTTGCTTGTTAATTGGTTAAGAGCAGCTGGCATAGAGATTGCATGCTCTGTGTGAAGCTTGATTGCTTCAATCCACAATCCTATGTTATTTGATAGGCTGCAGTCTACAGAGAGAAAATGCGTTTTAGCACTGATCTGTTCCATGCTTCAGCAATTTAGAGCTACTACTTGTCATCATCAGAGATTTCCTTTCAACTGTGTCACAGCAGTGGGAGCTATTTCAATAGCTTTTATTAGAAATGGCACATTCTACATTTTTTAAACAGAAGCTTAGTACAAAAATGAAGTATTCCTGTGTGTCATTATCTCTGTGCTGTATTGACTCTGTGGAAGTGGTGTCTGCACTTTAGTAGTCTTCACTGCAGTTTTAACATGGATGACTCCAACTCTGGCCATTTCTATATACCTCTTAGGTTTAACCAGCCGACATGGTGCCAAGAAGCAGCTCCTCATTCCAGGCCTAGGAGTTCTGTGGACATCTGACCTTTGCTACAGCATTTTCTAGAACCTGTCGGCAAGTGGCAGGTCCTYGTCATAGATAACTAATCCTATAATTCATTGGAGTGAATCTCACACTTTCTTGTTTTGAATCCTTCATCTTCGATCAGCATCATCCTTTTTCCTCTGCTTGGAGGTATGTTTAAAGAACAATAGTTCACAGGCCATTTTCCATATAGACCTTGGGCCGCACTCTCAAGAGATCCCGTAATAAGAGGCACAGAGACTTTTTGTGCTGGGGTAGATTGAGTAACTGTAAGTCTGTTCCCAAGGAAGTTGTAGGATAGGAGACTTTCCTTTGCCCTTTGTGCATGCATTGGTGGGGGAAGAGTTTGAGTTGTAAGAAAAGATCTAAGTTACAGTCAAAACCTGAGGAAGAAACTGAATTAACTGTAGTCTGAGTCTGTTGAGGAATTCACATGTTGATTCTAGTGCATGAGGAATGCAGGACTGGCTAGTTATGGAAATGACCTGAAGACTCAACTCTTAATTCTAGAAGCTTAATTTGAGATTATCACATGGCTTTGAGGCAGAAAGCAGAAACCCAGACCTATTCCCTACACCTTTCTGCCTTCATTCCCAAACTAGTAACTCCAGCCTGTATTCCTTCAACTTACTGATGTGTTCCACATTAGCACACCAGGAACCAATGTCCTCATTGTSTCTCTCGTGTTTCTGATGCTTCTAGCCAGCAGTCCCAACCTCACCACGATTAATCCTCCTCAGCTTAAACAGAGACCTAGGGCAGAGGGAATAAATCAAGTCTGAGGTCTTTAATTCTTTCCTATTTCAGTGTTTYTACAATACAGCCTTTATAAGTACTTTCCCTACTAATTTTACTTCTTCATGGTCTCTACGAATTAGAACTGACTTCTATCATCATCATGACATCAGCAAAAGCTATCTCAGTGGTACATTCCTCTGAAAAAGGAGCAGTATGCAGTTCTGCGCTCTTCAGTACCTTTAGGTTAAGTGTAAGCCCCCATCTCATTATGCAAGCAAAGCAATAGATAAATCGACTCCTTGAGACTTGATTCAAAAATTGGGAAGGTTTTCTTATTTTGTGCTTGTAAAATGCTAGCTAGACCATAAATACAGTGCATGACTAAGTGTCCACTTCCAGGTAYAGAAATGAAAGTACCCTTTCTTTCTCTGTTCTTGGAGGTACGCAATATATGGAGAAATATTCCACTCRTATAGGAAACCCTGCACACTCTCTCTTCTCCCCTGGTGTGGGGAAGAAAAGCTGTGGGGTATCATTTACATAACTTCATAATGTTCATACCAGGAAAATCTGGAGTTTTGCTAGTTCCTAGTTCAGTAAGCTGGATCTGTCTGCTGTGTTGCAGCAGGTACCTGAATCCAGTAGAAGAGGTGGCTTAGTGCTTTGGAGCTGGTTAGTGCTGGGAAGCAGAACACTGAGCAGCATAGAGTGAATGCTGGGCAGCTGGCTCAGTYACCTAGGGAGCACATTTGTGATTGCTTTTGGAAAGGACTGTAAAAATTTGCTAGAAGAATTTCTTCTGTGTTTTGACTTTGATTCTCAGTGATGCAACTCCAGAGGAGCTTTCTAGTAGAAGTTGCTGGAGCAGAAACAGCCAGTCCTGCCTTCAAATGTCTGAAGCAGACATGTAGGTTGACTTGTCCCTTAGCAGTTATCTCTSTAGCATTTGATTTAATTTAGGAAAGAGGTTCTTGGCTCTTGTCTAGAGGGGTCACTTGTGCTTCCCTACCACAATTTATATCAACTGTATGTGTTAGGATCAAAATGCAGTTTGGAAGATTTTTGAGAAATTGATAAGAAGTTCAACATCATGTTTGGTAAATGCATTTTTATTACTAACCTCTGTGTAGCAAAACTTGCCTGACTGGTGTATCATATGCAGAAATTTTTGTTATTCAGTCTCTTTTAGAAAGATGCACATAAATGAAAAAAAAAACAGTTGTAGAGGGTAACCATTCTGGGAGCATATTCCCCTAAAACTATCTTAAGTAACTGATTCCTTATGTTAATTTTTGCCTATTACAGCTTATACATATTCACAATGGCAATTTTTCCTTTACCTCCACATAAGATTGTACTTGGTTTTAGTCACTACTTTTTGATCTGTTTGCTGCTCTCTTTAGCCCTTCTACTGACGAGCTTCTTTGTGCCTGTGCAGTAAGCTATGGTTACAGTTACATTCCCAGCTTCACAGAGATCCTTAGGAATATTAATGGACCGTTGCAAGCATGATCAGGAAAAGAACTTGAATTGTCTATAGTTCTTCTTCTGTATTGCACAGAAGGAAGCTATTTTTTACATTTCCAGCAAAAYGTTTCCTACTGCGCCCAGGGTGGAACCAAAGCTCTTTGCTTCACATCTTCACACTGTTACCAAGGTATTCTTATAAATTATTCTGATTCTGTTTATGAGTGTGATTCATCTTCTATCTATCTCCTGGTGTACTATTGGTTTCCATCTGAAGTCATTCTGCCAGTAAACTCATCTGCATGCTACTATGTTGAGAACTAGCATATGAAATGGTGGAGCATAAGTAGGGATTTATAGCAAAAGGGCAGCCAATGCAGTGTACCTGTTTAACATAAATGTTAACTCACATCATGGTTAATTCCATCAGTTCTATTTCAGAGCTGGCCTCTGTGCTTCCTGGGTTTTGTGTCTAGCTCTGAGGGTATTTCTAGGTTTGCTTTTGATTTTAGGTTTAATTGTAATGAAGACGTAGCCTTACAGCCTCACTTCCTGCATCCCTCCCCGAGCCCCTAGCTGGTACCACAAGAAATTATCCTTTATCAAAGCTTTGGTGTTACACATGTTCTTATTCAGTACAATGTTACTTAACTGCTTTGATATCTACTGTTCACCGCTTAGTTATACAGAGCTTTAGTTAGGGCAGGAGGATTCTTGCTGTTTAAGGATGCTCAGCCCTGTCCTATTTGTTGTGACTGCTTGTTGTCATTGTACTGTTGTCATGAGAATGTCAGCCTCCCTGGATTTTGAACAAACATTTTGATTGCATTTATTTATGTAGCTTAAAACACAGCTGGAAAYTCAGCTTGACCCTGATTGATGGTTATTGCTTATGAATGCAAAAGTCATCTTGCCAGCASCTATTCAAAATGACTCAGTAGGTTATCAAGCAACTTCACAAGCACGTGGCTGTTGCAACAAAGATATCAAACAAACCCAGGAATATTGTGAGGTAACATGAGGTAGCATGGGGGAAGTTCAGATCATATAGTTCTAGGTCTCTCTAATTCCCAACCCCCCATCTGTGTGTCTCAGGGAAATGTGTACTCTGTATGATCTCTCCCTATTTTGTCTAGATGTACAGACAGAACAAAAAAAAAAATTGGAACATTATTCTGTTGAAAAATTAACTATCTGTACCCACCCCCTATGCTGGAGTTGGTGAAAATCTTCCTGTTGATTTGCATTTCTGTCAAGCTATAACAAAAGAGGTGCACAAAAAGTAGGGACTGTACTTATGTTACAAATTTACATTTCTTGCACCTGTGACAAAGAAAGCACAGCCTTCTTTACATGAATCAACCCAAAAGCTTTTATCAATTTTTTTTTTCCCCAACATGAAATAATAGTTTACCTAGATCAGTTCTTGGTCTGGGGAAGACCTGAGGCCTCCCTCTGTTTTTGGCAATGTAAGGTGCTTGCTGAAGYCATCATATCATGCTTAATACCTGATCCTGTTTCTGGCATATCTGGAGCTGTTAAGTTTCTTGCTGCATAGCTGTCTGGTTACTTCAAAGGCTTTTTCATCACTTCAAAAGATACCTTTTGAAGCTACATAAAAGATAAGGATATTACATTGTTCTCCAACTGTTACTTCCCTGGGAGGTATCTGCCTTGTTGCCTTCGGTAGAACTAGTTTCTTTTATATCTTGCAAAGAAATAATTTATTATCTGTAGTGCCTCTGCCTTTATTAACTCCCTGGAAGCCTAGAGATTCTGTGGTCCTCTTGTGAGTGAGAAAGACTCCACAAGTGGAGTCAATTGCTACTTTAAACTGTACATCCTTTCAAATCCAAAATCATGACCTTACCGTCTAGTAGATAGCATGCATGAATTCCAGAGTTTCTTTCTTGCAAGAGGTGTTACTGTGCTCCAGTTCCCTAAAGTTTGGATGATGCTCCAGCAAGCTCATTGAACTTTGAAGAAAGCCAGAACTTCACCATAGTATTACTGAATCTTTTTAACTGTTATTTTAACACTGCGCTGGACACAGTTTACAGTCACTTAGGAGTTGATGCCCACTGAACTCATTGATGTGATAGCAACTCGAGCCCCTGTGTTATCAAAGCATTCTCAGGTAGTTACGTTAACTTCATGAACATAAAAACAACTACTTTGAATGTAATATTTCTTACAGATTCCCATGGTAATACTTGGGCCATGCTTGGATCTCACGATGAACCCATACTCAGGATGCAGGAGCTAGAGAGCTGATGAGGGCCAAATATTCTTCTGGGATAGGTACTGAGGTACACCTTCTCTGAAACCACTTTCAGAGTAGAATAGTGATCAACAGGTAAAGGTTTTATGGGTTATTCCTGAGACAGCTAGCATGCAAATAGAAATAAAGATCATTCTGAGTTACAGATATATTTGCAAACTACTTTTTAGAGGAAAGCTTTCTTTAACACAGAAAGAACCATCAGGGTTTCTTTAGTCACTGAGWGTTTGATCTTGTGGTCTTCCTGGAAGGTTAAATGCACTTCCTGTTGTTACCTGCTACTTCAGCTCACTATGAAAAACATCTGTCCCCTATTTTTTAGCTCCTATGCATAGGCCATGCCTGAAGGAGCTGAGTAGGTGGTATAGTGCGTTGCCTGTGTCAAAATGTAATTTGTTGGGCACAGCGGTTCTATGAAAAATAGTTTTTACTCATTTGCTTTTCTGGTCAGCTAGACCTGAGAGAGAAAAATACACTATTCCAAGTACAATACTAGCAATTTCTTTCCTGATGTCTAGAAGGCAATTGCTTGTGCTCATTTTCTTGCTACGGTTTCTCTAAATGTTTCTTTTACTGATCACACAACACAATGTTCTCCCGTAAGTTGTGGTTTAAGACATTGTGCTCCCATTTGTGACAAATAAATACTACTTACCTGCATTTCTGCTGCAACTTAATGTTTCATATGCTGCTGCAAACAAAGRAAAATGAATGCTTAGAAATTTTTGCTTGGGTGAATAAAAGGTATTTTAAATATAATGGATTGTTTTGAGCATTTCCAGCTGACAGAAGAACATCTGGGAAGGAGAGAAAGGCAGACTGAAATGGCAACTCATGCAATAAGCGGTACATTTTGTGGAGGATTTTTTGTGTTTGGTTTTCTTCCCTGACACTTTTCTTTTCCTCTCTTTGCAGTCCCTGATACAAATTAATCTCAAATATTACCTGAATTAAAATGTTTTTCTACTATCTTCTGTACTTTCTTGGTTTATTCCAGTAATAGAAAAATACTTTTAACTGTAATTTCAGTTATATATCTTTTTCTGTTTGACCAAACGCTCAGATGTCTAATGAGATGAGCTAGGACTTGTGTGTGTGTGTGTGTGTGTGTGTGTGTGTGTGTGTGTGTGCACAGCCCCATACATATATTTGCTCCATCTTCTTTCCTTTTAAATTTCTATAATAATTTCTTTTCGGAAGTTGCAATTAGAAGTGGAATTATAGAGTCACAAAAATCATAGATGAAAAGACAAGTGTTTTATTAGATTTTGCAGGTTCTTATCCTTCAGTTAAGAAACCAATGAGTAGTCTGTTGTGGACATCTTAAATTCCTGAGCGTCTGATTCTGAGTCCACTCTAGGCAATCAGTTGGCAACATAACCGTGTCCTCTGTCTGCTACAGTGCTCTTCAGTTATCTGTTTCCTCCCAAATCCTGAAATTAAGGAGGCATTTATGTGACCTCTTGATCTCTTACTGAAAGTATATCGTATATAATATGTATGTACATATTCATATATAATATGCATTTTTCAAGGTCTTGAGCAAGGTGAAAAGGCATGGATGGAACCATAGTAACTCAGTACTCAGCAGAAACAGGACAGAAGATTTTCAGGTGTTTTTTCTCCATTTATTCATAGGGCTTCCCTAGCACAGCTGGGACTCATTGTCACTTGAAATGTGAAACAGTTGTCCTGACAGCTTGTTACTACCAGGAGTGCTCCTGGCATCACAGGCCTAAGTGACCATATCAACAGATGAATGTACCTGAAAGTCGTTGAGGAATTAGAAGGCGTAAGAATCATTTGTTTGTCTTAGTTGTGAAGTCATGTAAATCTGCCAACCTACTGAATATTCAGCTTCAGGTGTCATTAGGATTTCRGCTGTCCAGTCATAGCACTATGAGTGTCCTCTGATTCAGTTTGCATTTGATGGGTACTATTCATTTTCATTTTCAAGAATGAATAGAAATTTCAGATTTGATTTGACAAGCAGCTGCCTTATTATCTTTATACCAGTATCCTATCTAGCAAGTCTGTTTCACCAATAAAGAATGAATATATCTTCAAAACATATTATGGGCTATTCAGAACTGTTTAAGAAAGAAATCATATCATGGGGTTTACAGAAGGTTTCTAGTCAGAACGCCCGAATGAGGCAATATAGCTTAGCGTATGGAGTTCTGGCAGTATAGTTATAGTTTCTTACTGTTTTCTACTTTGTATGAGGAAAAAAAAGCCATTATTTTATTTATATTTTAAAAAGCATAATTTTCCATATGCTGTTAGTTTTTTCTTATAACTTTTGTCTAAAAATTATATTGGTTTAAGTGCTAGAGCAGAATCAGTGTCAAATGGATTTTACAATAACTTCTGCAGGAAGCAGGTGACAAGTTATCAGAAGGGCATGTAGCTGCAAATTCTGCAGCAGGTATTAAAGGGAGTATTTCAGCAGTGTCTTGAATTTTAGGACTTTAAAATAATAAAAATATTCAAGTCCTAAAATTCAAGACACTGCTGAAATACTCCCTTTAATACCTGCTTTAAAATAATAAAAATATTCAAGATATTTGGTGATATGTGTTGTAAGTTATAAGAAAAATGAGCCAAATAGCATTAGTTTTGTCTCAGCATTGAATATTGTGTCTATTACATCTTGTTTTAATTGAACTGACCTGTTAAATCACCTGGCTGTTAGATGCATTAACTTCAACCCTTTTCAATGGCACAATGATCCTGACCTTCTTGATAAAGTGCTCTGAGATTGCGACAACTATTGCAATTAAATGTTATTAAGGTTGGTAGTCAAGTATCTGTAACATTCCCAAATTACTCTGCATATGCTGCTGTCAAAATTGTTTTCTTAGTGTACTCTTCCTAAAAGGACAAATGTATTTATGAAAGAAAATAGTATATACTATGCTGTTTGATCACTGGCTAATTTCTGCATTCCCCTGCCCACTCATGCTCAGTGCCCGGACTTGTATTCATGAGGTGTACAGTGCAAAGTAGATTGTGTGGTAAATGTCTGTATTGTTTTCGTTGGGGTTGGTTTGATTTGATCAGATAACTATTTTATTTTTTTGCCTAGTAATATTAAGAATGTTATTTTCCTGTGGAACATAAGTATTTTTAGCAAAAAGTTGAAAAATTCCATGCAAGTTTCTCATAAAAGTTGCTTGCTTGGAATCTGTCAAAAATAGCTCAAAACATTAGCTTGAAACTGTGTCCTATGTTAACAGTGCTTCTGTTACTTAATTCAGCTACTTTTTTAAAACATATAATTGCTTTACTGTTCTATATTTCAGTAACTGGTGTCCCAAATTTATAGGTGGACTCTGATTTACTCTCCTCTTCAAAAAGATACTTCCTCTTTAAATCTTTAAGTAACTTGATCAGTTATGTTCCTTGCTGATGGATTAACTCAATAAGAAGCTGCTATCCATTTCTTAATGTGTGAAGTCCAGGCTCATTGCTTTGCTTTAGAGTACTAGCAAAATTCGAGGAGAGGTTCCCAGATTATAACATGAATCCCCTCACATTCTTAACTTGGTGTTGTTCGTGGTACAGGAGTGGTAAATTTCCTTAAAATGTTTATCCAATATTTATGATCAATCTGACTGATAGTTTTAATCTGGCAGTAATACTGCTCTCTTTAAAGAAGACCAATCAATTAGATTTGACTGCAGATAGTGCTGTCATATTAAAAATGCCTTTTAGCTTTACTGGATTTTCCCTTAACAAAAATGAAAACCTAATCCCGTTGTGAGGAAACATCAAAGGAAATGGCTCAGCCTAGATATTTTCACAAAAAGAAAACCCAAAAAATTATGCATCATTAAAAATTTTGGGAAAATACATGATTTAAATGTAGAGCTTCTGAAATCAAATTATGTACTTAGTAGCTGAGTCATCACTCCAATTAGTGATAAATGGGAATGAGTTCTACAACGTTAGTATGCAAGTTTAGTTTAGTATGCAAGTTCCCAAACCTTACTTCAAAGCACAGATGCAGTTGCTCTTCCCCATACAATGGACTTTATAAGAGAGCAGCCACAGAAAGGACAACAAAAAGAGGATTCAAACATCTGAGATCCTTTTAAATTAAAATGTGAGCCGCCTTAGTTTACCTGAGGCAGGAAGGAAAAAAAATAATGATCTTTTGATTGAATCTCCCATATGCCTCTCAGGCTATTGTCTGAAACGGGAGTCAGTAATTTCATCTTGTACATGTAGCAGGCATTTGGGATTAAAGCTGTCTTCTAAATCTTTTGCTCTTTTAAAACTGATCCAGATGGAGTGTGTTGATAAAAACATTTGTTGTCTCACTAAATTGTTCAGATAATTTCATTTTGTCAAGTAGGATTTGTGGTGGTAGTAATATGTGTGGAGGTAGCCTTCATAGGCTGAAGAAGCTAATTCCTTGCATCTGACTTCATATGTTCAGTGTGTTATCTAATGGATTTATTTCTAATTAATCTCGTGGAGAAATGGCCCTTCAACTCTCTCTATATATAAAGCTCCCATTTTCTTTTATAGGTAACAGTGATAAGGCAATGCTGGCCGGCCTGTGCGCTTCAGGGGAATTTTCAGAATGTCCTGGGTGCTGCTAGCTCAGAGAGACGAGCAAGTCCCTTGCAGTTGAGCAGTGCTGTTCTTGCCTCGTTTCTTATGTAGTGTACATGATGTCCAAGAAAGCAAGATCAAGGGGCTTATTGGTGTTTGGAGTTGGACAGTGCTCAGTGACAGCTGGTAGCTCTTTGAATTTGTCTCCATCCAGAAAAAAAAAAAAAAAAAAGACAGAAATCTGGAGAGAAAAGAAAAGCCTAGTTCAGAGATAAGGGAYGAGGAGAAATGAGGAAGAAGCAGGAAAAGATGCTGGGAAGAGAGTACTGGACATGACTGGAAGTTGAAGCAAGTTGTGCTGGGGTTAGGAAGGAAGGTTTGAAAAATGTACCACTTCTGTTGGTGGCTATGTTTGTGCTTATGAAATGATGCGATTTAGTGGACTTCTATTGCGAGACCTGAAAATGTTGCAGCTCTACCTGGTGACACAGAACTGCTTTGTTTAACCCCCTACCTTTCACTGCTGTGATTTTAGATAACCTCCATTACCCCAGGGTCTAGAGGCATTTTATGTCTTGAAACTTCAATCTGATGAAGCAAAARCAATTGACTTTTGGCCTATTGAAATGATTTGTGACACATGCCAAAGCATCTTGATGAGGTATTTTTTTAATCTAAACTTTGTGAATTTGTGAATAGTAAGAGACTGGCTTATTTTTACTAAGTAGTTTCAGAGTAACAACATCACACTGAGAATAGATGCTTTTTTGTAAGGCTGATCTGTTGCCCWTTTTGGGGTTTTGGGGTTTGTATTGCAGGAACAGAACTCAGCACAGATCAGTCAAATACAGACAATCTATGCCAGGAACACTCACACAGACTTGTGTGAGTAGACTAGAGAGTCTGTCACCTCCTTACTACTTCTCAGACCTACAAAAGGGCTCTAAAAGCTGCCTGGGGTTAGCACAAACCATCTGATGTGGGAATCGAGCAAGGCAAATGCAGGCTGGCTCCTGGGGTCTTCCACACACATACTGGTAGAGCAGAAGTGTGGTAAGGATGGTGTAATACATGCATATTGGTGCATATGTTCAGCTCACCTATACTTATTGAGCTATTGATATGCTACTTCAAGGAGGGAGGAAAAGCTACTCTGATATGACCTCACTGTAAAGCAGAGTATTATATGATATGGTTAGTACAGTTATATCATAGTACAAGCCTAATCCAGTTACTGAAACTGCAAATTCTGGGCTGTGTAATTCATTTTGAAGGTGAATGAAGGTTCTCTAGTTGCTTGTGGCTCATATAATTAATTTGAATAACATGTTTTCCATACATTGATTATTATGTTTAAAAGTTTACTCCTCTGACATGCAGCTTTCTGAGCACTTACAAGTCTAAGCATATCAAGGCTTTACTTCCTATGTTCTAGGCAATGGTATAAAACAAATTCGAAAGCACCGGTGACACCAAACTTCTTAATAAATTATACAGAGTTTTCTTACAGAAAGCTGGTAACACCTTATTTTAATTGGTTAAATTTTAACACCTTATATTAATTGCCTCTTCAATTTAAGGTGTTTCACTGGATTTTTGCCGTATTCTGAGCTACTTTTTTATTATTATTGTTTACTCTTTTTTAGTATGAGAGATGACATCTTACAGTAAAACATGAACAGACTTCCTATATGTTGGGTAAACTTTTGTCTTGTAGTATACCATGAAAACCCGTCTTAGCCAGAAAATATCCTATGAATAGTTCCTTAGTTCAAGGTAATGTTTTTATATTGTAACTACTAGGAGCACACTATATTTTCAGAGTAGAAACCTTTTATTAGTTCAGAGTATTCATAGTAGACTCAAATTTCTTAAGTCAAGGACAGCTTTTCACAATATTATACAAATGAAAAATAGCTTAAATATATACTATTTTTAGCATAGTTGAAGCTTGTTTCTGATATTTTATAGGCATTATCTTTTAACAACATGCCTAGTACTTCAAAGCATATACATCATTTGTATTAGAAGATRAAGTATCGTCATCCAAAGACATGAGAGAACGTGCAGAAGAACCACACAACCACACACCTGCAGGTGGAATATTGTCCCAAGTTTTCCAAGTGCCTCTGGTGGATAGAAGCAGCTATTTTGTAGAAAATAATAAATTTGGTGATCCTATATTCCTGAGCAGTTAATAAAAAAAAGATTAGTCATTCTAAATATATTTTGCTCTGTTCAAGATCCTTTGTACTTCATTGTTCATCAACCATGAGTGCATATTTGACATGCTAATTTCCCATACCTGTAGATATCTTCAAACAAATCTGATTACTTAAACTTAACAGTGAATCAAAAACATATATGGGTACCTCTATAATGATGAAGCAGTCAACAGAAAAATGAAAATCTGCTTTACTTGGTAATGTGAGTAGCAAGGACTAAGACAACTTTCCAATTAGAGAGATACTGCCTAGGAAGTATCCAGTCTTGTTCTGGAGCTGTGTGTTATAACTGGGAACATATATTCAAAAAAAGGTGCAGAGAAGGCATAAAAAAATTTGTAGAGAATAAAAAAAATCCTCATTGCCAAACATGGACTAGAATTTCAAGAAGAAAATCTTAATATGAATAAAAAAAAATCAGATGCATATTCAAATGTGAATTAAATTTTCTTTCAGTTTTTGACACTTTTCAATTGGAAGTACCATTTTGAGACAAGAAATGTCAACAATTTTTATTTAAAATAAATGTTAGCTCTAATATTGGCAAGCCGAAGCTATAGAATTGCTCAATATCCTGCATTCTGTTACAATAGAAGCCAAGCTGAAAAATGAGAAATGGGCATCTTTCACAAGGTTGCCTTGTACTTATCCTTTCATGCTACTTGAAAGTGAAGTTGTTAGTTTATAGTAGAATATTTTCCAATAGGSAGAGACAGGCTGTCTATTAAATGATTTCCCTCACTTTTGCAAGTCAAGACTTCCTAAATTATAATTTACAATAATTATCCAAATGATTTTCCAGTGCAGATTTATATTAAAACTATGTGGAAGCCCAGGCATGAGACAGAGTTAAAGCAAATTTGTCTGGGTTGTCTTCTTTAGACAATTACCTAATATTCACTTCTTTAGAGTGGTTATTTTGTGAATTTAATAGCTCATGTTTGTAATGAAATTTGGAAGAAATAAGTAGAAGCACAGTGTAAATGCTTCCCATTATTATTGATGAATGAGTGAAAATAGAGAGGAATGGACAAACAAATTGAGGAAACTGGCTTCAAAGTGGAAAATATTAAGATCTCAAATCATTCATTGTATTCTTACTGCCTGAATGTCGATAGTACAAGCTCACTTGGGCGTTACTTGTATGTATTCTTCTGTATTAGTTTTAGCTATGCTCACAGAGTGCTGGAGAATTTTAAATAAGCACTGTAATTGCAGTGCTGGATTACTGAGAATATGGCTTTGGAGTAAATAATGCCCTCTGCTACTTTCTCATAATAGAGACACCACATGGCAAGAAGTGAATTGTGTGTTCACATCTCCCATGTGGTACCTAGTTGAATCTTGTGGAATGCTACTCTGACTTCACTTGTCCTTTAAATACAGCACTTGCTGTTTGCTGCGCTTGTATCACTGTGCTGTGCACTTTCTCTATTATTACTAGGCATATTTGAGTTGCTTTATGAACTTCCAGTAGTCAGGTATCTCCTAGTACCAGCACTTTTTACCCTTTGCTAACAGGAAAGGTGAGTRTCATTGCACCCTGGCGAAGCCGTGCAATATGTTTGTGATTAAAGCTGTTGTCCTAAATATGTGTTTGGCACCATTTTATAGAGATGTCTTGATATCTTTGGAGCCCTTTTCTGTGCTGTTTGTACTCAGTTCAGTCAGCAACACAGGCTTTATGGAGTTTAAATGAATTGACCTGTTCTTGATCAGCCCTGTGTCATTGCAGCTTGGAACATCATTGCACTATAGTGCAATTGGAGGGTTAATGGGAAAAATGCAGGCATTCCAAACTGATGCAAGTTGTTATGGGACTCTTTTGAAGTAATTTTTGTATGATCTGTTCCTCTCTTCTGAATCGCTTCTGCACTTCTCCATATATTGAAATGGAAAGTATAAAGTAGTGATGGTAAAATCTATTTGGTAGCTGAATCTGTTGCTGTCTCTTGCTTTAAACAATCTAGTTTTAAAGTTTGAGTTGTTCTGATTAAAGACCATAAAAGATAGTTGCCTTCCTTAATTTCTGGGCCATGAAAAGATTGAGCTCARATTTGTAGGGTGTAAAATTTTGATTTAAAAAACACTGTCAGGAAATTAAAATAAAAAGTCCTTTCCAGGTATAGTATTTTAAAATGTGTAATGAATTTAACGTAATTTTAATTGTTAAGAAATTATCCTAAGTTCTTAAGGAGTTGTATTAGAACATCAGTCTTTTAAAATTTCCRCTGGAGTTTTGCTTTGCTCACTTAGCACATGCCATCTTTAAATGCTTAGTCAAGACAAACAGCATCTTTTACCAGTCATTCACTGTTTTGGCAGTGATTTTGGCCTCTTTCATATTTAAGATACAGCAACTTAGAAGTTATATTTTCATTTATAATAAAGTTTTTATGTCTTGCACTTGAAGCCACTTTTAATGACTAAATAACAAAGGACCAAATGATAGCTGTGTTCCCTGTGCCTGTTTCCACAGCTACATAATTAGAAAGGAACAGAGGGCAGTGAAAATGAACAGTGAGGCAAAGAAATACAGAACAGGAAGGAGATAAAATCAAAATATTTGATAACAAATGCAAATGAAGTCATGCTAAGCCACCAACTATGACAACCATATATACAAGCCCAGTTGAATATTAATAAAATTTTCTGGTTTGAAGGTAAGAGGCATTAAAAAATGTCTCTTTGAAAGTTTGTTTTTCTGTCCATTATTTCATTCTTGGATAGTGGAAACAAATAGCAGAAAGTGTCACTTTCAGCTCACAGTTTCAATCCCTGAGCCAATTGACTGCAATATTCTCAGTAAATGAGGGCTTGAAGAAGAAAACTGAGAGCTTAAAGCAGTCTACAGGCAAGCTGTCAGTGGTGCTAAGGAGTTAATAAAGCACAGGCTGGAGGTGATTCGGATGCTATCATGTGCGTCCTCCTCAATCAGTGACACAAATGCACACTCTATACTATGGTGTTGTGAACAGCTATAGAGCAGGTAGAGAGGATGGCTGTGAGGGATAATGGAAAGAAAAATCAYTGCCATCAGTTGGCTTTTGATTCCAGAGTACCCTACTACGCTCTTGAGAGTGCACCCGCATTACGAGGCCTTTTTATTTTTTTCTATTCAGTACCATTTTTCATTTACCTTCAGGCTGGACTAGAGCAGAAGAATAACTGTGTGCTAATTGGCAGCGAGCTTCTGTCGCGGCAGGATCAGGGTGGGTTTTGCTTCTTGTTTCAGCTGGTGCAGGGATAGGTGCCTCGCTCTGCTCTGGAGCTAGCAGTGCTAGGGATGACTACTGAGCAACTCTGTGTTTGGAAAAGGGCAGAAGGAGAAGTGATGTACGTGAAGCAAGCATGTAAGAGAGGGTATAGAGTGGTCCAAATGTGGTTAGCTAGATGGAACTAGGAGCTGTATGTTGTACTGATTGATCTGCCATTTTACTGCCAGGTGACCTTAGTATTTCTCTTGGATGGTTTACTTTACAAAGTGCTTTGAAGCATAAACCGTGTATCAAAACTGGACAACCACTAGCACTATTCTGGTGGTATACTGGTCAGAGCTGCATCTTGGTTTCCTTCCAAAGGAGGACATGGAGGTTGCCCTCTCATAGGTGCTACAATGTAGGATGAACATGAGGATGAAATGGGATGTGCACCATACCCCCGTTTCTCCTGTGACTGAAGGTCTTGTGCTGTAGTGGAACGAGGTATTCATGCCCTATAACTTTTTTTTATGTCTGTGCCATGGTGGCTTTTGTCTCAATGAAATGCAAAAATGTAATGTTTCCTCAGTTTGTTCAGAACAGATGCAAATGTGTTTTGTGAATAGAAACAGACAACACTGGAGAATCTTTCATTAGAGCAGGGAGTGTGAAAAGATAGCTAAGAGCTATAAAGTAGTGAGTCTCAGCTTTTGTCTCTGCAAAAATTACTGGACAACCATTTAATGTCAGAGAAACAATGTTTTCTTTTTGGATTTATGACCAAGAACATTATCTATGGCATTATCCTCTAGGACAATGTTTCTAATTACTCTGTTACAGCGTTTCAGTCATGTTACTGCTGCTCCTGGCTGCTCACAGAGGCAGCTAGCTGCCTGGAGCCTTCATCTGAAAATGTAGAAGCGCTAAAATCCTGTATCTAGCTGAGTGCTGTAGTGTATCAGTTCCATGCCCAGGTTTCATTTAGCCCTTAAGCACCAGGCAGTTCTGCACCTGGCGAGTGTCTATTGGAATTGCACCACTAGCCACTAAAGACGTGAAAAGGAAGCGAAACTGGAGGAGTGAAGGTTTATGGTGCACTGTATGACCTGGGGAATGATCTGTATTCGAAGGCTGCCTTGGTTTTCATTTCTATTTTATTAAATGACTCAATATACATTAAAAAGCAAGCATTGCCTTCACATGAAGGCTCATTTTGATGAATGGGAGAGAGGAAGTAAGAGGTTGACAATATGATATCCTAGTGACTAAAGTGCTTGTCTTGAACATAAGGAGTACATGTTTTGATAGGACAGTAGAACTTTTGATTTGTGTGTTCCTTAGGAATGGAATGTAATTGGCTGAGTTAGGAAGCCAAACAGCTGATAAGTTTTGATGAAACAATTTGTTGCGTAAGTATTTCTACACAAAACCAAAGCAAGTGCCGTCATGTCGATACCAATCAAGTTGTGTGAAGCTTATAAAAGAAGCACTGCTCATTTGTTCTAGTGCAGCACCTCGTGTGTTGTCAGYCCATTAACATGCAAGTTAGCATGAGGATAGAAGGGAGTTTTAAAGAAAGACTTTGGGGATTTCCTTCCCAAAATGATGTTCATCTTGTTTCTGCCATACTGGGGATGTGAATAGGAGATAACCAGCTTGTTGTTTGTTGATTTCTTTTAAATGAGGAAAGCTGACTTGTCTCTTGTTTTGCTTTGTGAAAAAACAACTGTAGAAAATATTATGTATATATGTCTGTCTACAGTGAAAAAAAAATGAAAAGGAAAAAARAMCATGCTGGAATTTTAATTAGGCAGTTGATCTGTTCTTGTAATTGATTGGGGGGAAAAAAAAAAAAAGAAAAACTCTTTGGGAATTATGCCTTGTTTTGGAGATGTTTTTGAGTAAATAAYTAGACTATGTGTGTTATTTGGTGTTTAAAACCCTAGCACAGGTTTTTATTTGTTCTGTAAGACTGACTCAAAGGAGCCAGACTTTATCAGAGACAAACAGATAAATAGCATTTATCAGAGCCATGGCTACATACCTGTTACATACTGTATAGTAACATAATTTAGAGGCATAACTTTTTGCTCATGGAACAAGAAACATATATGCAGCTGAGAGTGCTATGAGATAGGAAGAAGGGTAAAGTGTTTCCACAGTCACAAACAGAAAAGGCCACTTCTGTGACCCACTCAGGGGTTTTAGTGATGTTTTGTGCTGTAGAATCCAAGGCTCAGTTGTTAGGAGTTTTGATTCTGACTTCTCCCCGGGTGAATTCAGATTTGATTTGGCAAGTACAGCATATCCTGTCTGATATCATATATACACATCCATGGCAGTAGTTTTGTTTTGAGAAGCTTGTCACGTAAGATGTACTAGGTGAAATAGCTTGTTGCTCTGACAACTAATAGAAGACTAGCAGCAATGTGTGACATTTCATGCACATCTTGTTATTGAGACTTGAGTTTTCAAACAGAATAAATAAAGAATGATTCTTTAGAGAAATGACCTCAAGTTAGAAGAGGAGAAGAAAAAATAATGAGTGCCATGCTCTGTGATTCACTTTGTTTTACTGCTTCTGGTCTGATTTCCCTCAGCACCAGATTTTTTTTAAAAGTAATCATAGGAGTGAATCCTAACAGGAGTCAAGGCTGAAACATTCCACATAACAGAGAAACTCTTCTAAATGTGTTACTTGCTAGAGAGTTCACAGAGTTTAACTAAACATTTTTCTGCAGTTGTTCCTGTAGTAAATATTTACCCTGTAATGACTAGCAGGCAGAGAAGATTTTTGTTACAAAGAAATGAAGGGTTTAGCTGAAGATAAAGCTAATTATCGCTCAAATTCAAGCAGGCTTATCAGTTAGTGAAAGTAATGCTAACTATATATTTGTCTTTAAGGCTTTAAGAAAAAGAACTGTCATGGGATCTGAAGCTTCACTGTATGCTGTGTTCAAAAGCTATATAATGAGAAGTACTGTGAAAATCTGTAACAATGGTCAGTCCTAGGGTTTGCATTGTGAAATGTGAAATTTAATTAAGTCTCAGAGCTCTTGAGCATGACATTCGCTGTGTAACAGCAGCGCTATTATTCATTAACCTTTGTGGTGTAAAGAAATATATTAATTTCTAAAATCAATTAGGTGCAGATTGACATCTGTAAAATCATTGCAAAAGGCTTTGCTGATTTCATTGATATTTCCTTGCTACAGCTTAGCCAAAATGCAATGTTTACTGTATATACTTAAGAGTAGTTTTCTCTTGGAAAATATTCAAACAGTGCTTTAATTTGAATGTGTTAATGTTTGTCATGAGCACATCTTAGCTTGGAGTAGTCTTCTTGGGGAGTTGTAGGATCTGGGAAGGCAGGCAGTGAGTTGTTTCTTCACTGTTGTCTTCCACTTTGCAAAGCCATCAGCAGCTAGAAACTAGAGCTGGAGGAAGAGCAGAGACAACTGCTGAAGTGACAGAATGATGGAAAAGCTGCAGCTTGAGATAAGACCTGCAAGGGTAGACGTGTTGCTCTGTTCTCTGAGAGTACAGCAAGGTAATGAAAACAAACAAACCAAAACTTTCCTGGGGTGCCTTGTCTTGTGTCATGTAATGCTATTGGTGTCCAGTACTAGCAACTCCTGAATGTTGAGTTAATGTGTTTTGATTCAGAAGACTAAATAAGATATTTCGATTTGATTTTTAGATGAGTAAACAGTGTGGGAAGGAAAGATACCTGTGACAAACATAAACATTCATCTTCTTTTTCAAATCAGTTGTAATTTATTTATCAATAGAGGACTCACCAGGAAAGACACTTGTACATAACATGTTGTGTAAGGCAGCATGATGACATGAGAGGATGGAAACAGGGTGAACTTAGGACATGAGGGGAACTGTGAAGGGCCAGGCTAATGCGGCACAGCTTCCATTCCCAAAATGTCTCCTGGGCATGGAGAGTGCTGCAATCCCTGCCAGACAGGTGGGATATGAGCTAACCTTTCCCTGAGTGACCGAACAGCTCAAGCTTGAGCAAAGAGTTTTGCTAAAGTGCCCTGTGTGTAGAGAGACATGGGCAGCAGTGCAAGCAATCACCTGGGTACCAAAATGGCTGCTAGCATTTGGACATGTGGGGTAAGGTCTTGGTAAGGGTGTGTGTTGCTGGGAAATGACATAATGAGATGCAGAGTCCAGCGGCTTCCTGACTGCCTGGGGTGCTGCTGACTTTCCTGCTACAAATTGCTTGCTGCAGAACAGCTGGCGTTCAGGTGCTGCGCTGGCGGGCCAGCTAAAGAGCTGTAATTATTTATTTATTTTTTTTTTTAGAGGAAGCAACATACTGTTTTTGAGATAGCTATGAAAAGGGAAAGAATTGTTTTAAATCAAAATAAAAAGATTGTAGCAAAACTCCAGTGGATATTTTTTAAATCAAAAAGCTATTATATTTTAAGAGTAAAGATRTCATTTTTTTCTTTCATGAGAAAATATAGCAGACATGAGCTAGAGCAGATATAAAAGAATGCCTTTTGTTTTGAAAAAGCATTCATCCAGCAATGGATTTTTTTAAGAGCTATATGGATCCATAATGCACGTATGCAAGCCTGCACATTGTTCACCATGTGGATGCATTTCCATCATCACTGTAAAAACAAGTAAACAATTTCCTGGAAATTCAAGCAAAGGCAATTTAAGTTTTACACAGCTTAAATGATAGATATTTATCCACATTCACTTTAAAAATACTATTTCCTCACAGCTGAAAACAAATAAGTATTGATAACATTATATTTAATCTAATAGAGGCTGACATTTTATGAGATACATACCTAAAGAAAGGTTCTTAATTTCAGTCTTTGATTACCTAATGGGTCATTGTAGAAAAGATATATATATATATATATATATAAATGTATATGTGTCTTGTAGAGAAGATGGAGTTAGTGTCTTGTGGAAGGTGCACACTAATAAACCAAGAGACAATATCCACAAGGTGTAGCAAAATAAATTCTGGCAGGATATAAGAGATAAAAATGGCAAAAAGGCTACAGAAGGCTACCAGTAGTTACTTTGGGATGCCATTAATTCCTTTGATTTTTTTTTTTTATCTTTTGCACTGTAAAACATTACAAGCATTGCTGTTCTGAGATTTTACTGGAACACTAGGGTAACATTAATATGGCATTAATTTGTGGAAATAAACAGCAAATTAAAATCAGAACAAAGAAGGATAAATGCATCTAGATGTTGACAGTTCTTAGTCTGCAGCAGATAAACACCAAAGCATCTTTTGGTTAACTTTTAGCTGAGAGGAAATAGCATTAATGGTTTCCACTGAGTAATTATAGCATTTGAAAATTTCTGCTGTGATCACTATTTATTAGGTGATGTTTTTCTAATACTCAATATTGCTGTTAAAATCTAAACTAGTTGATGGTATTTTTATAAATACAATCAAAAACAGATTTAAATGGTCAATTAGGTTTGTCCTTTGATAACCTACTACAAATAGTTATTCCCTTGACCACTTAGATTTATGTCGCCTAGATGTAGTCATTCCAAAAATCTGTTTGCATCCTCTACTCAAGATCTCAGTTATGAGATTAAGCTATTGCAATTATGTATGCCACGGGGCCATTACAAGATCCATGGAACCAGTCTTAATGTCCCTAGATGTGTCCATGTTTGTGTTTTCTGCTTGGTCAGATGTGCTGTCTGTTTTTTTCCTGTTTACCAAGCCTATACACAAGCTTTCAGACATTCCAGCTGCTTCTAGTCCTGTTAAACCAATTTAAGCTGCGATTCTTCTCTGACTTGTAGCCTTGTTTGCCCCTGTTCCATTGTTTCTCTTACCAATCCAGCTCATTTTCTCTATTTTTGAATTTGGTTGTTTTTTCCCTTGTAGCATGAGAAATAATAGCTTTCTTCTCGTATCTTATCAGTCTTGGTAAGCTGGTGCAGTCAGGAGTAACAGCAACACAGTTCTGATGCAATCTTTGTATAAATTTGCAGTTGAATTCTGTTATACATCTAGGGCCCATGTGGGACCCGTGACTCTAAAGAGCAGTAAGAAACAACAAATGCTACTGAGTTTCAAGGCCTTGCTCTACAGTATGAGATGCTGGAGATTTTTGATAAGTAGCTTAGACAAAATGATCTCATTCTCAAGAAGGCTTCATCTCAGACATTTTTCTGCCAGAAGCTCTCCAAAGATCCAGAATTGGAATGGGCACTGCATGACAGTTAGCAAAGGTAAAATGCAATATTTGCGATATTTAGAAAATGCAATATTTGCTGTATCCTTTGCTGATTAAAAAAAAAAAAAAGCTTTCCTCTAATTCAAGATGTAATTAATATCTTAACCGCTATATATGACAAAAGTTAGSAAATTTGACCAGTGCAGGCATGACCTCATTAACACACATTACACAAACATGAGCTTTTCCGTTCGAGTTCTTACTGAAGCTAGCAGGTACACATGTAGTTGAGTGCTTGTAGGACCAGACCTGATGTTTAGGTATAGTTGAGGATTTGGAGTGTTTCTAGAGGAGGGATTTGTCTTCAAACGGGCTGGGTGTTGCAAACTGAAGTGTTGCTGGAGCAGAAATAGTGCTGTGATGCTGCAGACATATGTTTAGGACTTTTCCCTGATGAACAGAACTATTTAGTAGAATATCCCAGTAGAGATGAAATGGTGCRCATATCAAAAATGTGTGTTGGGGGGGAGGATGACACATTTCCAGCTCATCAGTTTAACTAATGTTTTGAATTAATTATGTGGTGATTTAGTCCTCTAGAGATTGGAATAATGTGTTTTTCTTCCACAAAACCATTTGGTTGTCGTACTATTTATTTATTTTCCCTCTCGTTTCAAATTCAGGAAGTTATCTATGGCCATCATCCACATCCCTTTGGCTCCCCAGCCTTGCTGCGCTCAAGTGCTTGAAGAACATGGACCTGGCAACAGAATGAACAGAACTGCATCAGTAAGCTAGTAAGTCTTACTAATTTTATTTTTCATAAATTGTTGTAGCAGRAAGGTCTTTATTCTAGATGCTTAAGAGAAATAGAAGGATGATACTGGRTAGTTTGGCTTGTATTATGTTCAGCACTGTGTAGGTTGAATTAAAGATGAATTCTGATCTGAATTCRTACTATAACCTGTGTGTTCCACCTCGAAACTGTACTCTTGGAATCRCAGACATTTCAGATGGCAAGATATTTGGTACAACCTCCTCTTGAAACAGCAGGATTAAACAACAAAGTAAGTTCAGTGTTCATGTGCTCTGTTTAAACTGTCTTTTTCTCAYAGGGTCAAAATGGCCATTGAGGAAATTATTACAACACATTAATGGTGGGAGAATGTCATATTAATACATTCTTCATAAAATCCCTTGGAGGGGTTTTATCCTCCAATGGATCCTGCTGTGTGGCAAACCCACCATGTAAAGTGTTGAGTTATAAGTAGTTGTTGATTTCTCCTCCATTAAACCACGTGGTGAAACCTACAGGAGAGAAATGTAGTTGACCAAAGCTCAGGGGGGAGAAAATCGACAGTCTGGGTCCTGTTTGGGTACAGGAGAGGAAGAATCAAAGTGGAAGAGAAAGCAGGGAAGGCCTAGGCTTTAAAAGGTGTGCTGCAGAGATGAGCAGRTGGGAAGAGAAGCAGATGTCTTTGCAACTATGATTTTTTTAAAGTGTTGAAATGAAATGGGTGCAAAGCCACGCAAGAGGATTATTGTCATTTAAGTCTGTTCTTCACTGTTTTATTTGTTAGGAGATAAATGTTGAATGACTATTTATTTGCAATTGGGATTTAAGGCTGTTTTCTATCAGTGTATATTAACTAAACTAAATCAGCTTTAAAACTGGTGTTAAATTGATCTAACACTTCTGGTCAGACAAGACCTTTCAAAATCTGGACAGGCATGATAGAACTGATGTATTACTTCCTGAATGACTTTTCAGTGGTGCTGATTTTCATTACATCAGAGTAAGTGAGAAAAGTTAATGGATGTGTCTAATAGTGCGATTGCGAAGTAGAAAATAAGGGTTATTTTGCATTTCTTTTTCCTTTTTAAATAGAAGTGTATGTTGCCAATCAACAGTTTACTGTTTTGGTAGAAATATAAAAAGGAGAGAAGGTAGTGACACCCACATTATTAATTGCGTGGAATTTGATAGAATTTTGTGTAATRTTTTAGTTGAAAATGAGTATAGATTAGCTTAAATAGGGTTATTTTAATATATCTTGAGCTAGCCAGAACAGCAAAAATAATAGGTAATGAAAAATAGCTCTCTCTCTGGGGACACCCTGGAAATTGAGATTAGGAACAGTTTTATTAAATGTCTCCTTGCTTAAGAACTCAGAGTGCTGTTAAAAAAAAAAAAATGAAATTTGAGGATTGTACTGAAAAGAGAGATATACCTGTGCTAGTTGAAACAGAGTATGGTCCTCTTAATAAATTACAAAGTTACAATTCAAGAAAAATAAGGTGGAAGTTGCTTGGGAGGTAGATGGAGAAGGCTGGGGAAGGTTTGAGTTGTACTACCCAAAACACTCACATCTGTGTCTCAAGTGGGAAGAGACTTGTATCAACTGAACAATAATGAAAGAAATGCAGAATGACAGGAGTATGGCAGAAAACAGTGCTGGGTGTCAGGGAACCTGGGCAAGGCTGACTTGCCATGAAAAGCATCTCAAACAAGAAGCCCTCCTTTGATACTGATGTGACACCTCAGCATTTTATTATCAGACAAATAACAAAGCTTAGAAATGTCAGATACATTGGAATTAGAAAAGCATGCATTTTAAATTGGAAGGTGTCATAGGTAAAGAGTTAAAAACTCCTTTGTCTCCTTTCTGGATCTTGCATGTACTGTTTTCAGGTACTGATCTTCTTGCTTTCATTTGGATCTTAAATGAATACAACYGTTTTCCTTTAACATTTATATCTGTGTGGTACAGTTAATAACAATTCTTTTAACCCAGATTTATAATCTGCAGACCTGAGAGCCAAGAGCAGTGATATTGAAGTGATGCAGAAGTTTCTTCAGAGTGTAGCTTGAAATTAAAGCAGTAGCAAAGCCTGAATTACTTATTGTTTGCACAAGCAATGTTACAATCCCTTATTTAAGCTATTTTTTTGAAAGTTAAGGCAGGCCTAGATGAGACTAACTCATTAGTCTTGATACCTACTGGTGTCAGTATTCCCTAGAAATATCTCTTTCTTCAGTGGAAAAAAAATATTCTTTATTACAGTCTCCTACTATGATTTCCCTCATTTTGAAAACCAAATTGCTGATTGCAGTGTGCACAGCTGGCATCTATACTATCTTCTGTGTATTAGTAATAGAGTTATCTTACCAAGACGAGGATTTGCAGAAGARGTGTGTTTTGTATTAAAAATATAACCTTGTCCCATGTATTTTCAGACCACTATCTTGTTATCAAGACAGCACAATTARTGTATGGATCACCTAAACCTGTTTCCTGATATCCTAAAAAAATGAAGATAGACTAAATGACCAATAGTAGTATAAAGTAGGTCATGGGCAAATGTCAAATTAGAAGAAAGCCATTTCTGGTGTGCTGAGAAGTGATTTGTCCAAAATCTGCCTCTGGACTTGTACTGTAAAACATACAAAATTCCATACTTAGAAGTTTAAGATAAAATATTCTTTACTTACTACAGCTGGCATTTGATGAACATATATATCATATTCTCACTGGTGGTGAAGAAAAATGAGTTCTCTGTAGGTTRGTGGAGTTTCACACAAAGATTAAAAATAGCATTCTGTCCAGCATTCTAGCAGTCTGTATTCTCACATTCTCCATCCTTCTGTTTACTAGAGGAGAAGTTGTGACATTTTACTGCTTTCAAGCCTTCTAAAAATAAAACTGCCCACTCAAGTAATTAATATAGAAATAAAGGTGGTGGCAAAGAATGGAAAAGGGCAAAACCATTTCTGTAACGGTGTCCAAAGACAGAAATCTCTCAACTATCTATTAAAGATCCATGAGGAAAAGGGAATAAAACCCCTACTGATTGATTTTGCAAGGAAAAGCCATTCTGGTCAGGCCACAGAGAGATTCAGCTAAATGTGATGGGGAACAGGATTTATGAAAGAACAGAGCAGAGCAAAGAGACGTATATAGAAGAGGCTAAATACAGGCTGTCTAGTAAGATGTTTCATATTTAGGAGCAAATATCATCYCAAGCAATTTTCAGCAACAGTGAGTTACCCTGGTTTTAGGAGATGATAGCTGCATAAAATGAGCAATCACAAAATGCTAACGAGCACCATTGTCACTAGAATGGTCTTCTGATACTCATAAGTGCAAGCCTGCCTGTGTTGAATAATTACAATTTGCACTGCATGGCAGGTAAGGATATGGTCAAGCCATCCAAGAAGTTACTGGAAGGCTTGGTGTTTGTTTCATCAGAAAACAGTAATTTGAGCAAAACATTAATGTTTAGAGGCCTTATTCCACCTGCAGAAATTGAAACGCTGCTAGTGACATCGTTACGGTTTCCTCTGAGCTCACTGACCATTTGGACTGAGGCTCCTGGGCTGAAGCACTGGCAGGACCTTCTCATTGCCTGTGTCCCAGGTACAAAACACCAGTTGAGTACTGGGAGTAACAGAATAACTGAGAGTCATCAATAACTAATGATTTAATGGGCCGGGACTTCTTCAGCTGAAAAAAGGGAAAACAGAGGGAAATGTGATAGGAATTAAAAGACTTATAATTTGGTAATTTAATATTTTTTGTCCTAGAATTGAGGACTATAAAATGAAATTATAAAAAGTTATATTTTAAAAGGTCACGATTTTTCTTTTCTTTACATATGGGTAAACAGTGGCTTATTGCCACAGTGTGTTACAAAGACCAATGTTTCCATGGATTCAGAAAAGCAGCAAGACAGATACATAGATGGAAAAAAATCGAGATCTAGTCATCACACAGATACTACCTCAAACACCAGAATTTCCAGAGTCACTAATCAGTTGTGACCAAGTGACTATTCGAGGAAGAATAAATGTTGGCTTTGTTTTCAGAATCTTCCTCAGCATTTGCTGCTGGCTGCTGTCAGACTAGCTAAAYGTTTGGTGAAGCCCCTGTGCAAGGTAAGTCTTTCTACTGCTACGGAGTTTTAATGAGATTAATTCCGAGCTCTAAGAAATAGCAAATCCAATGGGAATACTTGCCATAGTTTCAGTGATTTTTTACACAGCTATTGGTGGTACTTAGCTTCCAGTATGTCTATGAGTGTAGGCTCTTAGATGAGGTCTGTGAAAGGTCCTTAGAAAGATTTAAGAGAGGATATACCAAGAAGATGAGAACTTTAGGTAAGAGGGAGTTAGATTAGAACATGGTATGCTTATGCATGAGGTCATCTCTACTGTTACTGACATTTTGCAAGGTTATGCTCAATGATGAATCATGACGATATCTTGGAAGCATCACAGCAGAAAGCTCAGCTGCTGCTTTTGTTCTTTGATTAGATTTTATTCATTTTTGTCATGATTCTGGAAAGAAGCCACTGAAATTTCTGTGTGAAATCTCCAAGGGTAGGCAGCTTCTCTCTCAACAACTGCGTCATACAAATGAATATTTTTATGGACTCTTGATTTGGTATATTTGTTAGACATCTAGTGTCCTAAGTGGCAAAGTAATAAACCACACAGAGGCATCTAAACATCTTTCCTGCTCATTTTTAAAGACATGTCTGTTTTTGATTTGTAGTTGTATTGATTTCTCCTTTTCTTCCTATCATTAAAAAATTGTTTATCCACCTACACATTATCACTGCATTTGATATACTCCAGGTACTACATTTTTCCTTACTGTTCATTTTATTACAGTATTGACAGTACTTCCTTGCTTTGAAATGGTGTTCTTTCCTCATCCTTCTCTGCCTTTGCTTCTTTTCATGTGAACAAAGGTAGAAAAAAATGTCTTATTTCAAACTGCCTTATATGTGTTTATATGAAGTAAAGATAAGTATCTCAAAAGAACTGGATAGAGTTAAATAATTTATATGGACATTTATTACGTACATTTTGATCATGGATATGATCTGTAAATAGGCTATTTTTCCTCTCTCTTCTTTCTGCTACTGCTGGTAAATGTGCAGAATACCGCAGTTAATTTCTGACAGCTATGTGCACTCATGCCTCAAGAAATCAACATGCAAAACTGCATAGTGCACTGAGAAAGGGAAGAGAAACCAATATCTCCTCTATTCTTTTCCTACTAATGCCAGACACCATTTGTGCTTTAGCTATGTTGAGCACTTCCGGATACCACTTATTAGGTAAATGTAAATATTTCCACTTTTTTTCCATAAAGTAGATACAAAATTTTACAATTTCCTCTGGAAATTAATGTCAGAACCAAAATTAATTTCTTTTTTTTGTTCTCTTCTTTTGGAAATTTCTGATGAGGATTTCAATAATTTATTGAAATATTGAAATATTATTATTCATCTTCATTAGAAAATGAGTGAGAGCCCAGGGAAAATTGTTTCTCTGGAGTTAGATTTATATTTCATGCCAGGAGAATATGCCTTGCTATCTTGGTCCTACAGATGTGAAGAGGTACTAAAACACTGCATGCTTTTCAATAATAGAGTTAATCTAGGCATTAGTCACTAAGCAAAAAATATTGTAAGWTAAATTTATAATAAAATCACTCAAGAGCTTTCCTTTGTACACATACATTTTATCTATTTCTGAAGGTTGAGACTACTGTTATAGAACCATTCTATTTACCTGTTCATATTTACTGATGTATGAATATTTACAGGTTTATTGCTTAAAGTAGAGAGCTCTTTTTGAGTGTTTTTCCTTACCATGCTGGCAGTCTCCAGCATCTATACCTTTAGTGTGGAAGGCAAAATTTAGAGATGAATTGAATGAAGATTATCATGATTTATTCAAAACTGTGCTAGGTGGWATAAGTAATAACTTCAGATAGGTGGAACTATATATTACGGTATATTAATACAGTATAGTGGTCTCCAGCAGGTGTATCTCAGTTTAAAATTGACTCTCTTGAAGAATTATCTCCAATAGCAAATATTCTCTCTGCTTGATTTTCGGAATAAAATTTTGAGAAATATTTTTCATAGAGATCAAGAGAAGTGGGAAGTGAAATTATGCAGATGCTTTTATAGATTCCATTATTCAYTGACACAGAAATATTATAGAAATTTCAAAGGATATTTTGAGGGAGTTTTAGAATGCTGTAGATGCTATGAGCTTGACATGATGACACATTTACAAGACTTCCTACAGGGACTTAGCTAATTTTAGATATAATTACAAAGATTCATTTAACTGATTGTGGCCAATTATCATCAGAAGCAGAAAGTGGAATCTTTCTTACAGTGCAATTAATGACAACTACTTTATTATTTGGTTTAAGTCTAAGCTTTTTTTTCTAACTGCAGCATCTCTAAGAATACTCAAGGATTTCTTTTCTTTTCAGTTCCATTCTCAATCTTTTTTTCTAGTAAAGCAAGAAATGAGTATAATTATGCTATTATCTGCATTAAGAAGTAATTTTAATGGCAACAACTTAGAATATTGTTCCATGTCCTGTATGCAATGACAGGATTTCACTCAAAAGGTAAGGGGCATTTCTGTATCACAAAGAAGACAATGAAAATATAATGGAAGGTTGCTGCTGTGGAAACATTTATGTAGTTCAAATAGAAGTAAAATATGTCTAGATACAGTCAGAAATAAGCTTGTAGATGTGAATTTTATTACCAAAGATGGATTTCATAACAAGTTTAGAAATTGTTTTTTGGCAATACCTAATAACAATCTTATGAAAAATATTTAGAAAATGCATCTGTGTGTATTTGAAAATACAGTTATGCTTAATGTGCTCATGATAGAGAGCACTGAGTTAGCAGAGATAATCCCAGGGGTAAAGCTAAGCTATTGTGTAAATTTTGCAAGACTTGCTCAGGACTGTTTGTCCTTGTTTTATGTAGTTTCTGCTCTTACTAAGCTTACTAAACTGTAAATCAGAAGCATCTCTTCTTAATGAAAGGATATGATACTGATTTGCCACAGGTGAGGCCCGATCTTGCCCAACATGTCAATTAAGGTGAATGATGAAGATAAAACATGCTCAAGTTCAGCTTCTTACGTTTTAAGAGAAAAAGCATGAATGCAAAAATTGCCTTAGTGCATTAAAATATTTTGTTCAGTCAYGTGAGACACTCTTTAGCCTCTGCCTTTTCTAGCTACTTGCAAACTGTATGAGACAAACTATACAGAAGGCTGTGTTAAGGGTTTTTGTGTTTACGTTCTCATTGGCTCCCCAGTGACTTTCACCTATGCATCAGCTATCGAATGATTTGGAGAGAGGAATATGAGGATTAACCTAGAGGGAAAAACATGGTGCTTTTTTATATTGGCTGGTTCACCCTAATGATATTTTGCTTCATATTGTTCCTTAATGTCTGGCTGGAAATGTGAGTTATGGGCATGATACTGATTAACTGATAGGACTCTATAAACTGAAAAAAAAAAGCTAGTGCAGTTGGAGCCATTAGCAGCATTCAGCCAGTTCATAGCTCTTTTATGAAGTGTCCTGGTGTTTTGGATTCTGCCAGTGCTTCTTGTGCTAAACTAGTTTTCCTTCTCTCTTTTTTTTTTTTCCCCCCCGCTCTCTGGGCTAGCAGGGATAAGGCATGCTGTGTCACGTAGCAGTAATGACAGTTCTCAATCAAAACAAACAATCCCAGGGCTGGCTGTTAGTAGGAGTCTCTCAGGAACACTTGCTTAATGCAGGTCAGACTGTCAGTCACGGCAGGAGAGGGAAGTAATTTGTTCATGTAAGAACAATCTTACATATAAATGGGTAAAATAATAATAATAATAAAGAGACTATGTTCTGGAATAGGATATAAACTGATTTTCTCTTTGCTCATTTCAAAGCTGTAGCTGGCAAAGACAAACACTTTATTTTTGATGTCTGAGGCTGATTTCTACATCTGAGCTAACTGTCTAAATTTCTGGTATTGTCAAGTGTGGGACAGTAACATGCCTCGAGTGCCACTCTTTAATAATAAAAAAGCCATTCCCAAGATTCTTCTGTTGCTCCAGTTTGATTTCTAAAATCTTCAGCTGATTGCTTTTGTAAATAGCTATGGTCAAGTGAGAACTCTTCTTTGCTTAATGAATCAAGCTCTAATACACTCAACAATTTGTTTTCTTCTCAAAGAAGAGAATCTTCTGCCTTGTTACTCRGGTTTCTAGGTATTGACCTAGTCTTGCAAGAATTCAGCCATGCGTATAGGATTTTTTAGGTAACATCRTAAGTTTTTTCATTACGAAGGTTTAAAGATGAGTGGAGAGGTGAATAGTAGTGAGATCTGTTGGCAGAATTACACTTYGCAGGCAATAGAGGAAGGTCTAGAATGTGAGAAAGTTTCTCTTTTGGAAGAAAACTCATATTTTTTCATTAATAAATGAAGTTACTCACCAAGTGCTCTATATAAACCTAGCATGCTTTAGTTTAGACTTGAACGATTCATTTACAAAATGACAGAAGAATGCGACTCAGAAGAAATCTGAGAATTTCTCAGAAGAATGTGACTAAGAAGAAATTACTGAAGGGAAGAAATCACCCCCTGTGCAAATCAGGCAGACTTAAAAGTTGGAGCAGATTGCCCAAGGTAATCTGGTATCTCCAGGCTATAAGTTTGGAAAAAATCCAAAGGTATGAAAACAGTCTCACCAATCCAACATTTCATTCATCATCACATGGGGTAAAACAACTTTGAAAATGCAGTTTAACAAGCAGCTGATAGAATAATATTCACAGATTGCACTACTTTTTTTTTGGAAGGGTGCCCYTGACATATAATGGAATAATTTCCAACAGGGTTGGCATTATTTGTCAGCTTTGCAAATTACTACATTATTTTAATACATTCCCCACTTAATCTGTATTTTCTTCCTTAATATATAGACTAAATCTGCTCTTAGAGTATGTGTTCTGGTTTTGATACAAAAAGATTAGAGTATTTTTTCTTACCCTCTCATGCTTGTAGTTGTGGATTATATCAAATGGCCTATTACAAAAGGAGGRCAAAGATAGGAGGGTTTCTATGTGTGTATGTAAACAGATCCTGACTACACAACTGTTTTATACTATTGTGAAAAATAAAGTTGCATCCAGCTCAGAGGGAAATGGTGAAGATTTTCCTGATCAGATTTTGCTTGCGAATATTGTAACTTTCTACCTTCCTCTACGTTCTTGCTCAATAAAGTTAATTTACAAGCAGYAAGAGATGGGGACTTCTCTGCAGCTTCCCACTGTACTTTCCATTAAATAAAAAGATTATACCATGAATGTCTCAGAAACAAGTTCAAGTTGAGATTAAAGTCTCATGATTATATAGAAAGAGCTGCCACAGCATAAGTCCTCATAATTGAGGTGTACTGGTGGCTTGCATCTGAAAGAGATGGCTTTAGTTGCCTTCACTTGTTCTCCTTTGACTCAAAATTATTTACGCAAGCAGCAAACTAGAGCAAAATGCAGTCCCTAAAGAAATAGTCTTTGATAAAGTGAAAAGCACAGTTATCTTTATYGTTGCACCTTCAGAGACAATTTGGGCTTTAGCATAACAAAATAAAGCTGCATTAAAGATAGAAATACAGAAGTGTAAAAATAAGTTAGAAATTCTTGTAACACTTTTAGCAGCATAAATACTGACAAAGTAGGAGAGACCTATATGCAGTGACCAGTAGGTGAGAGCTGACGGAAAAGTCTTTCRTAACTGCAATAAATTTTCCTTGATAGCTCACCCAAGGGCAAGAAAGAGCAACCTGGACTTTGCCCAGTAGATCATTGGGGAATATTAGGATTATATGCCTTTTTTTCACAGAAAGCTGCAGAATATAAATGGGAAATAGCAATTGGAATACAACAATTTGCAATAGTAAATGTTTAACGTGAAATATTGTCAGTTAGTGATCACAACCATTATCAGCTTTTAAAATGTTTTGATTAGGAAAAATAAAATTACTTATTTTGACTTGCATTAGAGTTGATTAGTTTTAACCACTCAGGAGGAAATGTTAAAATAATAAAACAATCTCTTTTGATTGCACATTAATCATTATGGTTTATGTAACTGTAAAGGAAAATGGACCACTGACTCACAGCACTTTTCAAAACCTGACCTCTTTGCTGACTGAAGTTCCAGTTAAAAATAAATTGTCTTAGGAGCTGCTTATTGTCCTTTTATTTCTTGGCACTCCCTTATGGCTGACAATGTATTGACCCATTTTATATATATATATATATATGTATATATATATATGTGTGTGTGTTTGTGTGTGTGTACATTACAATAGTAGCTACAAATCCCAACCACAGAACTCACTACAAAGGGTCACCTGTGTGACTGGGACAGTGAACTGGATTCTGCTCCTGGTAACGCAGTGAATGTATGTGATGAACCCAGGGAGCAGAGAACCCTAATGAGAATGTAATTGTTTACGGAAATGGGCTTGTCTCTCGGGTCTGGAGCAGGGCTTGTCTCTCGGGTCTGAAGTTTCTTCCATGTTTTGTTGTAACTGTTGTGTAATGTGATTGATTCACTCTTCTTTCCTGCTTCATTTAATGTTGGTTGGAGTCTTCACCTTGGTTTGAATAGGAGCTAAATCTCCCACTTCTTTTTCTATGTCAGTTCATATATTTTAACAAGTAAGGATAATCATCAGCACATTAAAGGCTATAGAATTAACAAATTATATTGTTAGAATTATAAACAATATTAGCACAGGTTTTGTCAAAAGTAACCCTTAATATTGTCTGATTTCCTTCTAATGTTGTTGCCAGTTATGACTATTCATGATGTCTTTTTCTTAAACCTAATTTTAAAAGGACAATTTTACGTTTTGCACTACTTGACCTTAGCCAGCATTTTTCTGTGTTATGCCAACTGAAGCAAAATCCATCAAATAATTTGGATTTATTTCCTTTGGACAGCCATAGTAGTAATGATGTCAGTCAATTACTGTCCTGAGAGATATAATTCTAGTCAAATTCTAGTATTTTTCTATTTAAAAATATATCAATATTATTGCTGATATTTTCTGTGTGTTGATCAGATCTCATCATTTCTATGTGCTTGGCAGCATGTGATGCTTTGCTTGATATTGCTTGTAACCATGAATTCCTTTCAGCATCGTTTTGGTATATCTGCCAACATGAAGTACTTGTCAGCCACACTAGCCATGCAGCTGAGTGGTCTCTTCTGAGATCCCTCCTCCTTGCAATGCCATTCACCAAAATAAGAAGTCATACTTAATGGTCAGAAGCAACCACTTGCCTTTTTGAGTAAAAATTTTCCTTTTGTGTCAGCTGAGAGTCATAAGATGCTCCCAGCTCCTGGGCAGCTGGAGGAGAAGGTGACCAGAAGTCACAGACCTCCATGAAAAAAAATACTGCTGGCCTGCTGGGAAAAATAGTAGGCAGTGTATGTAGATTTGACATAAAAAAAAAAAAAAAAAGCAACATATCCATTTCTCTGCATAAAGATTTTGGTAGGCATTTTAGGATTATTTCCATGATTTTAAAAACATGACTAAAAAAACAAAAGCCAAGATTTCCCTTCTTTGACAGTTACCATACAATCTCATGAAAAGCTTGTTAATCAACAAGAAAGTGACAAAAAGAACAGAAGTGTTTCTGCCTTTTTGACTGTTCCAAAGCAGCTCTAGTAAAATATTTGAAAGATGTGTTGTCTGTTTATAGTGCCACTTACTCATTCAGAAAAGTAGCTTCTCCAGGCAGTGTACAAGATAAATGGCAATGAACTTTCTCCCTGTTACATCTGCTCCTGTTACCTTTGCAGCAGAATAGTAAGTGGAAAAAAAGAGTAACAGAAGAATATAGAATGATAGTGATTTTTTGACTTTTGTATTTGAAAATAATTGATCTTATGTCACCTAAATCATGTTCATTCAAAACCTACCTCATACTTAATCCTTAGACTAATTTTGCAATGGTGAGTGATGACTTATGAGTTCCTTTGATATATGAGGAAATGAGCTGGCAAAGATTTGAATGATCTGAACCTGTTATTCCATAAATCAGAACGTGGCCTTCTGAAACCCAGACCTTTCTTTGTCAGCTGCCATGAGTATCTGGCAGTGCAGAACCTACTATGTACTGCTAAGCTGAGTGTATGCTGTGATTTGAAGATTATTGTTAACTGAGAGAGTGTGGGATCTTTTTTCTTTTTAAGAAATTAAGAATTCTTGGAAACTGMCGGTTAGATGTAATAAATACCATGCAAGTAGTAGGCATAAGGCAGGGCAGGACCCTGGCAGTGGTAGTGCTCCATGGGGCGCGCTCCCTGCGAAGGGTGTAGGGGTGAAGTGGCCTACTTGTGGGCAGGGAGGGAAGGAGGTAGCGCTCAGCAAGRCAGAGCTGTTAATGCTCGGCCCAGGATGCTTGTTGAGGCGTGRGTTATGTTCCTCTCCAAGGCTAGAGGTCAGGAAGTTGATAATAACTTTCTTATTGCCGTGATTTGTTTCAACCACCTTAGAGGACCAGGGCAGTTTCCACCAGTTTCTGTTCTATGCATGGTATGTGCCTCAAAGGARCATACAGACTTGTATTAGGAACTTAGGAGGTACAAATAAATATCTAGATCTCCTGTAGTGTGGCCCTACTTATATTCCTGCTAATAAGGGCTTTTAAATTAGCTTTTAAAGAAGGGATTATTAAAGAATGTTAATGAGGAGTAAAAGCATAACTTCAGGCCAGAGTGGTCAGAAAGAGCTCTGGCACGCTTCTGCATGGAAAAGGTTCTCTGCACATCTCATCTTATATCCTGTATTCTGCTGGAGACGCAGGCGAGGTTGTTGTTGTTGTTGTTTTTGATTTTTTTTAATGTACAGATAAGAGTAATTGTATCTGTGATGAAAGAGAGAGGGTTTTGTGTAAATTCCTGTTGTCTCAGCAGAGCCGGAGAAAAGCTAGAGTGACACAGTTTGTGCAAGAGCCCCCTGTCCCAGCACAAAGCGAAGGGGCATGTGGCAGAGGGAGGCARGAGAATCTCACAAACCTGAACTTTGTGTTTCTCTTATTTGGTTCATTAAAACSAAAGCATCTGACCTGTAGTTGCAGCAGTGTGTTCATAGGAATACCTAGAACGTGATAGCTTTTCTTGTTGCACGCTGTCTGATATCCATGGGTGCCAGATGTGCTGCAAGCTGCCCTTTCATTAGTGCTTGCTACTGGTAGAAACTCCTAACCTTTCCCAATGCCTTTACTTCATTAGCAGTTCTTTAAACATGTTTATAACGTGATGGCTGTGTCTCTAGTTATCAAAAGACATCTTAGTTTCCCAGGACTAAGGAGAGGGCAGGATATTTTCTACAAGTCAGCTTGAGACCAACTTTCAGTATAAATGAAGTTGAAAGTAAGCTTAGAATAAGCACAACTACAGGAACATTAGACCTCAAATATTAAGAAAAAACCTGTGCTTTACATGCATTTATTTCATATATAGCTAGCTCTGAAGCTTCTCTCTGTCCTTTTTGGGGATCCACTGGATCAACTGATGTGATCTCCTGGAGCTCTTGATGGAGGATACTGGTTATTACAGCATTATTACAGAACACTCATTTTTTAGGTTTTATTTAGAGTTGTCGTTGTGTTTAGCTTATAGTCCATCTTCATCTGACCAGGCTCTGCAAACTAGTGGGAAGCCCTTCATTCTGCCCAAGTTAAGCCTGTACTTGGAGCTTTCACCTGTGCCGTAATGGAGCACTGGCAGCTTTGGTACTTGGCAGCTCCTTCAAAAAAAGAGCAGGATGCCCAGTATTAATATGCAGAATACAGCTTCCCTACAAGTTAAAGTCTTATTTTTCTGTGTACCTGTTTTAACTTACTAGTCATACCACATAATTATGTTAACTGAAATTAATAGGTGTTGCTCACTGCTGGCTCTTGATTGAGATCGGACCAGRTGGTAATTAATTGAACTGAGAGAAAGATAGATTGGGGAACATCTACTTTCAGCCCTGCCTATGCAGTTGACTGCAACAGTGCTTTTGGTAAATTGTACTGTATTAAACAGGCAAGTCAACTGAAAGATGCTGCTATTGATAGCGGTTCTTCCTCTGAGGGCTTGTTTGGAGCACTGTGCAAACACTAATTAAAGGCTCACAGGAGTGCAWTTCTCTTGGTGAGATAATACTGTTGTCTTTGCTTCCGTGGGTGAAAGAATCCGTGCAGAAGGCTTGTTTCAYTGCCGAGGAAGGCAGTGTAGAACTGAGACTACCAATGAGCTCTTAGGTCTCAGGACTGTACTCAGATCCCACTGTACAGTGTATGTCTAGTGAAAATGCATATGTGCATAGTAAGACACCAAATCTTGGGTTTTTTGGACTTATAATGCACCATCTGCTGACAAAAACAGCATTTCTGAGTGAAGTCACTTGCTTAGAGTCCTAACGGTATTTTCATTTCAGACTCTCTCACTAGCAAATACCAAGTAAAACTTATTTATCTTAGCTTATTTCTTSTTGCTCTTTTTCCTGTATAACCATTTTTACAACCAGGCTCAACACATATTTCAAAGGACTTTACCAAATGCAAGTCTGATATTGGCTCTGGACTTTACAATCTCACTTTGAATATATAAATTTATAACAAATTGACTTTTAAATATCTTTTTTTTTTTTTCTGGCAAAATGGCTTAATGGCAATTTCTGYCTGTACTGGTAATCATCCTTGCCTATCGCTTGTGTAAGTTACGACTCTCGTTAAATTGTGTCAGGATGTCACGCACTCCTTCACTAGTGGTGCTTGAATCTGTCATTGCTGCTGAATATCATACATTGTGACATCTTCTGTGTAGCTGTATCTTACCTAGCCCTGTTCCTCTGGCATTCATTGCATGAGTAATATGGAGCAGTTGTAGTGAGAGGCAATACTGATTTGCAATCACTTCAGGACGCAGTAAATCTAGAAAAGAACTTACTTGTCCTTTCATCGTGCAGCCTACCATAGTTTATGCTCTAGTTGTGTTTTGTGGCAGCTCTAACTATCTCTTACTAGAGCAACACTTAGAGGTTAATTTTTATAAAGAAATCTGCTTGCATTAGTATCTCCTTGTTGCTCCTAATAACACTATATTGCCAATATCTCAACTTCACAGGTTACCTTAGCTACTTGTACCATTGATTTCTATGGTTTCTGCATTGGTTCAGAGTTCACTGGGCAAATGCATGATCAGATGCCTAAGAGAGGGCCGAGCAGAAACATATTGAACAATCCTGAATTGTCACGTGGAAGTGTGTGCTTGAGGTCTGTGGAAAGGTGAGGAAGTGTATGGATTTTGGAAGAGATGCAAAATGTAGATTGGATGAAGATTGGCCAAAGTGTGCTTGGAGGCAGAAATCAAAAGCCTGTATTAAAAAGGAGAAGCCAGGAAGAAGAAGCGGACTAAGAGGGGAGCTGAAAGGAACATGGATTTAAGGAAAGAGCATGTGAGAACATGGAAGAAGGAACAAGATACTCAGAAAAGGAGGGAGATTGTGCTGTGTAGCTTCTGGCTTTTGTGGGTTTTTTTCTTTGTTTTTAAATATTTTGGTGTGTTTTCATATAGCTAAGCCAGCAAGAAGCTCTAAGGGAGTAGTGACATGTTTTGTTGGCATGTGTGTATATACATATATATGTGTGTATATACATATATATGTGTGCATGGGTGTATATACATATATGAATGGTCCAAACATAAAGGCATGTAAAGTGTAGAAAGTTAAGTTTATGAAGTGCTAATGGTCCCTATGTAACCAGGTGAGTTCGGAAACAGTTTTTAATTATGATTGTATGCTACTTTTTAACCTTCAGTAACATCATTAAAAGTAGTGACAAGATGACTAAATTCTATTTAATTAAGCAACATTAAACACTTTTCCTAGTAATTTGTTAAGAAAACCTTAAACTTTCTTGCCTGTCCTGGCAGCCCACTGGTAAAGATCAAAGTCATTCAACTTTCAAGGTACAAATACTTTCAAATGAGATGACAGTATGTTTCTTCAGAGAAAGCACAACGCGTTACTCATTCTGACACTTGTCTCCATTTCTTCCTATCAAAATGTCATTGCAAAAAGTTACCTAATTTTCTCATGACAAGAATATATTTATATATCTGTGAGGCTCTTCAGCTGCTCAAATGAACAGTCCTTCATTAACCTAAAAAAAAAAAAAAAAAGAAAAGAAAAATCCTCTAACACTCTATTTCTCAAGCAGTTATTAACTAAGGATCTTGGGGAAAAAACTGTCATCAGGCCTTTGTCATGGCACTGTGTGAGGCTGATTTCTTAGTGCAGTAATATTTCAGTGATGGTAGAAACATTTACTGTGGCAAGAAGCTAAACATTCAAGTGATGTGGTGGGAGGGATTCTGTTCGATATAATGCATTGCGAAGTTCTCGTGCAGTCCTGATCTTCTCTTCTGAAGAAACTTATTTTCTCTCCTTTGAATCATAAAAAAGCTCAGCAACCCTTGTTACCATTTTCTTATTTGTTAAAAACTTAATTGTTCAATAGGCTCTAGTCATCGAGTAATTGCTTGGGTGGCACTTTCATAAAGAAGCTGATTTTATTTCTTGAGCGTCAGCTGACAGTGAAGTGCCTCATTCTTGTACAGCAAGTATAGTAATGTTAGCAATGTGAGTAATCCTTACTGCTGTGTACAAGGAAGAAATACTGAAGTGCAGAAAGATTAAGTAACTACAGTTGTGAAGGAAAGATTCATTCCTTACACTGGAAAGTGAGTCCATGGCTTTCCATTTGTTCAATAGAAGGTTTAGCTTACAGGCATGGCACAATTCTTATTTATTACTCTGTAGTTGGGCTTGCTCACCCTCAGCATTATTTATGAAGTACACTGGCTTTATTTTTGTTTGCAGGAATATTAGTCATTGGGCAGACATGCAGAAGAGTGATTTCAAAATTTAAAGCTAAAAATTTAATAATTTCTCTGTAAACACAGTGCTTGATAAAAAGGGAGATGTTCCCTGTGTCTAACGGCAGAGGCTTATCTCAGAAACAAGGTAACAGTGCTGTCATTCTGGAGAGGAGATTCTGGTTTAGACAAGTCAAGTAAAATTGATTTTTGAATGATTGAGATGCATATTCCCTCTCTCCTGAAGAGCCCACTAATGAATGAACGTGCCTCTGTGCCGCAGCCTGGCACATGGCACACAGCCTGCCAGCCTCGGGCTGTGCAGCTGCTGCTCTGATGAGGGGTGACAAGCGGCTTCGAGTGTGTGTYGAGGAAATACTAGAAAATGCTGCTTGTTTTTGGTTGTTACCTGCTGTCCATTTGTGAGTTGGCTCAAGTGAACRGGGAGGGGAGTGTGCAGTGTGATCTGGAGTGAGGCAGCCTGTGCCCACATGTCCTTCAGCCCTGGTGAAGGCTCCTGTGCTGCCTGCTCCCCAGCCAGGCGTGCAGGGCTGCGCGAACAGTGCCTGGCCTCTTGAGAGGAAACCCGAGTGCTCTGGGGTAGCACAGAGATCATGGATGCTTTTAATGCTCGCTTGGACATAGAAGGAGAAACTTAAATTCCAAATCTGAAATAAAGCAATTTTAGGGTGTGTATATATAAACAGCAACAAATTGATGGCTTATTTAATCAGAGGAATTATTCATCTGTGGAGAACAGTAGCTCAACTGCCGTCTGGGAAAYGTCCAGAACAAGCACTGAAGAGATGCTTTCACATTCCTGCTGGGTTCCTCTTGGAAGAGTCACAGAACGAGCAATTCTGAACTATCTGAATAAACTACATATGATTTCACATACTCCTATGTTGATCTCGGCATAAAAAAATCCTTGCTTCCCTGCATTTCTAATTTATATCTCTGTGATATATCTATATATTTTTTAAACCATATCCTTCATACTTTTGTAAAGTGTGTTTTTAAAGCAAAGCAAACCAGCAGTTTTTCTTTCATTTGGAGAAATGAGTTCTTATAGAAGATACAATTTGGTCATGGTAGAAACTTGCATCCAGTGAATGTTTACTGTACTATCTGTAAAATAATTGCTTTCCTTCAGGAAGTTACTGGTTGTTACAAAAGCCCCCCAGCTGGGTCTGTTTTTTTTCCCCAGGAGCTCGTACTTAGCGTCTGTACCACAAACTATTTATATCCTGACTGTAGCATCATTCCAAAATGTCACAAGTTTCCYGGGTGCCACATTCCTGTATAAGCTGACAAGTCTAAAGGACTGAGGACACTGAATTTATAATCGTCTACTTAAAATTTCTTTTTATTTCTGTGCTCTGCAGTCAGATGTGCTCATGAAAGTATGTGGAGCTCTGCAGCTTTGTTGTGAGAAGTTGTAAAGAGGTTGAATGTCTGTGCAGGATGATCAGGATATGCAGGAAAGACTTGTTCCAAATGGACCAAGTTCTGGTAAGACAGACAGTATTTTCAATATATTTATAGCATTCAGCCGTTCATTTCCATTTTGGATTATTTTAATAAAAGCAACTGAGAAGGAGGGATGCAGTAGGGATAAACTTGCTGAAACTCTGTTGGAAGCAGGTGAGATCTTCAGCTCCAGAGAGCCAGCAGGAGGCACGGCCAGGGAGCTGGGGCGTATAGACACCATGGGAGGTTTAGTTTCAGTGGATGATGAGGAATACGGTATCATGTTTGGGGAATGGAAATTGGGTTGGGCTTTGCTACCATTATTCATCCCTCTTGTCATTTTAAGCTCAGTTGATTGCTCTTCACTGTATGTGGAATTGCATTTTAACTTAAAATTAATAGGTAGAGAGATGAGGACATTAATGTATCTCTCCAATTTTACTGCTAACCAAGCCACAACATAATTCATTGGAACTGACTTAAATATCTCTGCTTTTCTAAAAGGCACGATGTCAGTTGTTGGAACAGAGCACGCAATGTTAAAATGTTCTGGATGTTTGCCCTGTATTGCCTGTTCACCTGAACCCTGATAATCAAGCAATTCTCTTCCATCTTTCATTGTTTGCTTTACCTACCTTTAATTTGTCAGCTGACTGAGACCAGACAGACTACTTTCCTTTATTAAGTGCTTCAAAGAATCAGGATGGTTTTGTTCTTTAGCTATTAGGCAAGGGCACTAGAGCTGTCTGGTGTTCGCAGAGCATTCCCTTTTTGTTTTTTTTTCCCCATTTATTCTGCCTTCAGGGAGAGGATATTCTAGACAATATCTTCTTCAATGCAGCATGCCTCAAAATCAAGAAACTTGAACAGCCGCTGTAGTTATCAAGGCTGTAATTTGTTTTTTGTTTTCTTAAAACTGTTTTCATATCAGCTTTAAGTATGTCTGATTAAAATTAATGGGGAAAATTAAATAAGAACGTCTAAGTGTTCATTTGGGATTTATTCCTTGTAGTTGAAAAGTTTTCTTTAACATGTAGTAATACAGTTTTCCCAGTCTTGTCACTCTACTTGAGTGAAAGAACACTAAGCAGTTTGTTTTAAAGGCTCCTACAACTTAATAGCGCTGGTTCTAGAAAAGTAGCTGGAGGTGGGGCTCAAGTCAGCTCCATGGCGTTCCTCTGGCAGTAAAAAAGCGTTTGGAGAAAGTATTAAAATACRGCTAAGTCACACAGTTCTCATATTCAAAGTTCAGCTGCTAAGAAAAAGGGAGGTGGAGAGGGTGAGGAGAAGAGGGCTTAATTCTAAGCAAAAGAAACTGCTGGTTTTCTTGACCAGCTCCTAACTCTCAATATTAAAGAAAGCTATTTCTGGGTTCACTCTCTTTTTTTAGAGGAGAAGCATGATCTGAATGGAGAAGAATCTGGGGAGAAAGTTACAATTTGACCAGTTTCAGACCCAATAGCAAATGAGCGGTAGAGGAGGAAACTGAGGCAAGGGATGGCACGCTGCTGTTTCCTGGTGCGTGCGCCACTTGCACAGACATTAATAACTTCATTATTCTTTTCCATGTTAAAGCTGGTGCCTCCTTGGCATCAACTATTTCACCTGCAGGGCTGAATTGTGGATTGGAAGGTCTATTTGGTCTGAAGAAAGGAGTGGAAAACCTACTGCAAGGTGCTGGGAAATTCAGCACTGTAGAAGGAACCTGTATAAGGACAATGTGAATGAAAGGTATGTTGTTTTGTGAGGCAAGGGCTTGTGTGGACTGCTGAGCTTCTGTGCTCCGCAGACAAGAGACCCTTGTCATTATGYACAAGCTGCATGGGAGCACATCTGCTGGGAGGGAAGAGAAATTTTGTTTTCATTCTCTAGCACTTAAGAGCATGTGTGGAAATACAAAGGGTTTGGAAAGGTTAGAGCTTSACTGGGATTTTTTCTCTATACAGGTGTAACAGAAGGAAAGATGTGGAATAGCAAAGTCTGCATTTGGAGGAGGTTCCCAGCACTGCACAATCGCTCCAGAAGTGTGTGGGCTGCTCATCTTTTTCCCTCTCAGGAAGTTCAGTCTCTTTCCTTCAGACTGCTCTTCAGTTCTGTGAGTACACTGGGTTATCTTTTAACATATWTTTTGTCTGCTGGAATGTCTTTATCTACAATACTCTATCTACCTGTTGCAGAGGTAGGGCCTAAGTTTTCYTCACAATTTGGCCTCCTTCACCGAAAGAGAATGGTGGTATGAATACACTAGTGTACCAAGTGATACAAATGCAATGTGCAATGCAAAGTGATGCAATGGTAGAGCTACTGTCTGCTGTGCCATAGTTTGCAGGGACACAAGGAAATGCTTTTGTGCTACATGTGCAATGAGGAATTGGGTTAGGGTTCATACCAGTGCACCAGTACTCAACCAGACCCTTCTAGTTCAGATGTAGGAGCGTGTGGAAAGGGGGAGATAGTTGACCATCATAATGTTCAAAACTGGAGGGTCTGTGTGGCTTTTCAGTGCACTCTCACTTGAGGACTGTTGCAAAACGGTTATGTGATTATGTGAATGAATTTGTAAACCGTGTTCCACATCATATAGCTTTTCTTTTTCTCAGTTGTCTATAGCTTTTCTTTAAAGGCTAAACACCCATTCAGTTCATAATTGCTACTGTATGCACCGGTAAGCTTTTRCAGGGTATGTTCCTGTATGAGGAATAAGATAACGCTCCCCCTTGCTGACTGGAACAGAGTCAAAGTACCATAGAGCTTCATTTAATGATCCATCTGTTCATAGTGATGTTTAGGGGAATTAAAGCGTATAGAATGAAMGTATGAGGAAGACTGTCTCCTCCAGGAACCCTGTTCCTTTAGTCACTCAGGAAGTTATGCTATTTCTGTCTGTCTGTGTGTGCACTTCCTCAGTCACTGACCAAGGTCTGCTCGAGTTGAACTGCTCTGTCAGGCACCACTGTTCTACTTTGACTTTTTTGGTCCACATTTCTGTAGCACACTGATCACATAGGGTTTGCTTGAGTACTGTATTACTGCAAATAAAGACATACTCCGCACAAAAAGAATCTTTCAAAAGTAATCTTGGGTAGAATTAATAAGTGAGTGCTTGTAGCTTTTATACTCTCAATTCATCTTGCATGTTTAGCTTTTCCTTTTCTGGGTATGGATTATGGTACTACCTGAAGTATGGATTTGATACTCCTTTTAACTTTGAAAATACTATGACTTTGGGTCTGTATTTAAGTGCTGTTCTATGTTGTTAAGGTGGCTTAAAGAGGAATTAAATGGCAAGTGGTCTGTTGAACCCCCCTCCAAAGGCTGTGCCTGGAGTCCGTGTGACCTAAGGCTGGTTTGCATGTGTTCTCTGCARGCACTCACTAGGGCTCAGCTCTGTTGCGCTTCAGGTTGTGGAGCGGGGAGCAACTGCCATTGCTGATTTTGTAAAAGAGAAGAAATTGGCGCATTATGGTACTCATTAATGCCCTGCAGTTATCTGAAATCTTAAAGAAATATATTTGCTGGCTACTGCAGGAAAAGCTTTGTGAGGTGGACTGCAAGGCACGTTCCCCTGAGAAGGCTTACCTCCTGTGCCTGGCTGTTGGGAGTCGGTACGCGCTGCCTCGCTGCGCTCTGGCGGCTTTCACGAACAGCAAGTGGCACGCGCTGGAGCACACAGAGCAGCAGGAGGTAAGGAGCTGGTGTTTTGGGCTGGCAGGGCCTGGAGAGTAGAAGACTCTGTGTGTGAATCCAAAGAAGATGGCAAGAGGAGGAGTGGGGATGCATTAATAAGCCTTAGAGAGGGAGGTGTGTGCACAAGCTACAATATCGGATCGAGAAACCTCTTCTGAGCTACTATCTTTACTAATGTACAAGCCAAACCAACTTTGCTTCCAAGCAGGCAGCCAGTGACACACTCAGTGCTTTACACTCCAAGTTTAATGCTGGTCAGTCCTGCTGAGGAACATGCATTGATGACACTGATGTGGAATACAAAGGTGCAATAAATATCTGAATTTGAAGTTTCTTTTTACTGACTCATCTGATGTTAGCTTATTGCTCTTGAGCAATCCCAAATTATAAGTGCTTTTCGTCTTTGCAGAGAAAAATATTAATTGTTGAAGTATTCTGCTTTTGAGGAAAGTCAAGAAAGAGACAACTTGATATCAGGGAAYGAAATTGCAGCAGCTGCAAGTTAGGAGCAGAAAACTGCAAAATCCTATGTCAAACTATTGCTCTTTTGCAATGCAGATAAGATCGATGTTTAGAGAACTGCTGAAGTGATTTTAATGCTTTCTTGAGCCGCTCTTCCAGCAGGCTGATCTAGAAAATAATAATTTTTCATACTACATATTGATTCCCTCTTATAATCAAGTATTACTTGCTGCCAACAGATCTCTTCTAATGTAAAATAACTTACATAGTCAGACCCACAGAAAAGCAACATGCAGAAGTGATCAGTGGTCTCTGGGCTAGTATTTGCAGCACTTTCCCAAGGAGTTTGCTCACTGGCCATGGCATTGGAGACAAAAGTGTGTCAAGTCTTGTAGTTCCTTTGTAAGAAGGATCTAGCATTTGTACTGGACAAGTGCAAATACTATGTGTATTTGCTCAGAAAACACCCACCAGGCACTCAACACTTCTTGTCCAGCGCATGGCAGTTTATGCAGAACTTAGCAGCTACMTTTGGAAGCTGCTGTGACTCTTGTCTTATTGTGAAACCCTCTGTTGAAGTGCAGGGAGTTGTACCTTTTTTGAGATGAGTGAATGAAAAWACAAGATTTCTTCCTTGTTTCATCTGTGTGTGTTTTTATGAACTCCGTTACACATTGGGAGATCAATGCTGAGGTGTAACATCCTGTTGCTGAAGTGATAGCCATATTTCTTAATTGATTGATCCTATATCTTATATGTAAATATATAACAGTTTAAATGAAAACTTGCTGTGTCAAGACATGGACTTGATACATCTGATAATGGCTTACCTGAAGCCATGAGAACACTTGCAGGTTATTTCTGTAATGTAGAACTCACTGGCATCAAGGGTGATCGGGGGGAAGGGAGAGAGAGGCTTTGATTTCCCTGCTTCAGTGCATTCAATTTTAGATGGCTCAGAAAAATCATGGTATTCATCTTGCTTCTCTCCCTCACCCGAACTATTTCATTATAGAGTAAGGAAGGCGAAGAAAAAATAATTAGCTAAAGTTAACTGTCCACRCAGACAAAAACTTCCTGTTGCATTTAGCACAGATGATTATTAATGCACTGCACAGCTTTTAGTTAGAAACTGAGTTGGGGTTTTCATATTTCAAGCATGCATCATGTTTTTCTGTTTGCATATGCCTCGTGTCATGTTCATTGAGAATGCTGCCTGGGTATATGGCACCTCAGTAGTCAAAAAAGGGCTCCCTAGTGGTGTAGTAATATTTAAAGTATTATGTTTTTATTCAAGAGAGGAACTGTTCTATAACATAGAAATCCTATAATCTAGCTCAAAGTAGTTCCTTCCAAGTAGAAGTAATGGGTATCACATGTTGAACACAAGACTTTTTATGATAGAGGCGGGGGGGGGAGGGGACATACTTGATGGGAGTCCCTTAGGTTGCATAGTCTCTTGCAAAGGCAGCAAAACTTATGACTGTGATATACCTAAAACACTGGACTTTGGTAATGCTGTCTGTACTGACAGTGTAATCCAAAGCTTCTTTGAAAGCAATAGTCATACATAAACTGTGAGCATTCCTCAGCTGTAAGGRCATTTGTCTTCTGGGAACCAGCCAGAGCTTGGATACTTACTTCAGAAGACTTTTAGATCTTCAGGAAGAGCGCCAGTGTAGGCTGCACATGGTTTCATTAGCCACACATTCTTGATGTGTGCTTTGGTTTTGAGTGTTTGCTCATTTCCAGCGCAGTTGTGTTGATGGATTCCAGGATGCTAGTGCAAGCATCTGAGCTGTTATTCAGAGGTCAAGAGCCTCCAGGTGCAGGGAGAGACTGACACAGCATCCTCCCAAACTTTCCTAGAATAGGAAATTCTCTCTTGCATATTGTTTTCCTTGCACTTTAGCCTAAACAACSATCACAAACTTATGAGAGGTTGTCAGCTGTCCTCTTTCATTTCCCCTCTCTCCCTTATCCCCCTCCTTTTTGCTGAATGACTTTCTAAGCAGCAGCTCTTCCGTGCTAGTAGTTTTGTTAATTCTCTGGCCTTCCCTCTTCTCCTGCCTGTCTTGATGCTGGACRTTTATAGATGCAAAGCAGTTCTCTGAAACGTCCAAGCCAGGAAGTTTAGCTTAGAACTATTTTTCTTTCAATTGTATTTTTACTTTTTAATTTAATGAAGAATTAGACGCCAGTGAAAAGGACATAGCAATTTCATGGGAGAAAAAGAAACTGAAATAAGTGWTCTGGGACGCAGATGCAGGAGGTTGATCTTTAGACTCTGATTTCCCAGTGGCTTAAGTTTACAGCATTTCCATTCCAGGAACCTTATTATAGAAGTRCTGGTCTTGTTTTTTCCATCTTAGCAGCTGTCAGGAAAGGTTGCACGGTTTCACCRCATTCCTCTGCCTGTCCCCTGAGAGTTGCATCTATATCCTTTATGGTACCTTCCAAGCTGCTAGGAACGTAACTTCTGATAACCCTAATTTGTACTTATATGAAGGCTAGTCATCTACTATAAAAGCTTTCTATGGTATTCTGTCAAAAAGGTCCTTTTTATCGATTTTTTTCACCAAAATAGCTGCTTTCATGGCTTTTATTTTTACTGTTATATTTCTTTTTCTGCACACGGAATTGCCTTACTGGCCACTGTGTAATAATGAAAAGGAAATGAGCGTGCTTCCTTTGCTGTGTTTTAAGCTTCTTTAAAATATAAAATGGTATAATTTAAACCAAGCTATAATTCTTCTGCTTTATGTGAAAGCAGTCATGACTCTTCATAGCACACTGCAAACGCAGAGACTAAGTAGTGCCAGAGAAAGCCTAAGCTGCTGTCGGAAATGATGCACAAATGYATTTTTAGGGCTGAAGGGGAGTGACTGCTGGAGTAGAACTACTGTATGTGAAAGGTGATACCATCACAAGAACAAAGGAGTATGAGTTGGTCACGCTTCAAATAGAAAACTTTTAATATCAGAGCAGGATGGTTTTGGAGCAGTCTTCCAAGATGAGTAACAAGTACAAATAATCTACAACAGGTTTAAAGMAGACTATGAGCAACTAGAAGTTGTTGACCAGGTTCCAGCAGCTTCCCAAGAGCCTTTGGTTACTTATATGCATGGTATATTTGAAGGTATTTCTGACGTGTGTGTGGTTTTTTTTTGTTTTCTCAGTGCTGTCATGGGCCACAGTATCCAATTAATTCCACACCTGTCTGTAGGTAGGACTGAYGGTGCTTGCAGTCCCTGTAGAGGTTAGTAACTGACCTCCCACCTCAAAGCTGTTAGCTTAATCCTCACTGAAAAATTGGATTTGTAGATGAACCAACATAGCAGAAGAGCCTAAAGATCCATCATCATTTTTTGACTTAATTGCACAAGTTTGAACACAAGAGAAAAGAAAAGAAAGAAGTTGTAASGGGTGGGAGCACAAGTTAGGGGTGATAGGATAATAAAGGAGGTGACAGTGGGTCATTTCCAGATGTAAAAGAAATCAAGCAAATCTGTATGTGATCAAGTGTTTGCTGAGAAGGCTGGGAGGCTGGGAGCTCATTGCAATGAGATATCCCAGAGCTTGTCAAGTGGAGTCTTGAAATGCATGTAATGAGTGTTGTGAAAATACCTAGGAAGTTACAGATGCATAAAATCTAACTGAAATGCATGTAATGAGTGTTGTGAAAATACCTAGGAAGTTACAGATGCATAAAATCTAACTTAAAAAAAAAAAAAAAAAAAAAAAAAAAAAAAAAAAAAAAAAAAAAAAAAAAAAAAAAAAAAAAAAAAAAAAAAAAAAAAGCTGTGCAAGTCCAAGAATTTCATGTGAGGCACTTGGCAATGTAACTTTCTGTATAACTGTATCTGTCCAGTGCTCTTGAATACGTCAGGGCAGTTTCTGTTGTTATTCCATGTTAATAGGTGGAAGACATTGTATTAAGCAAGAGACTGAGGTCTGAATGATGCTGTATATTTYTCAAAGAATAAATCAGGTCTTTATTTTGTTATGTAGGTCACAACATTGAGGTGACTTTTATGTTAGATTGAGTCAGATTGAATTAGTTCCCTGATATTTTTTCACTTGCTGGAAATTACATAGAATCTTGAAAAGCAAAGGATAACTGAATTATAATTATTGACGATGCATTTGTGTACACCTCGTATAACTTCAATTGCACTTAAAAGCTGGAATACTGCTTGAAATAGGGCACTTAGATTTGGTGAATGATCTGTGGTGATGTACCTGAGCAAATTGCTTGTAATGCTTCAAACCCATTTGAAGGGGTTGGTTATTCCTGCTTCTGGCTTGTAGCTTCAGATGATAAAGGGGTCAGTACTTAGAAGTGTGCATCAGTCACCCTTAATCAAGAAGAATATCTCATAGTGCTCTTTTGTCATTGCAGTTGAAGGGTATGTGAGAAAAGTCCTTCCCTCTTGCTGCAGACCAAGAGGGATATAGGAACTATGGGATYTGGAGAAGGAAATAACACATTGCAAGGACTTAAAGAAGGCTCTAAGTGTATCGACTAAAAGCTCCAGTTGTAGCATTACTGTCTAATCAYCTTCTGAATAGACAGTTCTGTTTTCCAAAACTTGCCTTACATTTTTCCAAGCACACGGCAGTCTACAAATTCATCTGCCCACCGTTTATATGTAAAAGTAGACTGAGCATAAAGTTTGAGCAGCATTTCATTGACTTGCTGTAGACTGTGACTAAGCCTTCCCAGAGTGCCATTTCAGTGGCAGGGACAGTAGTGTGTTGCATATGACAACAGGTCATAAAATGCCCTTCATGAGCCCAACCCCCTGTTTCTTCATGTGTTTTGGCATACCGAATTGTTGTTCCTGCAAATTTACTTCTCTCTTTTTGGCATGATGGGAGTTAGTCTTCAAAGCTGTTTTAGCTACTGTGTTTCAGAGATGATTGTCCTAAAACATCACTAGTAGGAAAGCACAAGGAGGACAGGCTTCTTAAGCGAAGATGCACGTTGTGGCTTTTGAATGTTATGCCTAAGTACTCAACTGTGTGTTTACCAAGAATGTTCCTTCTGCTCTTTCTGAGTGGCACTTCTTGCCTTGTCTTCACAGGGCTAAGCTCAGAGCCAAAGCTGAGGGGAATGTTGCTCAGTAATCTCTGAGGTTTAGCCATTAAAGAAGGACTTGTTGCTTCCACAGCCAGGCTCATCCCACGCCACAGATGCTTGTCACTCTTCCTCTTCTTCCTTAGCATTCTAGTGAGGCTTATAGAGTGACAACAGACATGAAAAGCCAGTTGTAGCTTCATTATTGTTCAGAAATTGGTAGATTCTCTGTGCTTGTGGGATAAATCAATGCAATGAATAGAAAACAGRAATTTATGCATGCAAGAAAGGTTATGTTTTTATTATTTAATACAAATAAGTAGGTCATATCTGTAGCTGTTTAGCCCATTTTTAGAACTGAAGCTCTAAATTCCATCAYCCGTTCCAGTATTTTGAAACTCACTACTAATTAGGGAGCCTTAGCAGACAAACTAGCAACAGAGAAAGGCAGATATTTAAAAGTGCCCCTGGAAAGAAAAATAATCTAGAAACACTTGTTTTGGAGACATTTTATTTAGTTGTTTGTGATACAACCCTGTGCCAAATATTTTTATCCATTATAATATGTATGCAAGGATTATTAAGCACTAGGAAGTTCTTCACAGTAATTTAGCAATTCACTGCCTTTCTCAGCCCTCCTTTAACTGAGATACAGCACAGGGAGCTGTGTGCACACGCATGCTAATCTGTTGCGATACAAAATGGATTTGCGTCACTGCCCACAAGTGACTTATAGAAACCRTGTGAAGTAAATCTGCCACCCTCCAGGGCTTTGCGTAGCGTGGCCTGCAAACAGCGACAACAGCTTTTCTGCAGAGCAAYGGTGGTCAGGCTTACCTGGTTCACTGAATCCTGTAACAGAGCAGAGTAAATAACAGTTGATTATCATGCCCGCAGTTACAGTAATTGTAGAATCATTATGGTTGGAAAAGACTTTCAAGACCAAGTCCCTCTTTCAGCTGAGAAGATAAGGCTTTCTAACTGCTGTAATGCTTGTGGCTGCTCGTGTTCTATTAACCAGGTAGCCTATTAGGGCACTTCATAGAAACGTAAATACTGGAGCTCTAAATGAGCTTGCTGTTGATGCTGTGAGCAATCCAGCTACGTTGACAGGGTGCCCAGCCTCTCAGCAGGGTAACTTGGCCATGTTACCTGGCTCCTGGTGAGTGGGCTCATTTAAATGTGGCATATAGGCATGGAAATTGGATTGGAATTGCTAGTCAGAAATTCCCAAATAACTTGCATATGCATGCTTTTATTTCATAACTTTTGCTGTTCTGTTTTGATTTAGTTAGTCTTATTCTCTAATGCTGTTTTCTACATACAGATCAGTGAGAAATAACTGTTGTCTTTTAAAATTGCACTGGATGTTATTCTGACATCTTTAAATGTGGATCAGTCTCTATCATTCAGAAACTCATTAAAGTTTTGAAGGGCAAAAACTTCAAAGAATTTTAAGGTGAGCAAAAATTTTGGCATCTTCATTGAGAATAAACTACAGAGCTCCATGCTGCAGGATRTTATGGGTGATGCAAGATCTGCATTGGGACCCTTTTCAGTTTGTAACTGGTTTTCCTAGGCTGGATACCTATGAGGAAGCATAGTTCCTGGTTTCCACCTGAGGGAGGTGTTTGTTCTCAGATTTGACTCGTTTTCCTTTTGCTTCAGTTTCTCTATTGCAAACACACATATCCTTGTTTTGGATGTGTTTATTAATCTAAGCTCATCAAATGGGTGACTTTCTCTTGTGCTTCATTAAGCATCACAACATCACTCATCTCATATGTCACTTCTGGATTTCTATTTATTATAAAATAGTATTGTGAGGAATGTGCTGTATCACCTGAAGTAGAAGAAATCTATGCTAAGCATAGAGGCATTTGGCAGATGGCTCTCTTGTCATTAGCCTAAGACATAACCCAGTGCATGCACTAGGATAATGTGTTTATCAAGTACACAGGACCTCTTAAACAGAAGTAAGGGAGCCTGAATTGCACACAAGCAACTATACCTGCAGGGCTGCCAGCTAAGAGACCTCTACAGCCAGCTCTGCTGCCAGGAAACAGCTCTTCCCCCAAATTTTGGTGTCTGCCTCTACTTTTTGCCTCACTGTCAATTTCTTTTTTTCTGCCTTGCCCTGTAGTTTCACTTGGTAAAACCTCTAGTCAAGCGGTGGTTGCCCACAAGAATTGTGTTTGTCTGATACAAAACACCTCTAATCAAATGCAAATCTAAAAGTGAGGAGGGGAACGTTATTACAGTGTCACCTCTGATCCTTTTTCTTGGAACAACCTTATCTTTAACTGAAAATATATGCACAGCTTCTTTTGGATGAAAGCTTTGCTGGAGCACCTGCCTGTTGCTCAGGACAAGTAATAAGTTGCCTTGGGTCTTTTGTTGTGGCTGGCTCCAGTGGGGTTCACTATCATTACGTGGGAGAGAGAGAAACACGCTGGGTGGCTGGGAGTAAAATCAGGAAAACAGCCTTATAGAGCCTGGGGACCCTGCCTGTGATATGCGACTTGCCCAGAGGCTTTTGGATCTGATTTTACTGTGAGCCTTGCTTGGAGCGTTCTGCTTGATAATGCATGTCCTTAAATGTTAGCTCTTGCAAAGATTTCCTGCTTTAGGTATTTAAGGTATTGGCAGTGAAATGTTAATCGTCTTTTGTCTACTTCATGATTACATACGAGCTGGAACAAGCTGCTGCATGCACAAATCAAAGTTATACCTATCACTAGATGAGCCCAAGTGTACTGCGAGCTGTGCTCTTCAAGGGTACCATTTTAAGTTTAAATTGAGCAGAAACAAGTAATAAAGAAAAGGAGTTTTGGGGGGCAGGGGGAGAAAGCAAGATATTCAGAACTGCTGCCAAGCTCATCCATGCAGGAAACTGTAAGTACAGATGGGACATAGGTGTTGGGCAAATGCATAGGGGATCTGAAAGCCAAGCACAAAGCCCTGCGGGTTGAAGTTAGCCAGCACTGTTTGTTTTCTGACTGACTAGGAAAAGCTTTTCCCCTGGAAATGTTAAACAGACCTCCCTGCCATTAGGTTATCTGCTTAGCTCCATAATAGCAATTCTACATATGGAAGGGATGGCCTTGGCATTTGGGGTGAAGAGGGTCAACAGAGATGAATGATGAGGTGTTTTCCATACAGCCAGCGTGGCCAAGAGCGGAAGGGTTTATGGAAGGCCCTTGTGCTCCAGGGCAGCCCAAGAGGCTGCCCTGCCAAAGCAATTGCCTGCGCAATCCATCATCGCGGCGAGGAGGCAAATGGGCGAATGCAGGGCGAGGCAGCAGAGCTGTTGCCGATCAGTCATTGTCAAAGTAAGATACCGAGCTATGAAATGCTTCCAGAGAGCTAACATATTCCTCTGTCTTAGCAGCCCATAAATCTTTAGAGAGAATAAAATTCTCTCTAATTTTGCAGTAATATTGCTTGAGAGATCTAGTCGTTGCCAAGTGGTAAGGTCTCTTTCAGAAACACTAACTGCTTTCCAATATTGATGGCTTGAGCCCCCAAAAGCTAAAAGTGGTTAAAGTGGTTTTTTTGGGTTCAGATCACTATTTGCAGTTCAGACTAACCTCAAAGTAATGAGTTTAGGCTGGATACCCCAAACCTCAGCTACAGTAGGCACTTGGCTATTAACCATTTCATGATTTGAACAAATTAATGCCAATGGTGGGACTAAAGGTTCCTTAAGGATTTAACTTGAGGTTCCTTATTTATATTGCATTCATATCTAAAAGCCTAAAAAGTGCCATTTATGTTGTACTTATAAATGGCATCAAGTACAGTAAGGGGCTATCTGTCAAAGAATGTATTCTCATCAAAATAAAGTGAAGAGACATAAGAGTAGAAGCAGAAATGAAAGCTGAATGAAATTAAAGCAAGTAGCTACCCCTCATAGGTAAAGCTGATGTCTCAGTTGCCAGCCCTGTGCTCCTCCTGTAGATTCAGTGAACATCACTGACTTCTCAAAGGGAAGGGAAAGCAACAGGCCCTGCCAAAAAGCAGTGCAATAGCAAACCTTAACCTCCTTGCCCTGGAGTTCCCCAGCTGCATTTATTCCCTTGAAGGCAAACGGGGAGGAAAGCAAGCAGCCTACAAGAGCCAGCTAGCCCCTTTGGAGGTGGGCTGGAGCAGTGTGTTCACAGCTCAGCACAGCAGCTGCAGGAGCAGAATACTTGGGGTGCTTGTTGCTGCTGTGAATGCAGGTTGTCTGGTTTGGCTGGCATGGTTCAGGGACTGGCACTGGCAGATAAGCAGCACCACATATAAATTAGTAATGAGCAGTTGTAGCTGTACTCTTCCCCTCCCCCCCCAATGTTTATTATTCTGTTCAGCTGTGCTGCAGGAGCTTGGCCTTGGAACTACATAGCAGTGAACTAATATTATCTGTTATTGAGAGAAATCTCAACAGCAAAAGAACTGGTGCTATTTTTTTCTATGGTGCAGTTGGAGAAAATAGGGGTAAAAGGTACTTCTGAATTTTAGGTCAAACTCAAACCAGGAAGATTTAGAAAGCATTTGAAAATGTGGATTGAAAATTGTGTCAGATCGATACAAACTAATGAAGGGTAGCATGCAATTAAAGCTGGAGTGGAAATAAAACTTCTTACCTAGGTTCTAAGTGAAAAAAGACTTCTCTTAATACCTCTGCTGGAACAAATAATCCATTTCTAATTAAAAAGAGCTAGAATGGAAGTGTGTGATGTTATGGCAAATATCCACAGCTGAGGTATCATTACACTTAATGCCAGACTGGTTAACTAAAGAGACGTACATCAAAACACTGTGAGATACAGAACTAGAGAATAAAAAAAAMCTGGCTTTGGAAAAGTGGCATATGTAAAATGTGTCACATATTGAATTGTTATGAAAGTTGCGTGTTCTGCCTTCTTTTTAGCTTTTCTTACCTTGGAGTGCTGAAGTGTTCAAGGAGAGGACATACCAAGTTCTGGCAACCTCATCTTCTAAAAACAGCTTCACAAAAGCACMTCTCAAGCTTCTAAATTAGGCAGGCTCCAACGATCAGGATGTCATCACTTCATGTCACCACTGGTACCTGAGGGCATCAGAAAACTGTTTGGACTGTAGTCATTGCACTTACCTGCTTAAACCTCATTGTTAATCAGAGAAAATGAGACCCTCAATCTTTATTTTATGGAAGGTGCATATATAAATATTTCTCTTACAACAAATCCATATTCACATAACTTGGCTCTGTTTGATTATTACTTTCCTGGCTGAATACCTCTTCAATCAGCAGAGACTGTTTATGAGATAATTTGGGCTTTTGGCATCCAATGTGACTACCAGATAAACTAGATTCTCAAGCAAAATTCTAGTTTATTCCAGTTTACTAGATTACTTAATATTTTATTCCAAAGTATTTGACAGTATTTGAGACATACTTCAGACAATGTTCTTTTTTTCTTTTTTTTCCTGCTGCTCTTACCGTACTGTAACTGGGCACTGTAACTCTGATTTATTTTCCTGGTTTCAGAGGTTCAGTTGGTTCAGTTCTCTTTGAAGCAAACTGGTACAGCTCCTTTAACAGATTTTGTTCTCTAAGTTTATGGATTAAATTTAAATGCCTGTTCTGACACTAATGTTTTACTTGAAAACAAGTAGGTTTGATGTTTTAGGTATTATTTTAGTAGGTAAAGCCATTTCTGCAGGAAAGTAATATTCAGAGACAGAAGGAGGGTCAAGAACTGACCTAAGCAGTTACTCAGCATGCAAAAAGGTGGAAATTACTAGGCTTGCCTTAAGTGGAGCCTGTTTGTTGGAATAGGAAGTATAACTGAGAGCGTTTCAAACTGTTACATGTATCTTAGAGGCTTATTTGGCCAAATTACACAAGGATTTGGTGTTTTGCTATTTCATCCCAGCGTTGCTGTACGAGAAGTAGCGGCAGAGGTGAGTGCTGCTGCTGCTCGAAAAAGGTGAGTGTTGTTCTGACAAGTGAGCTCCTGCAGGTCTCTGTGGAGTTTGGTCCAAGACGTTGCTGTCTGGGACTGCCTGTCCCCAGACATGAGTGTCCCCATGAGAAGAGAAGCAGCAGGGCAAAGCCTTTGCTGTCGCAACACGTTTTGCTGTTGGTAAGGGTAGGGCTSTGCTAAAAACACCAGCACTTCCTGAGCCAAGGGGTGGGAGGGCTTAGCTTCACCTCTGCTGCCCCGAGGCCCCGCAGCAATGTGGAGCAGAAGGCTGGGGAGGCAGCCAGCTGCTGGCACCGCACAGCAGCACGCACACCCGCTTGGTACACGTGGGTCCGAGCCTGGACACTAGATTGCCAGAGCTGTTAGCAACATCCCAGTGCTACCTGGTAGTCGAGAGGCCCAGCAGGAGCATTAACATGCCAAAACTGGAGCAGAACAGCAGACAGCCCTGTGTGAAGCCTGTCACGTGCTGCTAATAGCACTCAGCGCAGCAGTTGTCTTAGCAGCGTGTTATTACATGTCAGACATCCAGACGGGCTTCAGCGCGCCAGCAGGAAGCCAGCAGCCCCGTGCCTGCAGGCTGTCATCACTGGGCAGCAGGAACTGCGGCCTGCGACGAGYCCTGCAGCATTCCTGGCTGCAAGATTCACCAGGACTCCTCCGGGTTTGGCTGGGGTCAGAATCCCTCCCTCGCTATCCCTCGCCCTAGTCAGCCTCCCCAATCCAGAGTTACCAGGTCTTGTTCCATGTTTAACAGGGAGCCCTGCCACAATCCCTCTCACAAACCAACCATGCAGTATCTCAAAGACAAAAGTTTTTTTGCTTGTTTTGTTGTTTGTTCGTTGTTTTTCCCATCTCTTTCTGTTGAGAAGCCCTTCCATAGCCTCACCACTCTGTGCTGAATATAGCTCTCAAGTCCAGTCCTATGGACTTGGAGTTCAGGATCTCAGTGTTTGTTGTGGTAGAGGCTGAACTTTGCTCCTAGACCTTAGGAAGATTTTTGGATGTATTGATGTTCCTATTTCCACTTTATAAAATGAATAGGCATGTGTTGCACTCTATAAGTTGTTTTCTTAGACTAGGTAGCCATCCATTTTAACTAGAAGAATGAATCCTCATTATCAGAGCCAGCAGTCATTTGAAAAAGCTGATATTCTTGCCAGGGAATTTTATCTTCATTTAATTTCTTGATATTGTGCAGAAACTGAGCTTATGTAAAATGTGCAGAGTTTGGGTGTTGTGGATAATTTATTGACTAGTTTCATGCTCTTCCTTTGGTTCTTCTCTCCAGCTCAGTGAATTTAAGATTATTTCTGATTCAGTGCAGTAGTTCCAGCAGGAGGGCTTGTGAATGAAAATATTTGACATATGTCCTTTACTTGGCACCTGAGAGTTGCTTCTGGATTTGGCGGGCTAGGACAAGACGTATTCCCTACTCTGGAGAGCAGTTTGGTTCATGAAGTTTTATTCTCTGCAGACTGTTATTTGTGGGAATTAAATATATATATATATATTTCAAAGATAGCTAGATTCTTTTTCCTCTCTTCATTATCCAGCCTTCTGGGTGGTTCAGCATGGCCTTTGCTATTTGAGCCTTTAGGAGAAGTCCCAGAGCTYTCAAGAATTGATTTGTAAAATAAAAAACAAATCAAGGTAAACAGAAAAATGTTCCAGAAAATAAATTTWAAAAAAAGTCTGCTTTTGAAAGAGGAAGGGCAAGCAAACACACGTCAAATCTTTTCATTTTCAGGTTACATCCATTTCTATAGTGCGTTAGGTATTTTAGCCTGTTTATAAATGAATTGTGTATTGTAACCAGGGGCTGCCTGCTCCATATCTTTCATTTAATGCCTTAGCTTTTCCCTGGAGAATGAAAYGGCAGTTGAACTTTGCATAAAGGGGAGTGCACCTGGAATACAAAAATGCCTGAATCTATGTCCTGTTTTTAGGTCTGTATTTTCTTATGTGTGGAGTATTATGAGGGGAAAAAAACATGTCTTCTGTTTGCAGGTTGTGGAAAGTAGGTCTTTCTGTTTAACCAGTTACAGCTGTTGCTAATTYGGATTTAGAAAGCTGAAAGAATGATTAGGTCACTGCACTACTGGGGACAGAGTTCTGCAAAAAAATGCTTCAAAATTGATCCTGCAGCTCAGCGTGATGTTCCCTGAAGACAGGCACTGGAAGTTAGAAAAGATAAATCCACTGTGTAGTCTTAATGAATCTTGCCTCTAAAAATTAGCAGTATATATATTTAAACACTTCACCCAGACTAATCTGTGTCCATAAATTGAGGCTTACAAGCTGACTTAATAAAGCACATCTCAGTATGCTATTTGGCAAATACTTAAAGGACTTCAGTTGGTACAATTACGCTTGGTTATACTTATTATAACACTGTTTTAGGTTAGTGAGGACTGATAAGGTTCAGTCAAATTCTATTTGCCTAGCTTTAGCAAATATAGTGGATTTTTATATTCATTTTACATGAAACAAAACTTTGACACAGTATCTCCTTCCTTCCTTCCTTCCTTCCTTCCTTCCTTCCTTCCTTCCTTCCTTCC
>NW_020455988.1:2498147-2531932 GCF_003342845.1 Nothoprocta perdicaria | reverse complement strand
TCCTTCCATCCATCCATAGCAGGGCCTTGTGAGGCTGTCCCTTCCTGGCCCTGTCATGCTCTGTGTTACCTGTGCACAGCATTTGACAGCTTGCTGTTACCACTCCTGTGAATGCATCCTGGCTTCCAGCTATCTGCTAATAAAGAAGCTGAGAGTTTGTTGCCTGAAACGCAAACACCCCATAAGCTTCTGGGTATATACACACAATGATGTTTTAGCAGACATTTCTTCTGTGGAGCCTGAAAAGCAGTGACATGAAAGGCTCCAGCAGCTGGCACCTGAGCTGCCCTGGGTTGAGCTTCCTTCCTGACCTCAGTGCCCTGAGCCCCTTTGAAAGAGGAGAGTGGAAGTGCTGCTGCACCGCGGCATCCAGTGTACCGAAAGTGAAGGTTATACTGGGGAGAGGTGATGATGGAGGTGGAGGGGATGTTTCTCCTGGCTGCTGCCCCTCCCTCAGCCAGATGTGTGGGCCCCAGTTCCCTGCGAGCCCTTCAGCTGGGTGGATTTCTCCTCTTGCTCGTGACTCTTCACACCCACCAGCACTAGCTGATGGGCGCTGGCTTTAAGTGAAGAGAAAGAGCAGATTGCAGGCCTCTGATGAAACAATTTCACTTCAGTCATGAAGTAAAGAGTAGAAATAGGAAGAAATGGGGGAACTAACATGAATTAAGATTTTTTTCACAGCAGCCTTTCATAAATCCTGGTCCTGTCCATGATAACACTTGACTGTAAAACTCTTTAAGTGCATCACAGCAGGTGAATTAATTGATTGCTGTGGAATTACAAAACCAGTAAACAGTCAGTGTTACTGGAATACATGCATGTTGACAGCTATTAGCCCACAGAATTATTATGCATGCAAATCTGAAAAGCCAAATATAGTGGCTCCAGGAGCATAATTTGTGTGCATTAATCTCTCTAAGCAGCGATGACATGATCAAACATTATGGATCCTAACAAGCTAATACACAGGCTATCAGATCAACAAATTCCACCCTGAAAATGTGATTAACCACAATGGTTCTGCAGCAAATACCATAAATCATCTGCATATGTTAAATCATTAGCATACTATTTACAAGCAAGATATGAGGAACTCCTTGGGCTGTGTCAAGTTTGCAGTTTTTAAAAACCTCAGAGTTAGTGCCTTTTTTTTCTCATAGTTCCTTTCAAAACTGTTACTCCTCTCTCAAACTCTTATTTTTAAATGTAGGACAGCAGCATTTTCAGCATTTTTTCTGTAGCAACCTAAAGAAAGGATTATCTCCTCTTCTTTAGTCCTTCTTAGTGGCTACATAAGAAGCCTAATTAGTCTTGTGGAGCAGCCCTTTGCATGACATTTCTGCACAGCACAAGGTATGTGGGCACTTGAGCAATGAGCAGCCTCCCACCCGCTGGCTGCTCTGGGAAGCACATGAGTTGACAGTTTAAATTCAGGTGCATTTATTGACTGAACATCTTGCAAGCAGTCTTGAGATGGTAAACAGGTACTTGGCATTCAAAAGCCTACAGTTTGTGAATTTGCTAGCAGGCATGCAAAATGAGGGCGCATCCTTCCAGAGAACTGCAGCTCTGGGCCCCAAGAACAACAACTTTGCTACCCTTTTCCATCAGCCACTTTAAAATTCCAGGCAACAGTTCACATAAGCTTGAGCTTGGCACTTTCCTTAGCAGAAAGGAGCAGATATACATACTGTCAAATTATAGAACAGCAAGTATTGCAGGAAAGCTGTTATTGATTGTTCTTTCTTAATCAGTAAGAAAAGGATGAGCTTTTGACTTTAGGATATATATTTTCATCTTCTCCAAACCATAAAAAGAATGGAAAAAAATGCAGGGGAGTATAGAGAGCTGCAAGAGTTAATAAGGAATCTAGACAGACTTTGATATTTATCTTGCTGGGCTTTTCTGGTTTCTACTGAGGTGAAGAAAGCATTGACTATGAGAAACTGGCTAACACTAGATTTCTGAGTTGTTTGTGAGAGGATGTGTGGCCAGGTAGCTGTGAGGAGGGCGAGCGGCTTTTTAGGTGTGATGTTTCTGCTCCTAGGGCTCTTCAGTGAGAGTGAATAGCAGTTTAGCCAGTATCCCAGGAATCTGCTCTGAACTTCTCCCTCTGCTCTGAACCACTGTGAGTGCTGGGTGCCTTTCAGGAGGAGGCGAGGTATTTGAGGCTTGTGGCTCTGCRCTGGGTGGCATAGAGCGCCACACATAGCATAGAGACATGGTTCCCTTAGCAGYGTGTTCGAATCTAGCCTTTTGCTTCAAATCAAATTATAAAACTGCMTTATTTACCTCCAACAAGCCATGTTATTGTTAGTAAAAGGCCCTTTATGTACTTGTAATAGTGATTCATCTACTAGCATGTGGCTGATGAGCCACATACCGCCCCTGGTTTATCTCGGAGGCTCCGGCAGGTGTGTTTAAAACCCGTAACACGCAGGCCCGCCACGACCTGGCAGCGTGGGGCTCGGCAGGCTCGCGGGGCTGCCACAGACAGGCCTCTCTGGGGATGTAATTACATGAGTGCTAGCCAGGAGAAGAGATAACAAACTTGCCCTGGCAGCAGAGTAATAAGTAAGAGCAGCTGTCTCCCTCAGCAGGGATAAAAGATAAGTGAGAAGTGACAGATGAGTGCGGGAGAAATCCCCTTCCCTGACTGTCTTGCTGCCCTAGTCTAACGAGGACTCCTGACCGCAGAGCTGGCTCTGCTYGTGCAGGTGATTTCCTTCCTTAGCAACAAACTGATGCCCAGCTCACCATGGACCAGGTTTGCAGTCATCTTGGCACATTAGCTGGTGGATTCTATGCCATTTCTCTGTAAGATAAGTTTTTTGAATAGTAAATTCTAATCCCAAAAGTTTGTCTCTTTGGGTCTAGCCCATGTCTCTCATTTTCATTTTGGTCTCCCCTAGAATATGTGGTTTGTCACACAGAAATATTTAAACCTTTCCAAAAGGCCATTTGTTGAGATCTTTTTAGCACTCACACAGTGCACATCCCTCAGCCTGAGCCCTTGTACCACGYGGATGCTGGCAGTAGTGGTGCCTTCTACCACACAGTTTTTCATCCACACTCTATAGTTGCTGGTTTCTGCTAGATTTGAAATAATTATCACTACAGCAGGCATTTCTTTTTTTTTTTTTTTGCCCTTGGAGCAGCATACTGAACATTTCTTGTTCAGGGGGCAATTTCTTGTGTATTCTTGCTCTGTCTGACCTCAAGTTTTAGCATCTTTCTGGAGTTGCTGAGGGTAGAGACTTMATTTTTAAGCAAAGGTTGCCCTCTAGTGCGCAATGAATTAATAGCTTCCACGGTGTGTATTGTTGAAAGGAGGCCACGAGAGAGCATTAAAGCCTGTTTCAGAGTAGAGCTGTGGCATTGAAATTTGGGAGAAAAAACCATCCTGAGGATAGAGGGCTTTCACAGACCTTTATGAAGAGGCCCAAGCACTCAGCATAAAGTTGTAGATGAACATAGAGAGAAAGTTTGGAGACAAGGCTTAAACAGGTGTTCCCACCAGGGCAGCAACAAGCTCCTTGGGCCTGACTCCAGTTGGGTGGCTGGAGCTGGCTCCAGGCAGGAGAAAGAGAGCACGAGTTGTTAAGCATCATAAGCATCACTTTCAGTATTGTTCTTGTGTGCCACGTTCCCAGCTGTAGCCATAAGGTGCAAGAGACCAGGGTGTTCCCTGTATAGTGACAGTTCATGTAGTGCTTGTGGCCTTGTGAGGGAAGAAGAGTGTCTGTGGGCCCTGGGAAAAGGAGCCACTTTTCACTGCAACCCTGCTTGTGGCCTTGTGAGGGAAGAAGAGTGTCTGTGGGCCCTGGGAAAAGGAGCCACTTTTCACTGCAACCCTGTGTCTTTCAGAAAGCTGGAAGGTCAATGTCTGTGAAGAATATTATCTCATGAACCCTTAGCACCAAACAAGTGCAACCCCTTTGCTCTTGTGTTGTGGGATGGGCAGCCTGTGCCTGGTAAGTGATGGTTTGACTGGCTTCTGTGCAGTTTCACTCGCATGTGAAACCCCCAGGGCTCTGCCAGGGTCCTTGGCACAGCAGGCAGGAATGGAAACATGCCCAAATTCTGCCCTTTGTGGGGAAGGGGATCAGCTCCTATGTAAAAGCTGGCTACCCAAACACAAGAAAATATAAGAGGCTACTGCTATGTTCTGTTTGAGGCAGCTGTTAACATAGACTAAGATGTCACAGTTCTATGCACAGCTCTTTCCATAAATATTAAATGTTGGAAAAAAAACACAAAAGAGAAAAGCTAAGGCCAGTAGGAAGGAAGCAAGCAATAAACCCAGTAATTGTCTATATACAAATGCAGAGTATATGGGAAATGAGCTCAAAGTGACATTACAGGAAGGAAATTATGACTTGGCTGGTAATACAGAAATGTAATGAGATAAATCAGAGAGCTGAAATGTTAATATTGATGAGTGCAATCTGCACAGAAGGGACAAAGGAAAAATGAGAAAAGGTTGCAGTGTACATCAGAAGCTTGTGTGCAAGCTGTGCAGCACAGGTGGATAATGAAAGTGGTAATGGTGATATTTTATGATTCAAGATGAGAAAGAGACAATAGAAAGAGAAACATACAGGTAGCTGCAGGTATAGATCATTGACTTGGCATGATGAGACTGATAAACTGCATCTGGAAGAGATTTCAGAGCTGACAGTTTTGTGGAAAGACCTAGCATTGTGGGGGCAACATCACCACACTGACATTTGTTACCTATGCAGAGAGGGATATTAATTATCAGTGCACTGTGGAAAAGTTCCACATTTTCAGAAAGCTGCTGAAAAATAAATCCTTTTTGAATCCAGTATTGCCCACTAAGGAAAACATTTGAGGAAGTGATAATTCATGAGCTACTAATGTTCACTGAGCTAGAGCCACATGAAGTCCTTATGATGTGGAAGCAGTGAGACTTGGTTATAAGGAACAATAGGATTGTTCCTATTCCAGTAAAGCAACCCTTTACTGAGGTTGCTATATGCAGGGAACAGCTTACAGCCAAGTTCTTTTCTTAATTCTTCAATCACTTATCTTTATATTGTAGAACAATAAGGGAATACACTTCAAGAACCAACTAACCAAACAAACAAACTAAAAAGAGGGAAAACAAGAAAAGAGGCATAAAGGTCAAGTTCCTGTTTTGGTTTCTTAGCACTACTCTGGCCAACTAAAGTAGCCCTAAATGAGGCTTAACTGATTATGATGCTTTGCATTAGCTGAATAGCACAAAGTAGCAAAAACCAACAGGTAAGCCCTGGAAGAGAAAAAGATGATATTCTAAGAGCAGAGATTAACACTGCAACTTATAAGTGCATAGCTGAAGGCTGTGTGAAGGTAAGGGCAAAAAGGCAGAAATACTGCAAGATAATTAAAGGGGAAAAAAGCAAAAGTGAAAGAAAGGGAAGATAAAAACATTAAATCACRTGCACAGTAATATGCAATGACTGCACCTCCCTGTCAGTAGTACAAGCTACTCAACAAATATTTGTGATAATCTCTGATTTAAATCTACAGGTAGCAAAATGTTTTCATTGACTAGTTACAGTTTAAAATTAATTGCCTTCAGCCAAGTTTGTGCCCCAGTTTATCTGCTAGTAATAAGTAGTTGCTTGACCAGTCTTTACTTTTGGAAAAGAGAATGGAAAAACAATATTTAAAGCTGCACCTTGGGGTAGTTTAGAGTTCCAGGTTATGTATGCAGCAACTGACACATTGACACTGCAGGGGTAGGCGTGCTTGATGAGGAAAATACAGTGACAGTATCATCCAAGTTACTTGACCTCTTGCAACTAAACCAGCTTAGCTCATTTTGGCATAGTTGTCATTAATCCATAGACAAACATTTGTAGTGTGAATCTGAGTAAAGTATATCAGCAAAATTGTGCAAGAAGCACAAATCTACTTACAGATACTTTGAGTGATGATAAATTGACTTCATTCACTTCATGAATAATTTCTGGTTGATTCCTCCATTTAAGCCATGTAGCATAATAAAGAAAGCTCTGCTCTATTTAAGATTCATATCAGAAATCCAGGCATGAGTTCCCTGCTTTATTTTTCTGGTGTCATCTTCCAGTTCCTTTTGTACGATTAATGGGGCGGGTTCTTTTTATTTGCGTGGGAACAGGTCTGAAAATGCATCTGGAGCTAGTCCATAGAGCTCCACTGCAGTAAGCACTGTAAATATATGCAGAGAAAAATGCTAGGCCCAGCAGCTTTTCYATTTAACTGGTCCAGATAGCCAGCCAGCGGAGAATGGAGTTGCTGATGCTGAAGGGAAGTGGCCAGGGCCAGAAGGCAGGACAGCTGGAAAGGAAGCACTAGTCCCTCATTCCTAAGCTGGTATGGCTCTACTCCCTCACACTGCCATTTTCAAGAGATTACCTTGGGGCTTTATACTGAATCCTTGTGACCCCCAAAATAAAACCCTTATTTAATGCTTTCTCAGCTCAAAGTAAGTTTTGTATATTCCTACCTAAGCCTTAAGTATCTGCCCTAAGGAACAGTGTTTTAGCCAGGGTTAGCACAACAGGATTTCTAGTTTGTACGCACCATGCAACAGGATTTCGTTGCTCTATGTTTTAATGATTTTATATTTTGTATACAATATTCTCCTATCATGCCAATAAATTAAAAATTATCTTAGTAAAGTTCATGATTTTCAGGTTATGATTTTCAGCATAAAGTATGGCAACAGAGACTATATTTACATTGAGATTACTCACCTGAAACTGTGGCCTAATGAATTTGAGAAAGCTCAAGTCAGCCACTGTTTGAGCACTAAAGTCAGCCATTCTTTGAGCTTATAAAAATCCATGTGGCTTGGGAGATGTTCTTGCTCTCTTTGGAGTTGCCTAAGAAATGATTGATAATAATTTCAAATAATAAATAATGATTAGGAAGAATAGAAAAACATCTGCAGCACTGAGCTATGCAATATGTAGGCCAGGCCATTACATCACAGCTGTCATATTTGCAAGACTGAATAGAGACAAGAAAAAAAAAAACAGTAAATCACACAAACTCGGGCTTCTTCCTAACTTCATCATGTTCTTTGTTGTTGTTGTTTGTTTGCTTGTTTGACAGTGGTTTTATGTAAAGACCATCTATCACACAGAGCACATCAGTGGGTCTCATCCTGCACGATGCTGAAAGATGTTGTGTAGAGGCTGGGAAAGGAGTAGGTCCTTAAGAAGTGCTCATGAAGAGATGAAACCATTCAGTGCCTTGTTGCACTGATTGCTGGAGGAGGGCAAAAGGTGTGCGATTCTGCCAAGGTGCTGCTTTGCACAATCCCAGCCTAGGAGTCAAGCATAATACTAATACAGAAAAGCAGTGCTTTCTGCTTAAGGTTTGTTGTGAGAAGGATTTTAATGTAGCCATAGCAGAAATGCAGCAGAAAGAACCAGTAATTGGTTCTTCCTGTAATCACGAAGGCCTAATGCTGTGCTCATTAAGGTAATTGTTAAAAGTGTCTTGATGTCAGCAGTGTGGGATTGAGCCCTAATATGTATTGGACATATGTGTCACACGTGAAAGTTAATAGATGAGAGGCACAGGGAAATGCAGAGAAGCTGCTCAGAAACGCATCTTTTCTTTTCAAGGACTGAATACTGTTTCCTTATCTCTCAGACGCACACACGCAGTGAAATGGCTGATCCGATCCAAGGCTCCTCGTGTTCCAGGATAACGGCAATACCTTAGTCAGTGATGGGAGATGCAGTGAGGAAAAGGCAAAGCCTATGGATACCTTAGCCCAGTGAGGAGAAAAACCATTTTTCCAAACTGGTGAAAAAGAAAATGAGAACACATAATAATTCTATGTGCCACACAATAGAAATGTGCTGTTAGAATCATATGAATTAATTACAATATCGAATAAGAAATCTCTGACTTCATTTCTTGAAAAAGCAGTTCTTGTGCAGGAAGACAGAGCTGGATAGGGATTTAGTAATTTAGGACCAGCTGACATACTGACTGCATGAATAGTAGGTTTCACAGGATAATACATTTTCACCCAAAATAGATTCCTAGGTTTATAACTGTAGCTCATGTGCTTTGCTAGTATAAACAAATGAAAAGGCCTGGACTTTCTGTGAACTATAGCAAACTAAAGCAACTACAGGTCTCTGACCACTAACAAATTTTGGGTTACATTTCAGCAACTCCTCTCCCACTCTCTGACTTTTCATCCTCTACCTTCTCATCTGAGATTCTTCCACCCCATAGGCTTTTTATCTTGAGCCTGATAATATAGTTCCCTGCCTGTTCTGGCTCTCTCTCCCCAGTGCACCAGCTGTGTCTCTGTACTCTTTTATTTTCGCCATCTGAATTCAGTTCACTTTCTATAGTAGGCTAAATTCTGGACTTAGTCAAAGTAATAGAATGTGAATTGATTTCTTTTGCTGTTTTTTCTTTAAATAAATATGAGGGCAGCTAAGACCACATATGAGTACAAGACTTAGGTTTCTGATTTTAATATTTATTTATTATAAAAATGTCTATAAACTAATGAATGTTCGTTGTGCCAGATACTACAAAAATAGTCTAACCCTCTAAATAATCCTCAACACTGTTCATTTCACTTCTATTCCCAACGATTTATAGGGAAACTAGTGTAATATGTATCTTTTGTTCCTTCATTCTCTGTTAAGGGGAAGCAGGTCTAATCAACATTTGTGAAATGTCTCCTTTCTCTCATTTTCAATCATTCATAAATCACAATCGAATGCTCTTGCAGGATTACATCCACACAAAACCGGGACAGGAATTTAGGTTCCTACTGTTTGTTGAACTGATCCAGAATTAAAGCTTGCAAGCAGATTCACATCTGCGGATTTGAATCCAAACGTCTTCCATAGAAATTCAAAGAGGATCAGATTTGAGGTTCTGGTTTTGCACCACTTCTAATCCTAGTAATTTTAACTAAATCCTAATAATGTTAACTAAATCCTAGCCTCAGCTACAGAACTGTACCATTTTAATCAAGACCCTACCAACAAATCTGAAAGTGAAAATAGGAAACGGAGAGTTTTCCTGCCAGTTGCAGCTAGTGCCATTCCTTAGTAATTCTTGTCATTATTAAGTATTGAAAGGAAGCTATTTTTTTCTCTCATTCTGCTTCTGCACTGTTGTGACTACTAATTTCAGTGCAGTTATCCCAAATTCACCCTAGTATAGGCAAGAGAGTCCATCTTAAAGACTCAGAGTCAACATAGTCATACGTAAACAACATTARTTCACTTACAGTCTCTGTTCTTTGACTATATAGATATATACCTAGAGAGAAATTATGATTGGTATTAGACTTTTTTAGGCATTGTCTTGATTCAGTTTGAAAGTCAAATATGGCTCCACAGACAGACAGGGTGTCAGGGCAGCTAAGGCCTCCATCAGTTGGTTAGTTTGGCTGACTTAGGTACGCAGATTTACACACAAGATACCTTTGCCTGCCCCCACTGTAGGAAAGCTGACTACAAACTTCAAAGTTAATGGACACAAAAGGCAAAAAAAGTCAACCAATTTACTGTATCATCATTGATAGATATACATAAAAGCAGCCATTAAATCACATTGCAAACTAGGAGCTTTTTTAGTTCAATTTAACAGCTTAATTTTACAATGCATGGGGGGACCGCAGTTCTCTGCATTTATAAATAATGTGACCTCCATGCTTGCTTGTTAATAATATACCTGGGAAGCAGAAAACTTGTGTTTGATCTTGCTAAGACAGGAATCCCTTTTTGTACCTATAGAATCACACCAGTGCTACCAATTGAAAGGTGGCACTCCCATCATCATAGCATGACACACTGTTATGTGCTGTTGTGTTTGCAGAGTGCCGCACTGGAAGCATCGGATGGCAGTATMTGACTTACTCCAGCACGCAGAAAAGCTGGATTCTGCGTCTGAGAAGGGCTTCTTGGTCTTTCTGCAGCCCCAGTTCAGAGGTGAGACTTTTGTTGACTGGTACTGATGTTATTTGCCCTTAACTTTTATGGAGAGCCAAGGCAAGGTAAATGGCCATGTTGGCATCTGCATTACTTCTTTGAGCAAGGCCGAYAGGGCTGGCGCTTGGCTGAGCCCGCAGCCCGGCAGTCTGCGGTACCACTTTCACAGGGAGGAGAAATGGGTGCCGCAGCCCAGTGTCTGCACCCGCAGGGAGAAAGCAGCCACGGGGTCTTTCCTACCAGCCTGCCCTTGCTTTTTGAATTGAGCGTTTCTCTACTGGGTCCCAGACAATGGCCCCAACAACAACTCACGCAGCTGGGCAAGCTGTTACCCCAGATACTCTTACATTGTGCCTGTCTCATTGCCAGTAACCATGCTGTCAAGGTCTTTTTCTTAATATATATTTATATATAAGTATGTGTGTGTATACATATTATATAKAAATATATTCCTCTCTTTCTCTCTTTCGTGGTTCTTTTTCCTTCGAGTTTGCACCCCCCGCCGCGATCCTGACGGGCGCCATCTTCTCCGGCCGCTCGGGAGCCGCCGCAGGCGCCATGAGCCGCTTCCCCGCGGCGCAGCGCGGCCCCCCGCCGGGGGAGGCTCCCAACGGCCGCTCGCGGCGGCTAACGGCCGCTAACGGCCGCGGCACGGCGCTCGCGGCACGGCGCCTGCTGCCGCCTGCGGCTCTTCCCGACATGGCCTCCCTGCCCGGGCATGCGGCCGCTTGTAAAGCAATGCTTTTCTTTTACTTTTTATTTTTAAGTTTATTGATTTAGTTAGAGGACTTTGTGAACACTGCTCTTTTCCTCTGTCCTCTCTTCACAGTGCCTCTGCTCGTCTCCCTGCAAGCTAGTCCAGTTTGACAGCAGCTGAAGGGAGCGAAGGATGCAGAGCAGCAACCTGAGGGGCTTCTTGGCCATGCTCCTGGAAGTGTCGCTGCTTGTGCTTTACTTGGGTGGTCTGCACAAAACCCTGGCCCTGAACAGCAGCTCCATTGGAGAGCCAGGAGCCCTGTGTTCCTGCCACCACGGTGGCATCCTGGCTGGTAAGCCAGCAGAAGCTCTGCAGACAYTGGGAAGTCTGGTTGCCACCAGCCATAGCTCACACTTCTCCTGCAAGACAGATCCTGGCACACTCACCAGCCAGCTGCCATTCACGCTAAGGGTTAGTCCGCTAGTGACCTGCCTCATAAGTACAAGCTCTTTTCCAGAAACCCAACAAAAGACCTCTTAAACAGATTAAATCAGATGTTTTCCAGCTGCATGCAAAAGACTGGGATGTTGATGCCTGTACCTTGGCAGCTTGGAATAATAGTTTAAATCTTTCTCACCTTCTCCCATATGAGCAGAGGTGGTATTTAACTATAGGAAAGTGGTGATTGGGTAATGATTTGGATACAATTCCAGAAAAAATATGAGCGCAAAAGCGTTAGCAGCAGCAAAAGCAGGTATTCTGCCTAATGCCCTCAGCAACCATTAAGAAACATGAAAATCTAATTGTACTGAATGGAAATGTACGTCTTCATCGCTGATTATGACACGGAAGAAAATTACTATATGATTGGCATCATAATGGCCAATGTTGAAATGTGATGACACGCCAATATGATGTACATCTCCATTAGGAATGATAAATCAAAGGTTATTCATTTGTGCTTGATTTATGCTTGGGAAATGCTACCAAGGGAAATCTTGATTTAAATCTCTTAAGTCATAAAAAAGCCACGAGTGCCCTCTTCTGGAAACAAGTGAGCACTGTAAGCTCCAAAGTACTTTTCCCTCTTCTATTTTTTTTTTTTTTAATTTCTATATATAATTTAAATTTTAGGTTTTTCTTTATCTTCTCTACCACCACCAGTCTGTGACATTTCTAGTAATATAATTCATTGTCAAATTCTTTTTTTTTTTCCTCTCTTTCAGGCACAGACTGGATAACATTTAATCCTGTGAAATCTCCTTCTCACAATCGGAGGCCTTAATCTTGCTGGTAATCTTATTCCAGGAATACAGTGGGAAACCGCATAAAGTCTATGCAGTTTATTATTGAGTAGGGAGGAAAGGATTCATATTTTCCAAGTTAGATGAGCAGCTGTCTCAGGGGTATAAGTGCCTAAGCTGTAGACCATGTGCAAAACTAATTATTACTGGGACTGCACTTAAAATTCTTCGCCGAATTCTTGCCTTCTCCTAGGCAGCTACTCTGTGGTTGTTTGCATTTATCAGCTGCAGAGAGAAGAGCTGAACAGGAGGCGGGATGAAGCAAATGCCTAGACTTTTTCAGCTTGCTCCTGATCTCTGTGCCCCTCAAGCTCTCCACCTGCCTTGCTGTCCTTGATGCTGCGGGCAACAAATCGTGACTGCACTGCGATATCAGCTGTGACCTCGCTTCCATACAGGTAATGCCTCAATCTTTCAGCTGCTCGCTACCTCACCCCTGCCCCCCAATTCCTAATTATCTCAGCTTTTTAACATGCATATTTTCCCACTCTTCCTTGTGGTTCAAATTCTTGCGTAAGTTTTCACTATTGAATAGCTCAGTTGCTGTAATATCCTTTTCTCTGGCCTTGACACATGCAGCCTGCCCTTTGCCCTCTCCATCCCAAATGCTGCTGCTGTTGCTTTGAAGCAGATCCTTTTCCAAGCCTGTCACTTTGAGCATGTCATACCTCTCTTGGCACCTCTGCAGTAGCTTCCCTCCCCTATCACATCAACATAAGCTGCCTATCTTCATTTTCAAGCCTCCCGGGACCCTACCTATCATCTCACATTGTCAGGAGGTATGAGCAGGGAACAGAGGAGCTCCACTAACAGCTTATATTGAACAAAGTTATAGTTTGGCCTGTTTGGGCCTTACAATACTATCTTAGAGTAGGATGTGGGTTAACAGGACTGGGCAGGAACAGACCAGGATGCTGCAGCTAAAGGACTCAGGACTGCAGACAAATACAACCTGTATTTATGGTGAAAACTTTGAAACATACCTTCTTTTGTCCAGCGATCCGTTCTCTTGTGTCCATCCCCAACACAAGCCCTTTCTCATTTCCTCCCTTGCAGTCTCTCTCTCTTTAGAAGGTACCCGGCATAAATTCCCTCAGACATAAGTTTGTAGCTCGTTGGCCTCTTGTTAAGCTTTCCCTTGCCACGACATCTGCAAAAGGTTTGACAATGTTTATATTGCTAGTGAGGTAATGCTGCTGTGAGCCACACCGAGCGTTCATATTTCYTTTATTCTCCCTTCGTCTATCTGTATCTGTCTGTGGTCTCTGGTTCTTTATTTACTAAGTAATCACCTTGAGATAGGGGCAGCATTTTCTTTGAAGTATGCGTAGTACTTTAGGCAATATTTATTGTTAGGGTTCCTGCATCGTCTAATACTACAGAGAGCAAATAAAAATAATAGCAGCCTCTGACAGGGGCTATCCTCTTGCATAGACCTCACTGACTTCAGGCTGTGGGCAGAGCAAATTGCACAAATGTGGCATTAGTCTAGTTGACTGAGCAAAGGGCAAAAATATGTGAGCAGTGCTGTGTGTTCCATTCTAAATGCTGGCCAAAATGCTTTAAATCAAGATCCCCCCACCCTTTTTTTATCTGACAAGCAGCATAGAGTGGATACTGGGGCAATGTTTTAGCTTCATGTCATTTTCTTGCAGGAAAGGTGAGGAAAAAAGGCAAAAGTTTATGGGTTTTGGTTTATTTCTGGCGAATATAATAGAAGGACTATAAACAGCAAGAGAAAGAAAAAAACAGCCATCTGAACATCCTTATGCCTCAACTTTTGCCCTTTGTAGTTGTTAGAGAACTACTTTAAAAGCCTAATCCTTAGCTATTTTGGTAGCYATCAGTGTAGTGAGTCCTTGCCTTAGTTTCCTAATCTGTACATCGAGCATCTCTTGCTTTAGCAGAGTTACAAAAGCTGTAACCCTTTCTCTTTCTTTGAATTATTACTTTGCTATGCTTGCGTTCAGTATTATTAGCACAAGGAATTCAAAAATTATTCGTAGGATTCTTCTGCTTTCTCTGACCAACATCTACCAATACCAGAGAGAAAAGGGCATCTGGCTGTATCGCAAAACGCTCAAAAAAGACCCTCTGTGGCTCTGAGCTGCAGTTATCCATAGAGAGCTGTCTTTAGTCTGACAGAAGTCATCTTTGGGATCAGAGCAGAATCCAAATTATGCAGATGTGAGCTGAAGTACCCTGGCAATGCTAGTTCATCAAAGAACCTCATCCTGTGCGGTTTAGAGCACTAGTGGACAGAAAGGAATTAGTAAGAGTAATAAAGTAGAGTTTTAAATGCTACCAAATTACTGGATAAATAGGACAAGGTTCAAACAGGATATAAAGCACAGTATGGAAACCTCAGAAAAAGATAAACTTTTAGTCTTAGCCATACCTAGAAAGACAATAGGATCCTGCATTTTATATAGTGCCTTATATTAATATGAAGGATCTCCAGATACACAACAGTGATTAAACAAATGAAGAAATCTGTTCTGAATGTTACAGAACACAGTTACTGATAGTATAAAAAAAATCCCATAGCATTATCACTTGTGAAAAACAAGATATAAAGCTAATGAAAGAGTCCCAAAAGAGTGTAGGGAACAACCAGCAATGAGCATAAGGGAAACTAGGATAAGTAAAGGGAAGTGAGCATTCTTACACGTAGTGAGGTCCAGAATGTTGGACCACAGTTAGGCTCCTCCTTGGTGGAAATGCATTACTCAGTCCAACTGAGCCCCTGCAGATCCAGCAGCCYAAGGAAAATTACATCTTGAGAAAAAGAATCCAGATTACTAAAGAAAGACCATAAAGCAGCACAATGTCTGTGAACTGTTCTGAACTAGGGAGATTGTCAGGTTTATGTTAATAGCTAAAATATGACCAAAAGTTTCATATCTAAAAGAACACAGAAGCATGAGAAAGCAGAGAAATGCAGCAAAAATCTTTCCATGAGAGTGTAACATTTAGGTTTAGCCTTGGTTTCAGTATGAGGTTCCCTGAAATCCCTGTTTTATATTCCTCTTTCCTGGTCTTATGCCAACAATTCCTCAGCTTTGAGCAGATCCAGATATCCATAACCTGGCTTTGGCCACTAATGGCCACGCTTAGGCAGGGCTTGACAATTAAGTAGTAATATGCTATTTCTGTTCATGTCACAGGAACTGCCCCATAGCAACACTCTATGCAGAAAGTACAGAATGGTATTTCTTATGGCTTCAATGTCTTTTGGAGGGTGCCTAGTTTTTGTTGTTGTTTTTGGTTTGTTTTTTTTTTTCAACATTTATTATATTAGATCTAGAAATAGAAGAAGTCGCAGTAAGTGGAGAGCAAGGCAGCTGAGAATGAGACTGAACTGGCATAAGAACATATGAGTCAGATGGCACACTATAGACCAAAGTGAAGGCATTTATTTATTGGCTCAGTCAAATGGCAACGTAAGCTTTGTCTTTTTCCTATTATTAGTCTTGTAACATGGAACACATTTTCTTTTGCTATGGAACTCTTCCCGGTCTATCCATCCCTACAAGGAAACCCAACCTTTAATATTTTATAATAAATAAAACATCAGGAATAAGGATGTATGACAACACATTATGATGAATATTACCAAAAAGCACAGACAGATCTGTTCAATAACATCTCTTTGGAAAATTCCTCTATTGATGTATCTAAGCACTTAAGAATTTAATATCTGAGCACCACACAATCACTAATGGATTTTACTCTCCCTTCCCTATAAGGGTAGAAAAGCAGATTATRATTTTAGATTTAAAACTGAGCAGAGTCAGTAGCTTGCCCAGGGACGTACATAAATCTTCCAGTGGAAGTGTGGATTGAAGTCAGATTTTCTGCATCCCAGCCCAGTACTTTACACCACCTTTCTACCCATTAAGAGCTGTGCATCATAACATTTGGGAACAGCTCAACACTATGTTATGTTCTGTGGCCTTTTAGTGGTAGCCCAAGTTCTTTCAATCCTGACCAAACATCAAGAAGTCTGCCCCCAATGTCGGAGAGATGTACCCAGCCCTATAACTTCTATATTTGAACCTCACGCCACAAGGGAACTGGTCTGGAAAGCTTGAGGACCAAGTTCGGTAATATGTTTAAAAGCACTTTGCTGCATACATTCTGTTGGAGGAAATTCTAAACAAGTAAAGTGGTTAAAAGAAGTGGTAAAACCAAAAACCAAACCCTCCAGCAAAGATCCTAAAAGCCCAGATGCCTGACCTCCGGTTCTACACCCATGCCCAAACCCCAAACCTAAGGGAGCACTTAAGTACCTCAGTCTTAAATACATGAGCAATGCAGCTGCCTTAGGGCTGGGGCGGCACGAGCAATGTTCATGTGCTTTGCTCTGGGTCAGGGCCCTGACCCGCTCTCATTGGGTATTTGATTCTTTTGAGAAATGAATCAGGCCATTTCTTTCACTCTTTATATGTATTTCAGAGTCTAATTTTAGACAATTGTATTTTTAAAATCTAGGCCTAAACACATTCACCATAAGAAACACATTGCCCCTGATATTTAGGTCAAAATGCTGCCGCTAGGAACTAGTTATTTAAACCACTGACCAGCAAAGATCCAATCCCTTCTTGGCCCCCTCCCACCCTAAGCCTTTCCTCCTCTGAAAACCAAGGTTAGTTTGGGTCCTGTGGTACATTTTGAAAGGCTGTTGATACAAAGTCATGCTATTTTCCTTTTCATGTCACTTATTTAGAGAGGAATCTTGAGGCAGTTGTTTACTGCAGCAATGCTTAAGAAAAAAAAGAATAGCAAGTGTGTTTCCAAATGCCCTTAGCAGCTTTCTTTTTATTTTGCTCTCCAAACCCCTGCTATTCAAGTTCTCTTCTTCACAGAGCACTAACAGCTAAATTGTTCTATGCACACAGCTCCCATTAGCGAAAGAAGGAGTCATGCACATCGTTCCCAGGAACCACTTTAACAGCACAGACCTACATGCCAAGATGTGCCTCAAAAACAGAGGATGCTAGATAAATATTAACCACTCAATGTTCTTATTTTAACCTTCATTTAAAATAGCATTTGGATTTTAAAATCTACATTTATATTGTTTAGTATTCATCTTTGTTTTACCGGTTTAAGAAATTAGCTGTGCCAGAGCATAACAAATCTACATTAAAAGCATAGGTTTGCTGTTTTATGTTCGAGGGGGAAAAAAAAAAAGTGTGTAGAGGGGGGGAGGGAGCACTGACATTTGGATTTATCAACCCACCTCAATAATCCACAAGCCTTAATTTATCAGCGATGAGTTCACGTCCTTTGCCTTACATTAACTGCATTGATATTTCTGTCAATTATTCAAACTCTCCATTGTCACAACTCATTTAATATCTCTTGCTCCTTGCAGACAATTGGAGCTGTGACTCTGTATAGCTTCATATATGAAAGAGAGCATGATTTCTTTATAAGGCAGAAATTCCCTTGAAATCTTAAAGGGGGGAGGGGGGCACTTTACTATGAATGAAATTCTGCCTTTGCACTCCCTTTTATAAGGGGAGCATATCCATTTCATTGGTGGCAGCAGAATCTTGCTGCATGCATTCACACATACTACCTAGTATGAAATGGGTTGTTTTTTTGTTTTTTTTTTTTTTGTTTTTTTTTTTTAAGGTAGTGTGGGAGGAGAGAAAAAAACATGTTTTTCCCTAATGTCAGACAATTAGTTTCTGATTTATATCTCAAAGCACATCAGTTGGTAAACCTTACAATTTCATCTGAGCTGGAGTAGCTGTGGATTTTTTTTTTACAGAAAACTCATGAAAATTTAACATCGTTTTCTAAGTCTAGCAGACTTTTTCTTCTCTGTTATCAATGCAGGGAATTCTGGTGTCTAGATGCGGATTAGGTATTAAAAAAAACCCTCTTGGGTGAACTTTTTTTATTAAATTAATGATTGTCTTGCTCTTTATGGATAAAAGCAGTGAATTACACTCACGTGAACGTTTTATGTTTGTAATTATCTGTACCAGTAACTCAAAAATCAAACAGTTGTAATTTTGTAAGAAAAGGTAGAAATCATACATCTTAAATATTTCAGTCCACACTTAAAATGACCATGATCGAGCACATGGATATGGCTTTAAAATGCAGCAATATTGATGTCTAAAGGTGGAATGCACCACCAATAACTGAAATTCTCCAAACAGTAGTTACCATTTACTCACAATTTTGGACAACATGAAAACATAAAAGCTGTCGGTCACAGTAGCATTGCATATTGCCACCACTCATCATAAGGCTGTCTTTGTGGTCAATGCCTTTTCTTGCCCACGTTATATTATTTTCATATTCTTTTATCACCAGCTTGGAGTCTGTGACAGTCAGCACAATAGCAAGCGAGTTTATGCAGCAAAGGATTGCAATATGGACCAGAGAGAGATTTCTAGTGCTTCCAGGAGCTTTAGTTAAACCTTAACAAGGTAATTAAAATTGCTTGACCATACCTTTTTAATTGGCTCCCTATAGGAGGGTTAATAGGAATTCTAAAACCTGGATTAAAAAAARATAATAAAAAAGATAAAGAAAAACAGTATAATGAAAAATAATTTGCATTGTCTCTGCAAATGAGGCAATAAATGCCTGAAACACAAAGCTTCAGCCTGACTTCACAGCAGGGCCTGGTGCTTAATTGAAAGTCCTAACTAGATCCATTTATCAAAGAAATCACTCAGAGGGAAATTTAATTATCACAATTAATCTATGTATTTTTTAGAAAGTCTCAACAAAGCACAATGAAATTTTCTCTTGGTGGAATTTTACAGTGTTGCAACCAAACAAGTCAAATGCCAGACTTCTCCCAAGTTGGAGGAGAAGGCAGGTACAGGGTGTTTTGCATGAAGAACTCAGTAGTGCCACTTAGCAGGAGCTCCAAAAGAAGTACTGAGTCCCTCGGTGACAAAATCACTCCTTTTGCGAGTCAGAGGGGAAGCTGCCTTTCTAGCAAGGGCTCTGCACCGGGCACGCCGGAGCAGCCCCCCTGCAGACACTGCCAGCACCTCCGCTGCGCGCGCTGCCCTCGCTCATCTTCAGGGCACACACACAAAAGCCCAAAGGCCTCCACTCAGTGACTCTCATATGCTGTGAACAAGGACCTAACCACTCATTTTGTTTTAGGCACTTGGCTAAACAGGAGATGTTTAGCACCTGCGTCAGAGTTGAATTTGCGCCATCAAGCAAGGTGCTATTCTGAAACTGAGATGTTTCTGCTGAGCAACTGGCAGCGCTGCACTGGGTTGGCATTAGCAGGTAGGCAAATTGGGGAGGGAAGGGAACTCTAAGCTGTGTTACACACCTGTGCTTCTCTCAGGGTTTCCCAGGAAGATTTTGTTTGTGTTTTAGGACTGGGTGGCATTTAACTGTCTTTAAATTTTCTTTCTTATTTTGAAATAATAGCTTCTTATTTTGGTGAACTGACTCTATTTCCATGCCCCCAAAGTAAGCCTGTGAAGTTGCAGAAAGTTACCTTAGGCAGCCCTTATAGGGACAGATACCTAGAGGAGCACGTCTGCATGCATCATGTGGCACCTAACGTGCCTATGTGACAGTGAAGAGAAAGCTTCAAGAAAGCATGCAAATGTTTGCCATGGTCAAAAATCCCCTGCAGGCCAGCAGGGAACTGATAGCCAAGGGGACTCCTGGGCACCAGTGTACAGTGACTGACATGCAAGAACCTGCTCCATGGCCTCGAGAGCGCAGAGCTCAGCGCTCGCACGGGAGGCGGGACGCGAGGAACTGGTGCAAGCTGCACGGAAGGGAAATGGCTCATGTTTCCCCAGGCCTAAAATGAGGCCAAAAGATAGCCTAAGATAGCATCATATCCCTTTCTATGCTTGAGAAAATAGAGAGTCAAAAGAAATTATTCTGAAGTTACTACCCTTGTTAGCATTTCTGTGCATGCAGTTCCCCCCTTCAGTGTGAAAAGTTGCAGCTTGCTCTCTCGATGTCACTGAAGTTGTTTACTGCCTTTTTTTCTGTGCTTCCTACATTATTCAGGTTATACTAATCACCAGAGGGGAAGGAAACAACTCCAGAGCAGATTGAATTACCGTTTAATTGGGCATCCTGTGAAATAAACATTGTAACTTGGATAAGATTAAAATGTGAGTCACAAGTCTGGTGAATTTTCAAGTGTTAGAGAATGTGGTGAGAGATTCAGGYAAGAACAGCAAGGAGAGCAGCAAGGAGCAGTGCTCAGCAGAAGAGCATTGAGTGAACAAGATAACTTGTTTTCGCTAGGATCAGTTGAACTGCAGTGGACACTCTTGGAGAAAACACTGGCTATTCCTTGTCTAAGAGGAATCAGGATTTCAAACAATTTTCCTTTTATTTACATTTCAGGTGCTTGACCTGTCTGTGACCGCCTTCTGGTGATACACTACTGTTCAGTTCCAGTAGGTTCTTAAATACTAAAGACTAGTACTCACAAGCTRTGCTGAGGAAGTACTTCACTGATAGGACCACCATCTTCCATTCACTCCCCATTTGCATTTCATACTTCACAGTATTTCAGGTCAGTAGATTTGCTGGAAGAAACAAGTTGCAAAAACAGAAATGAGAACTATGTTGTAGATTATTCGTTAAAAAATGAAGTGCAGTTGTGCAGTCATSATGTAACCTAATCACACCATTCTCCTTATTTTATTTTTGAATGGAGACAATGCTGAGTTTATGGGTGAAGTCTTCATTCAGTTATGTGCAAACAGTATGTCAAGATCCTACTTCACCAGCTGCCTGAGTTCAGCTATTCCCAGTTCCTTTGTCTCCCTCATGAAGTTGCTAGTTGAGGAGGAAGGATGTTGTGATGCAGACCACTGTCTGATAGAAATTGGTGAGACAGCAGATCCCACCTCAGTCTTGCGCAGAGAGTGTGTGGTGATTGCATGGAAGGCAGTCTTGGCTACTGTCTCCCAGAGGTGGCTGCACACCAGTCACCTGGAAATGAAAGGTGCCTCCTGCCCAAGACCGTTCCCTTGAGCTATGTAGTCTTCAGGATATTTATTGTAGCTTGGAAATTGCAAACTTGTTGGTTTACTATTTACCACCAGGTGGCCTAACTATTCCACCATTCATGAGGAACCAAGACTCCATTAGAGAATAGCAGCTGGAACTTTTTAAGCTTTGCATATTTTTGTTACCAAGCCTCCACTTCCCCTCCTTTCATCTTATTCAGTTGATTAAAAGCTATCAGGGATGCTGCGAATTCTCAACCTGATCCCTTTCTCTGAATGGCTCCTGAGAAAACTTAYGCTTCCAGCAGTGCAACCCTAGCCTTAGAGACAAAGCTCAACCATCTCCCTTTACAAACTCTTAGTACAAACGTACTTTTGCTGTAACAACACRGATAATTCCCATGTTTCCTAATGTTTCAGTAACTGGAGATTAATTTCTTTGTTCCTTTCTTTGCCTCAGATCTGTGTCCCGTTGGGAGGTTTCCTGATGACCCAAGAGTCCCCCACTGGCCCGTTAAGCTGGGGTCAGTGTTGTAGTACAGCTCCAGAGCAGCAAGGAGCACATTTGGTGAGCCAGAGAACCTGACTTTTAAAGCCAGCAAAGGCTTAGGAGTTGAGCACTTGCTCAGCTGGTTGCTTCTGGGCTAGGACCTGTCTGAATTAGCATTTCTTCTGTTTAAAGAAAAGCTCATGTCACAGCTCAGTCCACCAGAAGTCCTATGGCCGTGGACTAAGTTCCCCACTTGGACAGTAAGAAGCTAGATTTGGTGATCTAAAAATAGGAAGSACCATAGTCTCCTGTGCTCATCTCGGGTTTTGCTTGATGAGAAAGGTGGGAAGGCACTAAGATGTCACAGCCCCAGAAACTGAAAATGTCTGCATGGGCACCAGTGGGATTACATGGAAATGCAGGTACTGGAGGCTCCTGAATGACTTAGGAGAAAAAGGCACAATTTGGAGGGGCAATGACTTATTTCAGGTACTGCAATGCTGATGCCTTTTTTTCTTTTTTTCCTAGGGTGGGGTAGTGGTGATATTTTCTACCATTTCTATAATGCCTGAAAGCTTTTGGAAGGTACTTTCAAAACAAATCTCAGTAACTAAAGTGATTAAGGAAGACTGTTTATTTGGTTCGAACACCCATGAGTCATTTGTTTTCTTGTCTTTATAATTATGCATTTCTGTTTTGATGCGAGCAGTGACGAGGTATGAGGGTGGTAGGCACAAATGTCACATTAGAGCCCGGCCATAGAAGCCTCTTCCCAAGGTTGGGTCCTTTCTGCTCTTGAATTGCTACCCGACCCTCGCAGGTGTCAATGTGCGCAGTCACGGTACCGCTGCATGTGCACACAYGAGACAGCTGCATGGGGCAGGCTTTCCTAGGGCGGGTGTGGACTGACCTTTTAAAAAATACCAGTCATTTGGAGAAAATTTTGGAAGGCTTTAAATTACCTTGGTAAACGGATGAGTTATAAATAATAAATACATGGAAATTGCTAGAGACTTTCAGTTGCATCACAAAAATGTCATGAAGTAATACTGGATATTTCAGTTACTTTAACCTAGCCTTGGGCATAGAAGAGTCCAATTCTGATCATGTGCAGGATAAGCGATCAAATTCAGGGTAACGAGACTCAAGCCAAGGTGTTACTCTGGATTTACACCACTGCAGATAGAGGCAGATGCTATCTCCTAGTCTATGCATCCTCTGAGAATAAAATTAATTTTGAATTCTCGTATCATCTGCTTGCTTGTGCGCTTATTTGCTAACTGTCTGAGCGAGCGAGCTATTCTGGGTCAGTATGATTTAGGCATCCTTTATTACACAGTTTCCAATTCAGTACATTTTTTAATCAAGACTAAATTGAAGTCAGGTTACAGATACATATAAATATAATATATATTTAGTGAATACATTGAAAATTCCCAATTCTAATTTTGAATAAAACTATAATAGAATGAAAAATACAAACTTTTTATTTTAAAGTGGAGTGTTAAAAAATATTGCCACTTCTTAAAGGCAAGTTAAGACCTATTTTCATATTTTTAAAATCATATTAGCTAAATGCTTGTTAAGGAATAAATAGTCCAGAGGATAATTGAGACTTAGCTGGCTTAAGCATTAATGAATCAAAATCAGATGCCAGATCATTAATTAATTCTACAAATCATAATGTTGCCATTACTGGCAAATACTATGAGAAGTAATACCAAGGAGCAAATTAATCTGCATAGGTTTCCTCCTTGCTACATGTCTTTTGCCAAAAATAAAAATGCAGTGGTTATTTTTAGTTGGTTATATACAGTGTCTACATTTTTTAAACTTTTGGATGAGTCTTAATTTCTCAAAACATTTCAATTTCTTTAGCACGCTATTTATAGAATGTACCTATCATAGACTATCAGGACATTTCCATCAGTGCTGTAACCCGCAGAAAGTAAAAAATAACGGAAGTGACAGAAAAGTCAATTCAACGCTTCCTAAGCCGCACAAAAATTCACACCCCTTCAAATCAGTCTCTTTGGCAAAAGACAGAATAATGGACGGGTCTTGCAATGTGGCCTGAAGTGCAACAATCTCAGGCTCTGGCAGACCAATGTGGAAAAGTGTATCGGAGGGGAAGCAAGAGAGGCACGAGAGAAGGTCAGCTGGGCATTTCTCGCCACCAGTTCTCATCCTACAACACTGAGGAAGCTGCACTGTATTTAGAAGGTGACAAACTTTAAAAAGTCTTTTGCAGAGTGGATATCTATTGGGGGAAGCTCACTCTAACAGGGTACCACTGAGGCCMGAACTTGGTGAGGAGTAAAAGACTGGACAGTTATGAGACTAACGAGATGCCGCAACATTACTCTGATCAGAGTAAAATTTAAGGGCCAAGCCAACAGATTTTTTGCACTGTTCTCTGAAAACACTGTMATTGTTTGAATTCCAGCTTGATGTGGTTCAACTCTTCCCATTTTCCCAGATTGTGAGCAGGGTCTTCTAGAAGAGCAGAAGATGCAGGGTCTTCTAGGTCAAATAGAAACGGCTTTAATTAGGCCTGGAGATAAACCAAAAGCCAAGGTGCTGAGGGAAGAGTCGACTGCTTTGCTCGATAGGCATCGCTAAGCAAGGGGCCAGGGGCAGTCTCATCCTGTCCAGCCTGTGATGTCCTGTGAGAGTAAGTCAGGGAAGAAACATGCCATTTTTCCCTCCATTCCATATTGATTGCTGCTTTCATTCCAGTTTCTCCCTATTTTTATTTGGAAAAGGAAGCTCAGATGGATCTGGTTTTCCTAAAAAAAAAAACAGCTAAAATTGCAATACCTGTGTACTTCAGCATATTTATCCTGTGGGATCTCCATACTACCAAAAGAAACATGAATAGATACCACTATAGATATAATACATTCTAATGCATATCTGTATCTTCTACCTCTGTACTCCATGTATGGCCCTTTTCCATGTCGGGAGATGACAGATAATGTGAAAGGTTTTTATGTGACAACTTTTGGTCTGCTGCCAAAATCAGAGCAACTAAAGCTCACCCCATAATTCTGAGTTGCCCCCAAGGTTGCTGTCTTGAACACAGGTCTAGAAGTGACCGACAGGGAGTAGGAGGCCAGGTCAGGCATGGAGGGACTTGTTTGGGCTGCAAGAGTTTACAGCTCACCAGCTTCTTGAGCTATTGTCATCGGATTTAATGCCCCTTGAGGAATTTTCCTTATTTGTGTATGTCTGGTCATTCTTTTTTTCTTCTCTGCATTGCATAAGATGCAACTAATAGGCACCCTTCCTCTTTTCCAGGTCTCTGATGCTATTTTGGTGGAATGATGACTTTCTTCATAGTTACTTAGAGGTGGAAAGGGCTCTCTTTACACAGCTAGGTGGCCAAGTTCCTGGTGAGGCAGCTACTGTAATTCTGCTGGGATTTCTTATCATCATGAATGATTTGCTAGGGCACTTAAAACTTGCACTGCTACCCCTTAAAATGATTTAAAATCTAAATGCTTAAAAATACCTGCATGACTTGTGTCCCTGTTTTCTGACACTACAGCCGTAATTCTTCTGACACTATGAAGTCCATCCCTGTTGGTAATTATTAATGCCACCTTCATCAAGGAAAACTAGAAGCTCAAAATGGGCAGTTTCACAACTCTTGTATGAAATCATGGGGTATTCAGCTGTTGTTGARGTATTTCATCCATGAGGCTGTTTACTCTTTTGCTTTTGTTTTTATTTTTCCTTGCCCACGGAAGTTAGTTAATGTCAGTAACTACCAGCCAGAGTGAACCTGCAGGCTAACAGAAGCTCTCTTCCATGTCGTGAGGGATGGTTGATGAGAACTTTTTCCCTTTCAAAGGGCATCCAATGGTGGCATCAAGGTTATGGCAGTTTGGGGAGAAAGAAGGAAAAGACAATGTTTTGTCACTGTAAATCAGATGTCTGCTGAAAAATAACCAACAATGGCAGCAACTGGCAAATGGCACAAAAACAGATATTTTTTTCCGTTCATTTGTTAGTCTTACAATCTTTGAGCTGCTTTACTGAGATCATTTGTATAAAGGTGATTTGTGTATATGCATTTATAGAAGAGGCAAGCACACAGCACTGCCTATAGAGGTGCCTCTGTGACAGTGCTGTCTAATCAACAGCCACTCAAAGCTAGGCTGCTCTGGAAAATACATTAGATGGGCCATGATTTTAAACCAAAATAGCTATGCCATTATCATGTCCCATACAGACTCACTTATTTACATATAAATGTGTGGTTTTTGTCTTAAGTTATGTCACCTTGGATACTCTTATCCCTGAAGGAAAGCAACTTTATGTCGATGGAATTAAGTTACTATAACAAAATTAACTGTAGTGGTGCAAAAGGCAAAACTTTTTAGGCAGACGAGTCACCTAGATCTGAGGCTGTATCTCCCAGCTTTGATGTAGGGACTGCACTTCAGCCCACTGGTGAATTTGCCCCAGGCATGGCACTTTAGTCACTCTTAGTTTGAGATCCAGGGGTCCCTAATCCCATTCCCACTGTGTCATGTTTAAATTACAAGTTCATCAGCATGCACCTTCAGTGAACTGGTGYGTGCTCTTCTCATGTTGCTTTCATTTATGCTGAGCGACGATGTCAAAGGGAAAGAAAGAGAGGGCAAAATACACTCAGAGAGCTTTCTCCATAAACWATTTGCAGAAAATCATAAATCGTGGCAGCAGCAAGCTGCTGCTTACGAAGCCTTCCTGGAAGGTGTGACCCAATGGAGGAAACACTGCCCTTGGGAGAGCTAATGGGAAACRTTTCAGCAGCTGCAAGAGGGTAGGATTGCTCCGATTTCCTAGTGTCATGTTCCCGTGCTTCCCCCCGCCTCCTCGGCAGCACACGTAGAGTAGACAAAGAGCGGCACCACTGTTATTTCAGCTGTCATTTCAAAGGAAGAAGACTGACTTAATTCTCTATCACCAGGTCAGTTAATTGGTTGGAGGTCATAAAGGATAACGATTTTTATTGTTCGATTTAATTAGACATAGGCTAGAATAAAATCATTTGAATTTTCTCATAACATGATTTATCTCTTGGATAAAGGATAAAAGCTTATTTCAATAGCAAATCATGGCTTGAGTCACATCTGGAAAAAAAATTACTACCTGAAGTCACTGAAATATAACTTCATTGTGGTGTAGTCAAATGCAAACCCCATTCTGATTCCTACAAGAATCATGAGCAACATTAGGTGTATTTTAACTATGTTGGTTTTGGGAGGGGAAAAAAAGGTTAGTCTCCAAGGTACAGATTGTAAAATAGGCAAAACAGGGCCTGGGAAAACTGAAAAATAGCTTGTGTTAATTGACAATGGCTCATGATAAACACTGTCTTCAGGCTGTACATTTAGATCCATCTACCATCTCTTTTGTCAGGATACTGCCCTGGAACAAGCTTACAGCAAGTGCAAGCACCGCAGAGCAAGCCTAGCAGCGCCAGCCTTTCACAGTCCCTTCTGCTGGGGCCTGGGCTTACCCGGACTGTGAGCAGGCAGATCCCTCAGGGAAGCGCCCAAGCCCTGCGYGTACGGCTGCCTAGAGCGTGAGCTGGATCCTCGGCGAGCTCGGGCCGCACACAGCACATGCCCAAAGGCTAGCGGAGCTGCGCCGGGTCACCCAGCTGCAGCCCTCAGCCAGCTGTCCTCAGCTGCTGCTTTAACCAGCCCATTTTTCTCATTCCAACCTTTTTTCTCATCCACRTTTACTAGTCTAGTATTTTGATTTCTTATGCAGTCTGCTTTCATTTACTGTTAAAAATGCAGCTCCAATATCAGGCTCATCATTTTATAAAACTCCATCATGCCAAGAGAGTTAGTAAAACATCAGTTTTTCACTTCAGTTCCCAACCCATATGTTTTCAAGTAGCACTAGGGAAACATTTTTTAAAGGACGAGCTCCAGAGATGGCTTCTAATATCATCAGCAATGATAATCAAAAGCTGCTTCTGCAGGAGCTTGTGGGATTATCAGTCTCTCGAAAGGAAATTCAGCAGCTTTTCCTGCAGTAACATTTATTATCCACCCTTCCACCCCCAGTTATCACTCACCTCCCAGCGATGACACTACGGACAACTCCATTTCCATGTGCAATTCCTATTTAAGTTCCAGGAAGGACGGCTTCCAGGGGAAAGCACTCACACCGGATCCTGTCATTAACTTACAAGTACAGCACTGACAGATCATTCAATATTTCTGGGCYCTGCATCCCCTCATATTAGTGCCCCAAGCACATTTTCCCTCCAGCTGGGCCGCAGCTCCGCATCGCGCTGGCCTGCGCCTGCCTCTGCTCAGGCAGACTGATGGAGAAGAATGCTCAGGTGCCTCTCGCRTGTCTGCTCCTGAAAGGAGGCTGCAAGGAACAGAGCACAAGCTCCCGCCTGCCCGCCAGGGCAACCCTCTCACCAAAGGCAGTAAATAACCTCTGTAAACTCTCGCCTCTGGCCTTGCTTTCCTTAAACTTCTGGATTGGCCATTTTTACTGGCTGTAGCACAGCCTCAAAAGCAGAGGGGAGGCAGGGGAGCGGAGTGGGGTGCCAGCTAGGCCTGGGGAGCGGCGCAGGCACCATTGCAGGGCCCGGGAGCACCCGCCACCTCGGCCCATAGCCCTCAGGACRCTGGCAGGGGAAAGCCAAATGCAACTTGTGCCCCCAGGCAGAATAAATTTCACAGCAGCCCAATTTTCTTAGGAATGGTGCCTCAGGCAGCGCCTGTGTGGCCTGGGAAGAAGCAGGCTTTCCATTTCCTAGCACCCCCTAATCCGCTTTATCGGTCGCTTCTGCCTAAACTGCTGCAGTGCCCTGTGAGATTTAAAGCCACCGTGGCTTCTGCAAGGCCTTTTCCTGATGAGCATGTTTATTCTCACCCAGTCACGACGGAGCAGCGTCAGCGTGTGATTTACTGYGTGTGACCAATCGCAGGGGCCAGCGTTTGCTGTTTGCAATTCAAGCAGCAGCGCCGTGCAGTAAACCAGTCATGATCAATCCAGAGATAGAGCAGCCAGTCCTACCTTTCTAGAAGGCAGGAGAGATCCATATTTGAGGCCTGTCAGTCTGATCCAGTCAAGCAAGAGGTTGGGCATCGCTCTGAGGAATCAATGTGCAGCACGAGGGCGCCCAGGATTGATACAGGCCAATACACTGGATCCAGCTCCTTTGTTTGGAAAGGGTTTAGCTTTTGTTTCTTTTGTAACCATTTCCTTTTTCCTTGTGCCAARTTGTTTATATTTGTCAGGCAGGCAGAGGATTCAGGACAGGTGCTCGTGCTACAGCATTCCTCTCCTCCATGAGTACAAGTGAATAAAAACATAAGTATCTTGAAACTAAAAAGAGAAAAAAAAAAAAAAAGAGGTGGACAACCAAAATCTGAAGGAGAAATTTCAAAAAAAGTTTCCTATTGAATGGATGAAGAATTAATCTATTTTTCTTCTCTTTTAGGTATATGTTTATAACAATACTCTAATTAAAGGAGGAGGCCCAGGTGGGACACACAGAAGAAAGAGAGACCCACATGTAAAGAGGCAAGAAGGTTTAGATAGACTGAGAACATGATATACCATGCACAGTAACTTTCTAAAACCAGAGTTTTCTCCAGAAGGCCTCCAGTGGGTATTATTGATGATATTAGTCCTAGACTCTATTCTCATTTCCATATTGGGAAACAAAAAAGCCAGAAACTTTCTGCAGGTGTAACAGAGCAAAGCAGTATCTAAGCCACAAGAATCACATGCTTTTGACCAGATTTTGGCTGTGCAGCTTTGTAAAGGGAGCAAGCAAGGCTGGCAGCCACCAAAGCCACCACAAGGTACASCCAAGTGACAAACCTGGGGCAAAGAAGGTGGGAAAAGACATGGCAAACACTTCACTGAGGTGCAGCTGTGTCCAACTAATGGTGYTGCAAAAGCAACCCAGGAGAGGGAATCCTTTGTGGCCATTTCACTGGAGCTCTGGTGAGTATAATCACCACATTTGGGCCCTGATTTAATCCATGGGCAGCACTGACTGCTACGAGCTAATTTAGGCACATTCTGAAGAGCTGTGAGGAACGGGGCCATTAGAGTAGTTTAAGCCTCTCTGACAATCTGTTTCTCCAGGTTTCTGCATGGATCCTTGGATGCCATATCCTGAACGTTTGTCACAGGCTTGCTGTCCCTCTTTTCTGTTTAACATGAATATCCTGTAATTGGAGTGTCAAGATTCTTGCTGCCATCACTGAGGAGGAGGATACGGAGGAGGAACCAGGAGAAATCCATCTCTGCAGTAATGAATGCGTGCAGTTCAGGCCAGATTGGGCTGCTCAGATGTTTTATTCCTCCTTTTCATCTCCTTTGTGGAGGCTCAAGCAATACCAGAACACAGAGAGCTCTTTTTAGGGCTTCAAACCCATCAAAGATTCGCCACATGCAYGGTACAGATAGACAGGCAGGGAAGCTTTTTTGATGCATCTCTATAATCTTTATGCTGCCAGAGTGTTTTTGCATACCTTGCCCAGGGTGTGGGCTCCCTCATGCCCGGGAGGGAGGCCAGGGAGCTGGGACCCACCTGCAGTGCTGTGGAGGCAGGACGCGGCACCGGCACCTTGCCTTCGGAAGGACTGCACATCACAGGCCTGGCCTTGCTCTTTCAGGCTGTCAGTGAGCTGTGCAGTACCCAACAGCCCTGCGCTTTTTTGCCCCCTCAAGCTGCCACATGCAAGGGTCAGGATCCCTGGAAGAAGCACTGCGAGCCCCCAGTGCACTAAACTGCTGCTCACAGCCATCTCCGCAGGCTGGCAGGGGAGAGCACGCCCACGGCTGCTGGTGGAGCCCCTCAGGCACGGTCCTTCCCCCTTCCGTTACCCTGGGCAGGTGCTCCCCTGCATTTGGTTTTCAGTTGTGGGCGCTCCCCTGCTCCAACTGCTTTGCTTGTTTGCTGTCCTGGTGGCTGGAAATGCACACTTTCCTTTGCCCTCTCCCTCCTGCTACCTTGCTCTAGGAAGGCACCTGTGGCCACCACCACCTGGGTGCATTGCAAACCAGTGTCAGTGCTCTCGCTGCTGCCAATATTATCCCCTCGCTGACTGGCACCAGGAGATTTTCATATTGTTTGGTTGCCTCCTTTAGGAGGAGCTGAAAGGGAAAAAATCAACATGTATGTCCCACTGCTAAAGCCATCGATCAGATGTGTAAAGATTGGACACTCACAGAGATCTGGAGAAAGTGGCATCTGTTTTCTAGGATAATGCTTTCTTTTCTCCAAAATGTAAGATTTACGATYCTTACCTGGAAACTCATTTCAACATCTGAAATCACAGAAGACAAAGTTAACACTTGGGACAACAGCCAAGTTTATATTGACCCTTTTTCTGCAGCTTTTCTGACCAGGCCTTTAAAATTTAAGATCATCTCAACCACAGTTACATGGAGTTTCCCAAATCTATTTAAATAAAGCTGCTTTTTACAAACAAAGGGCAAACTCAAGGCTAGATCTTAGCTCTAGTGACATATTACAGACCTACCTGAGAAAATACAAGAGCCATTTGTAGTCAGAGGTACAAGTTAACATCAGAACCCTACATTTAAAAAAATCCATAAAATATGTTCAATACAGATTTCAATAGAGGATAGCTCAACTGGTCTGCATAACCCTTACAAAGTCTGGAGTATTTTGCATCCTCTATTCCTCCATTCACTTTTCCCCTTAGTTGCCCAGAAAATGTTAGAATTCATGTCTTGGAGTCTAAAAATAACTCGGGAAGAGTACTGGATAAAAAAGTGCTTCCCCAGAAAGCAAGATTAAAAAAAAATACCTTCCGTGAAAATGTTCTTTGTAGACGCTTCAGAGCCTATTAAGCTAATGGTGCCTAGGTTAAAAATAAAGAGATTGCCACTGAAAGAGCGGTTTTATTTGCAGCTTTGACCAGGACTAGCTGTCTCTCCAACATTTTGTTGGTGCTGGCATGTCTAGATGCTTTTTTATATTACCGAGCTGGTGAGGGGGTTGCACATATCTGTGCTGAAGTTCAAATCTCTCTTTCTCTGTATGTTAAGGAATTCCTTAAAAAAAAAACCAAACTATTCCTGCAGGAACCCCAGTGGAAGTCGATGYTGCAGCGCACGGCAAACAGCAGCAAAGCCCCTCCAGCTGCCTTGGCCTCGTGCAGCACGTGCTGTAGGAGCTGCGCCTGCCCCTCCCAAATGCCGCCAGCCCGCGCTGGCAAGCAGCAGGAGCACGCGCCCCGGCTGCCCGGAGGCCTGGGAAGCCGGCCACAAGACAGGCACGCGTGCAGCGGCACACAGCTCTGCCCCAGCGGCACCAACCACCAGGAGCTCCCGTGTGGAGCCGGGAACTGGATCCAGCATCGAAGCTCGGGTCTGATCACCTCTGCATTCAGCAGCCACCAGCACGCTAGTTACAAAACAGCGGCAGCAGGGCAAGCTTTCATCTTGTATTTTTGCGACCACAAAGTCTACAGATGCTGCGTGGGTGATGAAAGGCACCCAGGTCCTTCAGAAGTGGCAGAGCAGAGGAGAGCCGTTTGCTCTGCCCTCCCTGCCTTGATAATGCCCTTGTGAGCAGCCCGGCACCTCCCTAAGGAAGGAGCCACCTTCATCCGCGACGATGAACTCTTGGTGCCAGCAGGCAGGGCTTGCACGAGTAACCGTCCCGAGAGGCGCRGGGTGCTAATGGACGCTCCCGTTGGCGCGGCTCCCCTCGCCTCAACCAGCCACAGCTCAGCCCTCCTCTGCGCCCTCCTGCTCCGCAGTCACCCCTCTGCCCTCGCTCACACTCTGCAGGCCGGCGCGGTGGGAGAGCATGGGGCTGGCCAGCACCGCTGGCTGAGTGTTGGCCCCCCCAGCAAGCAAACGTCTCTGCAGAAAAATTTCCATCCGTTTTCAGGAGGCTGGTTCCCAGCCACGCTTCCCTCACAAGGGGACCGCATAATTCTCAGCGGTAGGTTTCCATTTCAGCGGCTACGGAAAGAAATCTGCTTTGGGAATTGCATTTCCCCATTTGCGCAGAAAAATCCATTTTATGACATTAAGATGCTTTGCGAAGAGAAACAAGATCTCGGCGTTTGTCAAGGCGCAGTTTTCGCTACCCGCTGGAGTCAGTCTCATTAAAATGGACCTCGTCTCCTCGCTGCTCTTGCACACGCTGTCAGTTTATCACAGATCGTCTGACATCTCCAAAATGGAAAGGGTGACGTAAAGCAGGAAAACGAACGCAAGATTAAGAGAAAAAAAAAAAAAAAAAAAGAAACAAAAACTGCAGAGACTTTGGAGGCTGTCAGGGAGAGAGGCTGGTTTGCAAACTTGTCCAGGCTCTAAGTGCCTCGATCCCAGCGACTGCAAGCACTGGGGCCTTAGCACCATGCATGGCTTCTCGCCCGGGCTCTGCTCCCGAGCGCTCTGGGGTCACCGGAGGCCCTCGGTGCCGTCGCACTTCTCCTCCCCAGGAAAGCTCCTCCTGACACCGCCAGCAGCCTCCCTGCTGCAGYGCCCAGCCCGGTCCTCCGGCAGGAGCTGCCGCCAGAGAGGCAGCCGCTCCCGCAGCTCCCACGGGGCAGCAGCTCCCTCCTTGCTCCCGAGGCTGTGTTTGCCAGACTCAGCTTTCCTCGGGGAGCGCCTCTCTGCGGGGACCCGCGCAGCGCTCTGGGACACCGGCAGCGGCCGCATCATGCCCGGGGCAGTGCAGCTGGCTGGGACACGGCCTACAGTTTGGCAACTCTTAACATCTTGCTCGTGGCATTACATGGTGGTCTTTTTTCTTTTTTTTTTTTGCCTCTAAAAAAAAAAAAGAAATAAAACAATATGCAGAGGCCAGCAGCCCTTACAATGTAACCCCAGTGTCAAGCAAGGGTTTGGAGGCCACTTTGAGCCCCACTGTGCCAGGATGTTACTGCAGCACATCCAAGCTCGTGTTTAGCTGCCTTTTGCTCCTTGGCTGCCTCAACCTCAGCAGGGAAAGGGCGACTGGGCTCCCTTGAAGACGGTGCCGCTTGAAAGCGCCGGCTGCTGCCATGGGGGCAGGGGCCGCGCGCGCGGCACGTGATCTGCAGGACCCGCTATAAATCATTTAGCAACGCGCCTGCACGCCGGCCACAGCCCTGCACTCTGCTGAGCAGCGAGGAGGACGCGATAACGGTGCGCAGAGGACAGAAATCAGAGAGCATCTAGGGAGCCTCRACACCCACAAATCCATGGGCCCTGATGGRATGCACCCCAGAGTGTTGCAGGAACTGGCAGATGTCCTAGCCGAGCCGCTCGCCATCATCTTTCGAAGGTCCTGGAGAACGGGGGAGGTGCCGGAGGACTGGAAGAAAGCCA
>NW_020455988.1:2474317-2496742 GCF_003342845.1 Nothoprocta perdicaria | reverse complement strand
TGATTCTATGATTCTATGAAATCCAGGGAAGAGGTGGACATCTCCAAGGCTCGCACCTGGAAAACCAGGCATTTTTTAATAGCAATTTAAGTCGTAAGGAYGAGTGCTGAAGGCACGTTAATAGCCAAGCGCCTTGCTGCACGCGCAACCAGCACCCCCTAAGGTGGAGAGGAGCAGCAAAGCCAAGCCCCGAGATGGCCAGTGCCAGGGGAAAAAGCAGCAATCCCAAACATTGCTGCTTCCCACCTGGAGCAAGAGCAGCGCGTAGCCATGGGCCATGCCTGGGTGCTGGGCGCCTGCCTCGGCTGCAGGAGGTCTTGCTTCCYGCTGGAGCAGCTTCCTGGCATCATTCCTGTGCCAAATGGGGCGGCTGACACAGATTTTACGTGACGATTAACGTCAGTCAGTATTGCTATAAATAGAAAACTTGTCTCAGAACAAGAAGAACCCCCAAATCCCTCTCTCTTTCGCTGGCGGATTTGGCGATAGCCTCCTTCCAGGTGCCAGCTTCCTGACTCTGTGCTGCCTGGTGACCAGGAAGTACCAGCCAARGCCCCATTGAGTGGATGAAGAACCCACGGATTTCACACGGTGTCTTTTGGTGGGAATTCACACGGAGATGCTCCTCCTGCAGGAAACATCTTGCACTCGAGACTATTGACAAAACCTAAAGCTCTGCCAATTTGCAAATGAGACGAGGCTGTTGCACGAATGATGCCAGGCACCAGATATGTCCCGGCAACTTTTTTCCCCTTTTTTATTGCCTGAGGGGGACAGGCCTGGGACATTGGCAGCATGACCTCGCATGGAGCACAGGGCTGCTGCGAACTGGGGCGGCAGCACCGGGTCCCAGCCCCGGAGGTGCCGGGCAGTCCCAGCCCAGGCCGTCAGCAGGGTCGCGCGGCAYGCGGGGCCGGCACGACGCTCACTGACGGGCCTGCTTGAATAAGCAGTGCTTAAGCACACGCAGCCGTAAAGCTCTGGAGCCTCTGGAGCCTCTAGAGCCTCTGGAGTGCCAGCCCTGTCCTGGAACGGGCGTTGGGAAAAGCTGCAGTGACAGCCCAGGGTTCGGCTCCTCCTGGATGAGCCTGCTCACAAGGTGCAAAGCCATCCTGACAGGACCCTGATTACAGAAGGAGAGGAGTGTGAGCAGATTTTGGCACCAGCTTTTTAGGGTGGATTCAGGCTGGATGAGGCCAGTGTCAGACGATGTGCTCAGCCTCAGGGAGGTAACAAAATTGGTGACTACGCAGAAACGAGAAGCTGCAATGATTTAAGAGCTGAAGAAAGTGCTTTACAGTGAGAACCATAAAGAGCACAATCTGTTTAGCTTATCAAAAAGAAGATTTAGAGGTGGCTTGATTACGAAGCGCTATTACCTTCACGGAAAGAAAATAGTCAGGACTATAAAGTTCTCTAATGTAGGAGATAACAGGAACTGGGAGCTGGAAGACRGACAGATTTGAGGTGGTAGGAATACGGTTTTTAAGAGGAGAGTGAAAAGCTCTGAGCAAYCTATCCATGGAAGGAATGACCCTTTCACCTCTCAGTGTCTTCTGATCAAGATACCTTCTCCGAGCAGGCCTCARTTTTTTGTCAAACAAGTCATTGCCTCCTCCCTTGTTTTCATGAGTGTCAACATTTAGAATTTGTAATGGTAGAGAACGAGTATGGAGCTAAAGATGAGTGAAAAACAGAGGAATATTTTGAGATTTTAGCAGATTTTAAATGATTTTTAAAGGTCATTTGCCCCAATCCTCCAATCCATCTTCCTTAAAAGAAACTCCTCCTACAACACACACTTCTTCCTGCTCCTTGGAGAAAACCTGGCAGATGCAGACCAACAGCTAACATTTGTTCCAGTGCTGCTGCTGTTGATGGCAAAGATGGGGAGATGGGAAATTCCCTGGGAAGGCTGTCAGGAGCCAGCAAGCACCGGGCAGTGACAGTAGTTACAAACTAGACCAAGTCGAACTGCAAACACAGCCAGGAGCTGCTCCCATCACCAACCCTGCAGACCTTAGCCCAGGTAAGGCTCAAGGGAATTCTTCCTTCAGCGTTTCTACCAGCATGACTACTCCAAATTGTGCCTTTGCTTATCTACAAGCTCCAGAGCAGCTGCCCAGATGTCTGAGAACAGAGATCCCACTCTTGGGATATAGGAGTCTCTCCCAGAGGAGACGCCTGCGGCTCAATGTGAATCCACATGCAGTGGCACCTCAGCCATGCCTGTGCTCGGGGTGGCAGGGACTACGCAGGAGGGACCGGCAGGATTGCTGCTCAGGGCCGTGCAGGTGCACGTGGGGTCACCTGGAGGCCTTGCGCTTCCAGAAGGAGCGCTCCAGCAGCGGGACTTGGTCATGCGGGCCGGGGCAGGTTCGTTCACCACCAGCAGCTGCTGTCCCCCCTCTCTCATGCCGCTGGTCTCCGGGACGCTTTAGACCCCTCAAAGCCGCAAGCAACGCTATTTGCTCGACTTTCGCCATCGCCCCTCGGCAGTGCAACTGCAAAGGYGGCGCAGCAGGTGCCGAGGCTCCGGCAGCTGGCAGTGCCGCCCCAATCTGGCGTGGCGCAGCCGAGTTTATTGGACGTTTTACAGTGCTGGGAACCAGAGCTAATGGCTCCCGCGCCCATATGCTGCATCAGCAAGAGCGGGACGCCGCCAGGCCGTTGATCTATGAGGCAGCAGCAATGCGGCCCAGGCACAAATACTGAAATGAATCAATCTTAAGCTGTTAAAGAGACACCAGGAAGCACTTCCCAGTTTTCAGTTCTCGCTTKTCTCATCTGTGGTCTGTGAACTACTCTCCCAAGGGCTCTTCACCACAATAGTTTGCCGCAGAGTCGGGGATCGGGTTAAGAGGGTTGCCCCCACGGATTGCAGAGCGGTGCTGACATTTCGAGCCCATTACCCTCAGCAGACACTTGGCAGCGCCACTCATTCTGGCTGCAGCAAGAGCCTTTTTGGGGTTAGTATCCCAAGTGCTGTGCAATTACAGACATATGGGTTTCAGAGCAGGGTTCACCATAGGGCTTGCAAAGTTAGTCTTCTTGGACGGCTGGAGAACAAACTTGGGTTTGTTCTTGAGCACAGAAAACTAAATATCTGCAGCCCAGAGACGAGCTTACAGCATGTTTTTAAAAGCTCAAAATAGGCTGTATTCTGAACCAGGCGTACGGAGRCCTCCGCTCAGCTGGTAGCACATGCGGCAGCTCCCTGCTCAGTATACGAAGGGCCCAGGGTTTCTGCAGTCCCAAATCAATYTATATTGAATCTACACACCGTATGCTTGGTTTTAGCCATTTAAAACACATTATACTCAAGGTCAAGCAAGAAAACAAAGCAACAGCCTCTAGATTAGCACCTAGAAAGTATAGAAACAGCCAAGACTACAACCTGTTTCCACAGCAAGCAGAGACCGCCTCATTTCACAGGCAAAGCTGAAGCTTTGCTGGGCCGCAGGGGCACGGCGGGCGAGGCCGAGCCGCTCACCCTGGCGGCAGCCGCCAGCCCTGCGAGCCCCACATGCCACGTCAGGGCGAGCTCCTCACTCACCCGCCTGTGCCCATGCGATGTTTTGAGACACGAACAAATACGCTGCTTGTTTGTGAGGGCTCCACAAAGCACGGTGCACTTTTCCGTAATTAAGACCRAATAAATAACTAAAAGAGCTGGATCGAGAGCTAAAAGAGGCTAACGCATTCATTAGTGTAACTTATTGATGAAAAATCCCCACAAATGAATTCCTTTGCAGAGAAGGAACTTCTCCGTGCATATCTGGATGGCTGAGCAAATGCTGACTACCTTGGGTTGGTTCAGTGGAGAGCAGGTTCCCGGCTGCTTTGCCCCCGTGCGGCACCTCGGGAGCGGAGCACAGCAGGACCATCCTGTACGACGGCAGAAGCGGAGCGAGGAGGGCAGCGGGCTGAGCAGAGAGCATGGCGAGATGCTCAGCGTCTGCTGCCCTGCCTGCTCCAGGCATTTTAAGGATTATGGTCAGGAAATTCTCTCCCTGGAGGCCCGGCCTGGCCAGGGGCCACCTCAGCTGCCAAGCCTCTCCRCAGGCACAACGTGCTCCTGCACTTGAGGAACGCGGCAAGAACTTCGCCGATTGACAGTGGTAGAGAATTACGTAAAAAGAACCTTTCCCATACAAAAGAAGAGTCATTATTTCTTATAGAGCTCYTTCCCAAGGCCATTGTCGTCCCTCCTGGCTGGCTCTCCTGTAGAGATCTGAAGCTAAAGCTCGTGCATCTCCTTAAGCCACCCAACGTTGCAGCTATTGTGCCGTCTGTGCTGCTTGATCAGAAAATTAATCTTAACTGGAAATAGGAACCTAAAGAGATATTTACTGGACACAGTCAATATTAACTTATCGTCTGTTTAGCATTTTTTTCCAGCACCCCGTCGTTTCTCAGACAAGTAAGGTCCCAATTTAGGCTATAAGTGTAAAATCTCATCTTGGTAATAGCAATCTCCTGTCATATTGCTCTGTCACCTGTGCGTACTTTGCAATGCAAATGGCACTGAATTCAGCCTGCCTTTAAGCCCGCGCAGCTAAATGGATGTCAGCAGCCTGAAATGCTGCAGCTGGGACTGCCCTGCACAATCCCGCTTGCCGAAGCGCAGGGAAAATTCCCAGGGTTTCCAAGCTTCCGCGCGCCACTCTCCTTGCCCTCTGTGCTGCTATCAATGCCTGCTGCCTCGCCTGGAAAATTGCCTCTGTGCAAGCCCTGTTGCTGATGGGAATTTGGCCGAGCGCCACGCAGCCCCGGCTGCCGTCTCTGCGTGGCGYAGGATGTCCCCGAACGCCCGCTGGGACAAATTGGGCCGCTGCAGGGAAGAACAGAGTTGGCGGCGGCGGCGGTGGCGCTCCGACAGCCGCCCGAGCCGCCGCGGGGCCGAGCTGCGCGTCTCTAACTAACGCGGCAGGCGGCGCGCCAAAGGGGCCCATTTGCTGCGCGCGCGGCCAGCGGCTCGCGGCGCCCACGGATGCGGGCGGCAGAGGTTAATCCCATCATCGCAGCCGCGGCGGCGCTGAGGAGGAAACGATTTAACGCGGAGCAGGAGGGCGCCGAGCCAGCGGTGCGGCTCGCGCTGCCTCGCGGGCCTGAACGCGGAGCCGCCTTCAGCTCCCGGGCGCGCGGCGCGCCGGGGGCGGGCAGGGGGTGCCTGCAAGGCCACAGGCACCACCTGCCCCACGGCGCCCGCCGTCGCCTTTGGCTTTATTTATAAAGAGCACGGCTCCCGTTGGGGCTTCCAAGAGGCTATTCTGTCAAAAGGCACACTGACACATTGAACCCCTTGACATGGGGATTTTTAATTGAGCCTTAAATATGGTAAAGGGATCGGTTAAGTGCTCAAYTCTGTTTTCCTTCTGGTTGCTTGCAGCCAGCCGAGCGGAGTGGAGCGATATTTTTAAAATCTTGCCCCATTTTCAGCATAGTAGGGCCACGGAAAATTGGCTTTCAGTGAGTGCAAAGGCAAGAAAGGACATAGAAAGCTTACTCAGAAAAAGCTGGAACCTGCCTGCTGGCGCTGTATCTTTGTCTCAGATGCACCACGTCTGCAGAAATACTGGTAGCTTCCTACACTGTTCTTCTGTGTACAAAAAAAGCCCTACACTGGCCATTTTCAGACACTGGTTATGAGTGTGGATTATTTTTATATCTGGTCAAATGATGAATAATGATTTGTATTCTTGTGCCATACTCCTTAGAAGTGCCTTAAACTGATTTGAGTACATGAGCCTCATCTTCTCAGAAATCTTCAATGAGCAAGAGGTGGCTGAAATCACCCTGAGAAAATGCCCCTGGGTGGCAGGTCAGTGCTCTGCGGTAAGCGGGTTGGGAAGGGGAAAAGCAAGGCAGCATAAAGGCAAAGGAGGAATTGGCTGGGAATGTGCTCAAGAGGGGCCCCAGGGGAGATACCCAGGAGGTAAATAACTAGCGTTACTCCATCCTTCAGCTCCCTTTTCTTTCTTCCTTAGGGAGAATGCTCACACAGACTGCAGTCACCTAAATTTAGTCATTCTTCGTATAATTTGATAAATGCCGTTTCATATTTTTTTCTCTAAATTCAGGGCGYCAGTTTGAGGTACCCTGAAGCTTTCTCATGTTCAAAACATGGGTACAGGCAGGACACAGTCACCCGTCTTCTGGGTGCACAGGGCACGTGGGCAGCCATTCCCAGGACAGATAGAAGCGCTAGAGAGCAGAAACAGGGATAAAACAGAGGCCCTCTTCCCACGGCAGCCATACAGGGCCACGGACGCCATGCAAGGGAAGAGGTTGCTCCAGCACCCAAAATTAGGAGACCGAACTGCAAAGCCTTTGCCATCATGGGTGGCCCAACATAGAACTTTGTCTTCATTCAAAAGGGACTTTAAGTCCCAAGGAGCTTGTAGCCAATGGCAGAACAAGATGCCAYGTGTGGTACTTCACTGTCCCCTGATATTTTGGGTTTGGAAACAGAAGGGGTAAGTATAGCAAAATTATGTGGATTTTTTTTTTTTTTCATTAAAAAAGACAGGTCTAGGAAACCTATCTAGAGCGGGAAACCAGGGCAGGAGTGCTCCCCTCCATAGCAGGGGCAGGAAACACCAGAAAGGGCCCTGGCAGAGCCCAGAAGCAGCAGCAGCTCTCCTGGTTTTCTTTCAGCTCCTTTAGTTAAACAGGTGCCAGCGTTGCAAGCAGACCGGCGTACGGATGTTAAAGACAGATTTGTATTGATTTAAAGTCGTCACATTACCAAACTAAGTGAACCTGCAATAAACTAATTTTATGCCAAGTTAAACGTCTACAGAAAAAAAGTCTTTCTGTGGTTAAAATAAATTGCAGTTTAAATACAGTACTCTTAATTTGCTAAAAATTCTGCGAGGCACAGTGAGGCTATCCCTATCTTGGCCTTACCAGGGTGTTTGAGGAAGTTATTCACATAATTCTTCTTACCCAGAAAAAAAAAAGTCTGGATTTGAATTTATAGAGCAATGTCAAGTAAAAAGGGTTTTATGAACAGACTTTTATAAAATAATCCTGATTACAATTTGAAGGCCTGTTTCTAATTCTTTTACCAGCGTAATTTGCTATTATCACGTAATTGGCTATTGAGAGAGGGGAAGGTAGCAGAGAGCGTCTGAAGCCAAGGCGAACCTGCAGGGCGCCGCGTGGAAGCGCCACAAGGGAAGCGGCCAGCGCCGCGATGCCGGGGGCCGCCTCGCGACACCGCCRCAACAGGAGGCAACGGAGACACCGCCAAGGACGGGCTGACGGTAACGGGGCGCTTGGCGAGCAGCTGAGGGAAATGGGCTCGTGCTCGGCCAGCTCAAGGAGCGGGGCCAGCAGGAGAGAAGGTAGTGAAAGGTGCAGCCGTGGCGTGGGAAGAGAGAGCACTGGGGGTGCCCTGATTTTGTTGCGGGATCTGGAAGTGGTTTTGTCTGTGAGCAAGAGGAGCTGCCTCCCGAAATAAAGCAGGTAAGAGCGGCGCGGTGGGACGGCCGGCGGCGGTAGCCGGGCTGCTCGTCCGCAGCCAGCGAGGCAACGGGGCTGCGCGCAGCCTGGGCGGCACGCGGCCACCGAGACGGAGCGGGAGCAGCTCGCGGGAACGGGGCAGAGGGGATTAAAGCCCTGGAAATAAGGCCGGTGAGGAAAGGGCAATGGGAACYGGGCACCGTCAGTCTAGAGAAGAAAGGGCTAAAGAGACTTGTAACTGTCTGGAAACATGTTCAGGGACACCGTGAAGGGGATTGGGAGCCATTCTCATTAGTCGGTGAGGCCTGAACAAGGACTAATAGGTTTAAACTGCAGGAGGGAAAATTAGGCTGTATATTAGGGAAAGCATACCTCCCAGACGAAGGAGGCAATGCAGCAGCCTGCCAAGGCAGGCTGGGAAGTGGCCAGATGTTGTGGGAGGCCAGGGAGATGCTCCCGAGGGCGGCCAAGCAAAGAGTCAGCGGCTGCGACGGCAGCTGAACCGCTGGGGGCCCCTCTCCTGACCCCAGCGCATCACGGGCGGGAGGAGATGCCCAGACGTGGTCCGAAGGCTGGAAACCGGGGAGACAAGATGCACTGATGGGGCAGCCAGCTGTGCAGCAAGGGGCACCATGGAGCTGCTCCGTCTTTGCGCTGCATCTCCAGCAAGGGGCAAGGGTAGCCCCAGGGCTGCTCCATCTGCCAGCCTCGATGCGGGCACTTCCAGCCCTCTGGGACTGCCCAGCTTCCCAACAGGGACACGAGACGGGGAATCAAACAAAACCCCGTAAATCTCAAGCAATGGGCACCACCATTGCTGCCAGGTCCTCCCTCGGGACATCTGGGACAAGGCTCCGTGTCTGCCGGCTGTGAGGGACAGGAGGGGTCTCTCTGTGGGCACTGCCCCTCCGAGGGCAAGGGCACCCTGCGGCCGGGAGGGCAACTTCTGGGCAACCGGCCCCTCGCTCTGTGTGTGGCCTGGAGCCTGCAGTGGGCTCGGACACCACCCTGTGAGAAAGTGCACGTGTTAAAAATGGCCAGTGCGCTGGTGGTTAACACACTTCGGAGGCGGAAACAAGTCTGGCTTGTGGTTTGGTACCACTGGCTGCCAGGTTTCAGAAACACCCATCCCACTGGTGTGAAGTCACTGCTGTGGCCACCACACACTCGGTATTCCCAGGTTTAAATTCTGAAGGTGGGATGTTCCTTTGCATATCTGGGAATGCTTTATTTGCACTGCTGGATTTTTTTTTTTCTTTTTTGATATCCCAAATATCTAGCATCTAAAATCAGTGAGTCCTGCTATCCCTATCCACCCCCCTCTCCTTTTCTCTTAAAGCTCTCATTGGATTTGGTTTCCCACTGCAAAGCCTCAGTCATGTTCATACCTGCTTTGGGCTCTGCTCARTGCTGTGAAATTTTGGGGCCAGGCAGAGCCACGTGGAGGATCCGTCAGCTGGCGCCCCCCATCACAACAGGGGCCTCGRGAAAGCTCCCTGCCGGTACGCTGTGCCGAAGCGCTGCGCTCACCGTCTTTTTCCATTTTCCTTTGGCACTATCTGAGCAGAAAGATATTTTAAAAAAAAGAATGGGAGCCAACCAAGCAAGCACAAGTCCTCTGCAGGGCTCCAGGTTTCCCAGCTAAAGGAAATGGTTGGAGAGAGGCCATTCGTGTGCTGCTCCAGGCTCCAGATGTGGATGCAGAGGTTTGGGGTAGGTACAACACCACGTTTTGGTGTAGGTGGGTCCCAGGACGCCGGGCACCCACAAGTCCAGGATTTTAACMTCTCTCCCGGGGTGCGAAGCGAAGCACACGCTCCGGGAAAGCCCACACGGAGGGAGGCGCGTGGGGCTCCCCTCTCCATGCAAGAGGTGCCGCATCTGAAACCGCAGCCACCAGGCAGCGGGCGCGGGCGTCAYGGCAAGGACTAACCCGAACAGCAACAAGGAGCTTCGTCTCGCTGCCCTTCGGGTGGCGACGGAGGGGAGCTCGCGTTGAGCTGCAAGGCAGTTTTCAAAATACCTATGTGCACTTACCATCATCTACTTGAAATACCACATTCCTGTTCCTTAATTACGGCAAAGATACCCAGCTCCTTCCGGGAAGGTGAAGTGGAGGCTTTTGGCAAACAGCCTGCGCTTGTAGGGAATGTTGTCAGTCACTGGGATCCTGAAAAGCATTTCCCTTCGCGTGTTCTTTGGTAACTTATTTTTGATTAGAAAAAAAAAAATCATGTTCATTTCTAATACTTTGTCACTAATGTCACCATTTTTTAAAAGCTCTTCATGTGGATCTGTCAAGAAAACACTTCAGCTTGGCAATTTTTTTATTTTTCATTCAGGGTTTCCTTTTAATAAATATTTGAGTAGACCACAGATTTTTATTGCTAATATCTGAAGAATATACATGCACGCACACATATGTACATACATATATATAAATGTACACACACACACACACACACACACACATTGGCCTGCCAAATCCTGAGCTGCCTGATGTCTGTAGATTTTGTCTTAATCACTAGACTTACCTCAGCTCTAAATCCAGCCACGCAGCCCTTGAACTTTCCCAGGCAGACAAGGAGTTTTGCCAAAGACAGGGGCAGTAAATTTTCAGTGCTCTGCTACACAGAAGCCAGTCAGCTCCTCTTCATTCGCCAAGAAAAATGGTGGAACTAAAAWAATTGACAATTACATGGGAGGCCCAGGTGGCCAGCTAATTCCTGAAGAGGCAAACAGGGAACTGCTCCGTGCCTTACTCCAATCAACCCCAGTAACACAGAAAAAAAAAAAATGTGCCTCAAAGTGTGTATATGTGGATGTATTATGCATAGATGTGAAACYGGGGCGCGAGGGTGAGGCAGCCTGTGGGGCTGCCTTGCAGGAGGGCTTTGCCATTTTTCTGCTGGGAGCTCTGCCCCATTTTAGAGTTTTTCTTAAGCTACTTTTCCAACACCAGCTCCCAAAAAGGAAACGGTGGGAGAAGAGCTCTCAAGACAAGAGGCTGCTCAGCTCAAACAGTGGGGCTAGCGCCTCACGAGGCCGTGAGGACGGAGGCCCCAGGGCTCCGGCAGCTGCAGGCAAGGTTTCCTAACGCCTCGCGGGAAGGCGCCTTCGTCTCGCTAACGTCCCCGTTCAGCCGTGCCCAGCGTGGATGTGGCCCTAGGGCAGCCTGGTCCTGCGGAGGTGGCCTCAGGGTTGGAGCTGCTTCTCAGAGCATGAAATGGAAAAGCAGCAGCGCCCCAGCCCTGGCCGGGCCCCCCCTCAGCCCTGCCTCCTTGGCAGAAACAAAAGCAATTCATAGAATCATAGAATGCCGAAGGTTGGAAGGGACCTCAGAGGTCATCGAGTCCAACCCCCAATTCACCGTACAAGCATTAGGAAAGGAAAAGAAGGACARTAACGTTAATTATCAGATCCCTGTTGGATATTCCTACGGTCTACGGGAAACACAGTAGCACAGCTGAGTCTCGCTGGACTGCTGGGTGTGTGAACTGCCACTGCGGTCTCAGCAGCGCGGAGTGTTAAGAAGAGCCCGCTCAGCAGCCGCTCACCACAGGACTGAGGCTCCCTCAGCAGCACCGCCGCGCAGCCCGGGGAAGCCCGCGTCTCTCTGCCTGGGTTTCCTCCAGCCCTGTCATTTACCCCAGTGCAGCTCGCCTGCCTCACACGAGGTGCCTCACCTATTTCATACAGGTCTCCTCATCTCTACAGACCCGTATCATTTGAATCATACGCATTGTATGTTCAGCTGTCCAGCTAAAGTTCTCCTTTGGATTGCAAGCTAAAGCTTTTAATACAAGCAGTCCTGAAACAGGGCAGTGGATCCCCATGAACGTGGGCCAGGAGCACCCAGCAATATCATCCGTTCATACAGCAATGCAGGTCTGTAACAGGAGATGTTTTTCTTATCCTATTTTTCTCATCCTATTTTAGAATGCTCCTTGATTCAGTGATAATGAGTGAACCTTGCACCAAGGAGATGTACATTTTACCAGTATTGTAAGAAAAAAAGACAAAAGTATTCTCCTAAATTTGGATTCAGGCTCTCAAATACATGCTGATTTTCTGCCGTTAGGGCCCTCTGAAAGTCCTATTAATGTGAATGAAGACGTGGGGAGTTTAGCAAGAGATGACCCCAGGCCTGAAAGGCAGAAGTTGTGGGATGGCAGCCTACAAACCTTCCTCCCCGAGGCTTTTCTGCCCGCACGCACGTTAACCCCCTTCCTCCTYCGCCCCCTACTCCGGGGGAAGCCGATTGTGGGGCCAGGTCAGGAGAAAACGGGTGCCAGACGTTGCATCAAGGCACACGGGCGCTTGGCTACATTGACCTGAGCTGCATCCAGTCACCACGGTGGGGACTCCGGGTCCCCAGTGTGGCTGGAGAGACCAACCCAGCAGGCACCCAGGGCTGAGGATACCAGCACGGTGCTTCCACACACCTGCTGCCAGCCCCATCCCTCTGCATTGCTCCTAGTGAAGCCAGGGAACCTCAGCAAACCAGCTCAGCTTTGCCAGTGTCCCGGCCAGAGCGCCTGACGCTCCCTTTTCCCTGCCCAGAGGCTGGAGAGGAGGGAGCTGCTCTTGGCCTCGCAGCAGCTGCCGGGCAGGGCTGGTGCAGGCGGCAGCAGCAGCTTTCTAGCCGAGGGGTAGGAGGAACGGCTGGCCGCTCTTCTTTTTTTCCCCTCCGTAAAGGATGCACTTAAGCAATTTTTGGTACATTTTCCTTCTGTTTTTGACAAGGAAAAAGAGCATTCTCATTCCCCTCCTACAAACTGTTATACAGCTGAAAGTACATTCAGAGGCAGTAAAAGTAAGCACGGTGGTTAACGTTTCGCCAGCCAACTCGACTGCACAAACAACAAATTAGCTTTAAAATGAAGGGCCAAAAATGAAAGATTTGGGKTTTTTCCCTTGCATTTTGGGGAGTTGTTTCTGACACATCCCTGCCTGCAAGCACAAAGCCCCACGCAGGCCTAGCAGCCCATCCAGCCCCAGCGGAAACCACTGCCTCTCGCGGAGCCCGACCCTCGGCTCCGCGAGTGCTGCCCACCCTGTGTGGGCTCCCACCTAATTTCCCACCCCTCTCCTCCCACCCCATGTCTCTTCGTGTCGCCCGTCCCCCTCCCCGCCACTTCCCTGGGGCTAATTTATTACAGCGCAGATGAGGCGCAGGGACGCGGGGCTCATTAGGATGCCGTGTCCTTGGAGGGGCGCGTGAAAAACAGCCTGTGTGAAATGCCATGAAAGTGGATTTTGAAGTTTTGACAGATGTAAGAACAGGAGAAATGTTTGCCATTTGTCTTAATGGCACTTTAGTGCTTTTCAAGAGCCAAGAAAAGAAAAGGGAAAAAAAAAAACAAAAAGCCACCACTCAAAGTCCAGTAGCGCCTGTGGAGACAAGAGAGTCTTTTCCAGAGCAACACCCGGCTTCAGAGCAGCTTCCAGGATTTCCAGGATGTGCTGGTCTGCCAAAAGGGAAAAGCAAACCAGGAAAAGTGAGTATTACAGCCTTGCTTGGTCTTATTATGGAATAAAGTGGTGCCAATACAGGGGCTGTTTATACTCCAATGTGTGTGTATATATATATATATATATATATGTATGTATATACTCCAATAAAATGGCTCCCCTTTGGTACATCAGCCCTGGTGACCCCTCAAGCTCAGTACAACAGAAACCCATGAATCCCGAATGGGCTGATATCCGAGCAAAACACTGCCTGGGTAAGATTCGCCCCTACAGCCGGCGGGTGCAACCTGAAACTGCCCGATAGCATCTGAAAAGTGTTCATTTGATTTGTAGGCAATGGAGGCAGAGCGAGGCACGTGTCAGCACGACGCTGGGGACTCGCTCTCCCCGAAGGCAACAGGGTCTCATCCGCAGGGCCCGGCTGTCGCCCTCGCCACGCGCTGCAGCCTGGCCGAGGCGCAGGCAGCCGCCGGGAACCTGCAACGGGGCCTGAAAAGCCGCGCGCTGCCCTCGGCCGCTGCACGCGCTCCCGCCAGCCGGGCCCCACGCGCAGGCGCCTGCCCCGTGGCCTGCGCCGCTCTGCCGGGAGCGGCCGCTCCGCAGCGCGGTGCCCGCCAGAGCTCCTGATGCCCAACTTGGCCCTTTCTCGCTGCCCGCGAGACGCCCCCAGCCAGAGCCGGCTTCCACAGAGGTGCCCGCGCTTGCGGAGGCAGCCTGGCGTGCGTGGCGGGTGAGCCGCTCGCTGCCCTTACGCTCGCAGGACTTGACACAGGAAGAGAGCTGGCTTCCCTGGGGCTCCTGGTTCGCCAGCTCCCTGGCCGGAGAGGAGAAGCCTTTTCAAGTACAGATATCCACAGAGAAAATTAAACTACGGCTTCCGCCCTCCCCACGCTGTGGGGAGTATCATACTAGTGATATGACTCTGGAAGAAGCATTGTGGGAAGAAAAAGAGGGTGAAAAAAAAAAGGAAAAGGCAGAAAGGAGGGAAAGCCCTAGGTGCTCTGMGCAGCTTTGTGCTGTGCTCTGCCGCAAAGACAAGGCTTCGCAGGGCTGACGCGAAGGCTACATAATTAATGTCACGTCTTTCCAGAGCTGCGGATCAAGGATCCACGTCTGAACGCACTTCTCTTCCTGGCAGGAGCTGCAAGGTAAAGTGAGGCGGCTGACGCTCCCTGCCACGTCCAGACCCGTCCTCCTTGATACCAGCTCTCCCCAGCTGCCAGGACCTCAAAAAATACCTGGCACAAACTGGGCACGTTAAGGGCTCTGTGTGGCGGCAACCGTCACCGAAGCGCCTCGCTACAGGGGCGGGAGGCCACCGCTCACCCCCCCACCCTGGCCCCTCTTCCCAACTCTTTCACACCAYAGTAATTAAGCATTAGACTAACTGCTGACTGGAATGAGCCGGAATAATCCTCCGCAGCGCTATCATCTTGGTCATCTGTGGACTCAGTGAAAAATTCTCTCTCCTGGCTTATGCTGGTTGCATTTTTATTTGCAGCTCTGTAAGCCTGGGATTAATATTTTGAAAGGCAGGAGGTGGCGCAGAGCCGGCTCGGCGGAGCCCTGCGTGCCGGACAGTGCTCTGCTCGGGAAGCGCAGAGCTGGGAGGCATCCGCTGCAGGAAGAATTTGGGAGTCAGGGGCACAGGCACAAACTGCTCTGCTGGGAAATTTCATTCACTTCTGCACCAGAAATGATTGCAGTCCAGCCTCCAGCAATGTATGCAACTCAAGTGGATAAAAGTAGCCCAAATATCTAGCTATTTTTTACTTCCTCCACACTTCAACCTGCTCTATTCGTTTCTCAGGCACAGATCAGCTGTTCTCATGCAAGCAGTTGCACGGCAGGCACGCAAACCCAGGCCCAGGGCACAACGAGCACTTCCCACCGCAGGAAGGCACTGAGCTGCCAAGGGGCATCCCGGCCCGCACCGCTCAGCTGGCCTCCCGCGTGCTCCCCGCTCTGCCGAGTGAGCGCRCTCCCGGGAAGCGCCTCCACCCGGACCTGCCGCAGCACCTCGGCCCTGCTGGCCTCGCATGGCTGGACAGATTTGCTTTTTTTTCCCCTGAGTACTACTGCAAGAAATGTGTTCAGGCTCAAAAGCTGAATGAACAGGAGGGCTTTCCGTGCCGCACACGCACCTAATGCTAATGGTAGCGGGGCTCTGCCCTTCTGTGCGTGCRGCAATGTGGGAAACAGGAAACTGGTGCTGCCCGACCCACAGGTCTCTCCTGCATCTGAAGACCTGAGCGTGAGCGAGACATGCCTGGAAGAGGAAGCACATGCTGCACATGCTGTGGCAATGGCAGAAGGGCCTATTTTTTAATGGTGTTACCGCTGATATTTAAGACAAATCCCCGCACCTGCGTACGCTAAGAACAGACACAGGGTGTGCTGCGTTTTCACCAACTCATGCTGGCGCGCAGGAGATGAGGGACAAGGCAGGATGAAGACTCCTCGGAGAGCCACCTCGGAGAGCCACAGTCAGCACCAGCCCCGTGAAGGGCTCTGCAGAGCCCCGCAATTCATGTGCACACCTCATGAGGTTGGCGCCCCAAGGGACGGACACATTAGYTTTGGACCATGTCTGAAGGACAAGGTGGCATGGGCCATGTCTGAAGAGTGCAGCAAGAGCTAGCGGTGCTGCTGTCCTCCTCAGGGCCAACYCATTCGGCACCTCGTCCCGATAAGGCCGCTCTTACAAAGTACAGATGAAAGCAGCAGAAGTTGCTGCAGTCCTTGGCACAGTCCGTKATTTAATCAGACTCTGATTCCCCAATACTAATGGAATAAATAGACTTACGGACTATGAAGCACTTCAAGAGGTCATCTAGCCCGTTCCCTTGATTTAAGGCTGGCTTAGTTATAGTACATCATCTCTGCCAGAGATTTATCTAATCTGCTCTTCGGGCTCCTGAGCAAACGCGGCCTGAGGACGCGCAGAGGCTGCCGCCTCGCCAGCGTGGCCGTTGCGACGCGGCGCCCTCGCGCCGGGCTCTGCACAGCCCCCGCGCGGCGCCCTCCCTGCCGGCGGCCACCAGCCGCCCCCGCTCCCCAAGGCCGGCACGAGCCCCCTTCCCGCCAGCCCATCCCCTTGCCCGTCTCGCTCCGGACGGGCTACACACAGGCCAGCGAGGCCGGGATGCTCTCAGAAACCAGCGGCAAGGCTTGTGCCCCTGTGAAGCTGCCCGTGAGCACCGCCAATACCTGCCGTTTACATAGAAAGTTGTGCAACTGTTTACTGAGCACTCGGTAAACAGGGCTTTTAACCATGGCAACGTCCGTATCACGCGGGCTGCATCCACACAGAGCYGTTCCAGATAAACAGGCAGCAGCCCAGGAATAGCACCACGCTACGGCTTTAATTATTAGCCCATTGATCTCGCACCGTGTGTAAATACAAACCTCAGGGAGCACTTCTGGAGAAAAGTACCATGATAAAGGTAAAGATAAAAAGGGCACCATACCCAAAGCATGCTGAGAAAGGTATTGCAAAAATTGCTTCCTAGCTGAGAAGCGTGTCCTGGTTATCTAGATGATAGATTAGCCCAAACGTATGGCAAAACCAAAATGGGGCAGAGGCTGCCAGATGCCCTCTGCTGTTACAGCCTGCTTTGGCTATTGGCACAGCTGAGCTTTGKGCATAATCAATGATAACGTGCATTAGTGTCTCGTTCTCGAGAAGCAAGCCCTGAATCTTTGCAGAGCCCCCAGAGCAGGGCTGCTCTGCATGATGTCTGCAAGCTGGGGAGCAGGCAGGAAGGGGCCAGCGCTGGGCACCACGCAGGCACTTTGCAGCAGGATGGTGCTGGCAGCTACCAGCCCATGGCAGTAACTTCAGAAGCCCGGGTAAGGCCCGGTGATGGGTACAAATGCGAGCATCTGTACTCATCATTAAAGTGTGCCCCACATCCCTGTCTGAGCCTGGCTCAAAATATGAAAGTTGCCTGGAGTCCTCCTTATGCGCCAGCCTCAGAAGTTCACCTTTCCTGCCTGGTGGAGCTGGTGATGGCGACCAACATGTCTCTACCTACAGCAATATCCGCCTGTCCAGCTCTGTCCTGCTCCGAATATTTTGGTGAAACGTGACTGACGCCCGACACGCTCGAGCGTGACCACAGACAGTGAGGAGCAGGCGGTGGCCCGCCCGGCACAGGCGGCTCCGCGGCAGATCCGCAGGCTGCAGCAGGGGACACGGCTGCACGGCCGGGCTGCGGCGCAGGCAGGAGCTGCCGCGCCAGGGCACGAGAGCCCTCAGCGCACACCAGGGCATCGCCGCACACAGCGTCGGGCCGGCTGCTGCCCCAAAGGAAAGGCGATGTCTCTTCCAGGATTAAGTTACAGGAGCGCCAGGGGCCTCGGCCCGCTCCAGCTCGCTCCCCTGCCTCTCCTGTGGCTGCCCACGGAAATGCAGCTGTCCCGCCAAGGAACACGTGCATCTTGCAGCCAGGCACTGACCAGCGTGGCTTGCACAGCAAGAACGCCAAAAGGCACCCCAGAAATCCTCCTCTTCGGCGGGCAGAGCGTCCGACGTGCGGGAGTTGAGCGCCAAGCTGCAAGCCCCTGGGTAAACCTGCTCGCAGGGGGGCTCCACGCAGCATTGCGCCCGTCGCAGGGCCCCGCGGCCTCTCGTGGCCCCCGCGGCGGGCAGGTAGCTGCAGCTTCACAGAGCTGGCCTTTTCCCTGCTCCTGGTAATTGCACCGCCACCTGCTTAAGTCTCCTCCACTCCCTCTTTCCTCTCCGTCAACAATTAGTGCTCTGGTTTTAATTTTTAAAGAGTTACTTTAAAAAAAGCCAGCCCAGCAACCTCTCTCTGAATAGAAAGACTGTGTGGATTCAGGTCAGAGTTTGAACAGCAGCTGTTGCAGAAAATAACCTATTCATTAGGCTTCCAAGCAGGGCTGATCAAATTACTCAATACAAATAATTCATCTGACAATTTTCTCTTTGCACATTATCTACACACAGGGCATTTTTTGCCAGCACAAACCTACCTTCTCCGCGCACATACACACCAAAAAAAAAAAAAGAAAAAGAAAAAGAAAAAAAGAAAGAAAAAGAAAAAGAAAAGCGCAGTACCAGGTTGTCTGGCTGCCCGAGGGGCTGCGGGGAGCGCTGGCTTTGCGCGCGCGCCTGGCGCAGGGCACTGTTTCCGCACGCGGCTGCCGTGACCCGCGCGGCCGGGGAGGCGGCCTGGCCGAGGCTGCTGAAGGTCTGTCAGCCCGGCGGCTCGCGCCAGCACGCAGACCGGGCAGCACTACGGTTTGCCAGCCCGGCATCTCCTCCTCTCCCTGCCGATGCCGGGGGCGGGCAGGATGGCACGTCACGGGGCAAATGCACCCCCAGCTTGAAAGCACCCAGGCTCTTTCCTCTGGCTGAGGCAGAAAATATATGTACATATACGCGCACACACATATATAAATATATAAAAGGCAGTGCCTGTGGGCTCTTTAGTGAGTTTACATTCCATTTTCTCTCGTCACGCTGGCACAAATTATTTGCTCTGGTGTCTGGCTTGCTGTTTGCGAAGGGCGCAGCAGCCGCCCCCGGCGCGACCCACGTGGCCGCGTTAACTGCCGAGGCGCCGGGGCGCTCCCGGCGGCAGCTCCCGCCTCCCCAGCRCAGCTGCACCGCGGCTCCCTGCCTGGTGCCAGGGGACGTCGCCACTCGCGCCTYGGCGGCCGCTGTGGCAGAACCTGGATTGCTCCGGCGCGCGGGGCTGCCACTGCTGCAGCCCCCGGGTGCGGGCCCAGCCGGCGGGGTGGCTGCCGCCTTCCCGGCYCCACGAGGAGGGCGCAGGGCCTTGCTCGCCCGGCCGGCGGAGTCATCATCACRGCCACCACATCCCTGTGCCAACCTGCTCGTAGGGGCTCGCCCAGAGAGGCACCCTCGTCCTCCCTCCAACAGAGGGTCCCAGCTCAGAGACGGAGGAAAACCCACCTTCTTCCAAGGCAAGGCCTTCCAGCCCAACGGGAAGAGCCCAGGACAGGGATGCTGGCGCGGCCTTGTTTTACTGTGGAATGCAAAAACAACAAGGGCAAGTGAGGATTTACCATGGAATCCAAAAACAACAAGGGCAAGTGAGGAAGGAAAAAAATAAACCTCAGACAGGTTGGTTCAGCTCCCAGCAGGGGCCCTGGATGGATGGGTTTGGGGTGAGGGGGAAGCACTCTATTTTCTTCAGCATGCCCTGCAGCATTTGCCCATCGTTTCCTTTGAGGTGCGCTGCTCCCCTTCAACTCCAATATTTACTGTTAAAATCTTCCTCTATCATGTTTTCCCAGAATATTTCACACGGGCGCTGCAGTCTGACATTTCTAAGGAGTATTTGCTTCTCCTTGCCAGCCTGCTCATCTTTGGACCAGGTTTTCAAAATGCCCAGATCCTCCTCCCTTTCCCTTCACTCCTTCCGTTTTCTTCCCCCCCCCCCTTTTTTTCCCCCCTTTTCCTATTCTTCACAGACTGTTTCCTTTTCATTACCACAGCAAAGCTAGACAGGGAGAGAGATTCGCCTTTGTTTTGGACTCTCAGCTGGACCAAAGCCTTGTGCTCAGCAAAGCGCTGCTGTTCTCCCAGGGGCCACACTGCACTTTTGTTCCGCCGTGTTGCCTCGCCTCCCGACATGAGAGAGAACCCCCAACAATATCTCGTGTCCCTCRAGCTCTGAAAAAACAGGTAATGATGCATGGATGTGCAATGAAATTTCAGAAATGTGCACTGACTTTTTAGAAATATGCCAACTGTCAAAAACGACAAAAAACAAGAAAAATCAGACCCAGCAAATATTTAAAATGTGAAGTCTTTACTACCAGTGACTATGAGCTGCATTTTCTATTAGAAAAAGTAGAGCAACTTCTCCAAATTCTGTAAGATTTTCCCCAAAAATGTGACCTGCAGGTTGACCCACCAGGCAGCCTGCTTATTAGTCTGTTGCTAGCCTGCTGCTGCTCTACTGCCAGCCGCCCTCGAACGCTTTGTGTATGAGGTCTTCACAGGTTTTCCCATTTGAAAAGCCTTTTAAAAAGATAACTTTGGCTGTATAATGGCCTGGCCATATGTACAGAGATATCTATCACGCAGGACTTTGTATTTTGTGTTTACATAAAGGCAAAGCGATGGAGATATCAGCTGAGCGAGGCACAGGAAACAAATCGGAGATAAAGCAACTTAGATAAATCAATAGAAACACACGCAAGCTACCTGTGCGTCACACCACTTTCCATTTTGCCATAAATACACATTTATGGCTCTGCCATATGCCAAATAGCTACGGATCTCGTACCAAATGGCTGTGTGGAGAGCAGCCCGGGTCCCACAGCACCGGGGAGCACGCAGAGGGCGGGAAGGGGCAGCTCCGCACGGTGCCTCCCCCGCTATAAGGGCGGCTGGAGGAGCCCYGAGTCCCGCACGGGCACCCGCTGGCGGGCGCTGCACGAGAGCAGCCGCCTTCCCCGGCCACCTTCCTGCCTCTGCCAACTGCTTAATCAAAGTGCGGGCGGCCCAAGTCGCGCCTGCACGAAGCAATTTCCAAGTGTGTTTTATTGATAAGGGAAATCCTAATGCTCATGGGTGAAACCCTAGGGAAACAGGTCATGGATCAAGGTCCTGTGAAGCGGGTGCTCCCCCTTCTCCCCCAGCTCCCTTGCCAGAGGCGGCAGCTCAAAGCCACCGGGGCCTCGTGCTCCCTATGCCCCTCGCGGGCTGCAGCTGGAGCCCCTGCGGGTGCCACCACACGCGGGTGCCCATGGCAGATGTTCTGTGGGGGCTAAAAGCCCAGCGTGCTCCAGTGTGACACGCTTGCACTGCCCAAGAGCGGGGCTGAAAGGCCTGCAAACAACAGCTAAGCAACAGGAAGAGAAAGGGGAATCCTCTGATTTTCCTTTATTAAAGGATGATGGGAGGGAGTACGCTGTGTATTCTCTAAAGCCTCCCTGAAGTTGTTTTCATATGAAATATTTGAAAAGTTTTCTATGCAGCTTTCAATCRGCCTTTCAGAAAAGAATTATGAGTGCTACTCCTTTTGTTCTAGAAATATTGAGAATTTAAAAATAATCCCTATTTTATAGATATAATATAACTTCTCCCTTTACATACGCCATAAAAGCAAAAATATTTTACATGTCTTACTCAAATCTGTAAGATATTATTACAGAAAATTGTTACTTTTACTACTCAACCTGAACTTTTATGAATAGCTGCTGCTGCTTTAGATTTACACACTGACTTTGTTAGAGTTAGAAACGGCACCGTGAAGCTAACAACAGCTGGGATTTTATTTTCAAGGCTACACTACAGACTATTTCCCGATAACGATCCCTTTTCTGATCAGCTTATGGTTTTAGTGCTGCTCGACTTTTGCCTCGGGGCAATCGCACGGGGCAGGTCTCGTGCTGGAGGCCTCGACACCCCGCGGGCAGCAGGGCCCGGGCGCAGGCGTGAGGCGCCGCTGCCGTTGCCACCCGCCCGCCACCGGCGCACAAGGTGCCGCAGCAACTGCACACGCGCCCGGACGCCTGTGCCAGCTCCACAGGGACCTGTCCAGACACCAAATCACCACGGGAACTGGCAGAAAGCCATGCTAGAAACTAGCAAACAGCACGGTGAAGGAGGCTGGGAACATGTCTTTTTTGGAGAGGCTGAGGGTTACCTCTGAGAACACGTTTTGCTCCTTGAGAATTTCCTGCTTGCCCTTTGTGTTTGTGCTCACAAGGTTTTAGGGGTGCCGAGAAAGAGAGGCGAGGGTGCCAGACAGAGCGTTTCGGCGAGGCCCCTACCTGGCAGCCGCCATCCGGGCTCTGGAGTTGCCGTCCACTGGAGTAGTGAGCCGCAAAGCATGCGGTCCCACGGCAGCTCCCTCCAAAACCCTCCACCTGCACCCTAAAACATCAGGAAGCAAAGAGCAACATCAGGAGATGCCCAAGGGCAAATGAGGGCATTTCCAAGTCAACGGCAGAAAAATTTCTCACTGAGATTAATTAATAAATAAAAGACCAGGGCCATAATGGTCACAGTCGGCAGTTACAGGCACTGTATTCCCAGGCCTGACACTTTTACGCGCGCGCACGCACACACACACACACGTATGTATAAGGTGTGACAGCTTGTCACTTKCTGTATACAGAACACCCTGAGGGGCCAGTGGCCCGGCTGGCTGTGGACAAGCCCTTCCCTTCCCGCTGGGAGGGCTGGTGGCGCCCAAGAGGAGCGCAGCGCGAGGCTTTGGCCTCTTCCCCGCTGCTGCCTCCCCGGCCGCGGCGGTGCCGAGACGAATCCGCGGCGCTGGAGCGGCGCTGACCTCCCGCTCGCTGCGAGCGGAGCCGCCTCGCGCTGTTGCCAGGGTGACGCCGCCGGGCGCAGGACGGCCCCGAGCGGGGGGCTCGGGACAACCTTTGGGGTTCGACACTGACTTCAAACAGAGGCAGATGCCTGCCCGCCTGCCAGCAGCGCCCGGGCGGCTTTAGGGATTTTTTTTTTTT
>NW_020455988.1:2440188-2474109 GCF_003342845.1 Nothoprocta perdicaria | reverse complement strand
TGGCTCCGGCCTTTCAGAGGCCAGGAGGGCTCGGTGGCCGCGGGGGCTCCCCCCGCTCTCGCCTGTGGCCTCATTAGGGCCTAATAAAACCCGGCAAAGTGGCGCAAGGGGATAAACAATAACCAGGCCGGCGGCGGCGGGGGGCGCGCGGCCGCCTCGCGGCAGACAGGCAGCTCCGATTAATCCCCCGAGGGGCGCGTGGCGGGCGAGCCGGGCGCGCAATTAGGATGAAGGCGGAAATTGGAAATGGCAAAGGTGTGAACATGTGTCACATTACGGCTAAATGATAAATTACAATTCTGTCAGCGCAATAAGCGGTAATTAAGAAAGATTTCAGCTATCCCCTCTCGGACGGGAGGGGAGGGGAAGAAATGGRAAAAAAAAAGAACAGGAGGAAGAGCAAGCTGATTTTCCTCCCCTCCTTTTTTAATTTTATTTTTTAATAGGATAGTTTGGATTTATTTAGGGCATTGTGCGCATCCATTTCGTATGCTGGGGCTGCTTCGCACTGCTTCTCCATGGCTGCATCTGTGGACTTAAAATATAATACCTTCCTCCCCGCCCCCAGCGCCGCAGAGCCGCCGTCGCCGCAGCCCCGGGCGGCCCACGCATTAAAATACATACACACACACACACACACACACACACACACACACACACACACACACACACACAGAAGAGAAGCCCGTCTCGCCCTGCCCTCCCCGCTCACCGCTCTGCTCAGGCTGCTGCTCTCTAATTATTTTAAACAAGCCCCGCGCAGCCCAGCTGGCAATTAGGAAGCGGCGCGCTGGGGCTGCGGGGATTCGTGCCCTCCTCCTCCTGCTGCTGCTCCTGCTGCCACCACCGGCAGTAGCAGCTCCCTGCCCGGCTGCGGGATTTCTCCGGCAGCTGCTGCCTGCGGAGGAGCCGTTTGGCCTGGAGGAAGGCGCGATAAGCGGCACCTTCACCCAGCAAAATTAACCGCATGAGCAGCGCCTTGTGCCCCGAGAGCTCCGAGCCACACACAAATACACATATACACACACACACACACACACACACACAYATATATATATATAACTATCACAGCTCAGGCATGAGAGCCGCAGCGGCCCCAGGCAGCGCTTTCTAGCGCACCGGTCGATAACGCGTCCTCACCAAGCGTTCATCGCCCTCTTCGTTTCATTAAATCTATTAGGTTTAATTAATCTGAGACTGGAGTGACATAAGGATTTAAAAAGGAGGGGGGGAGCAAGRCAGGCTAATTGCAAGTCAATGTCTTTTTCCATGCACTCCTCTCCTTTTTTATATATAACCATTACATGTGCGCCTGGCAGAGGTGCCCTGCGGAGGCCTGCCAGCATCTCAGTGCCAACGCTGAAATCCAGGGCTTTGCGCCCCACGCGCACCCTCCACAGGGGCTAAAGCCACCCCGGAGCTGCCGCTGCCCATGGCTTTCGCCAGGATCACCCCATATCGCTCAGGGCTTGCAGGCAGCAGCACAGGGGGTGAGCAGATGCATCACCACGCTCCCCACGATGGACCCGCCGCCGCGCTGCTTGTACCAGGGAAGACAGCCAGCAAAACCACACGGAGTGCTCCCCAGCACACTGCCGAACCGCGGGCGGGAGCCAGTGGCGCTCWAGCATGTCACAGGGCCCCTCTCCTCCCCTCCATCCTCTCCTCCCTAAAATCCTCACTGCGGGCAGCAYGCGAACGCTGCAACTACTGCGCCAAAATTAGCAGCAATTAGTAATGAAATAGTAATACTAATAGCAATAACAGGACGCTGCRCATTGCGGAGGCGGGTTGCTCTCGAGAGAGTCGCTGGAGAGGCGGCAAGGACGAGGGAGCTTCCTCCCCTGGGGGAGGCCCTCCCGTAGTCTGCTGGGAAGCGCCTTCCCAAAGGATTCGCCCCAGCCTCAGAGCTGCTCACTCTGGCTCAGAGCTCGTGCSGGGCAGCAACGGGTGATCCTTGAGCGCAGCCTCTCGGCCTCCTCCGGGGCTGGCAGGTCCAAGCGCCTCCCGGAGCCAGACGCGCGCCCGAGCCGGCCCCAGCGACGCTGCAAACCAGGCAAACCTTTGGCCTGCGCCCCCTTGGTTAGGAGGGAAAAGCCTGGCTTTCCCTCTTCTGTGGGCTTGCCTGGGACTGAGGCTTGGCAGATTCGCACATTTCGCCTTCTCACCTTGGGACGTTGCTCCATCAAGGCTCAAGGCTTCACCAAGAGGATTCACTGAGCATGAAGCACACCCTGYGGGAGTTCAACAGGGGGGCCCAAAACCCTTGTCCTTCCCATGCTGCTCCATGAGCAGGAAATTAGAGGAACTAAGAGTTCCTCTAATCCTCTAGGGCTGGGGATTCCCGCTCAGTGGGTGCTGGGAGCGGGGTGTTGCACACACCTCTTCCCGCACTGATTTCCCCCTGGGCCCTCAACTTGCCCCCTCGCGCGCACTGGCCTGGGCAGGCGCTGGATGCACCACGCGGCCCCAGCTACTGCACGCACCGCGCCACGGCGAGCGGGAGAGAACTGCGCCTGGCGCCAGGCCCGGCTCYGGCACCGAGGCCGCTCGGGGGACCCTCGGCAGGAAGACACCGTCCGTCACGGCGTTGCTCCAGCCTCCGCGGGCGCGTTCAGGACACGCTGAGTACGGACATGCYGACAACGACGCAAGCGGCACGCTGCGGATTCGGGCTGCTCGGAGCCTCAGCCTCCTTGTCCACCACACAGCAGGTGCCGCATGCAGAAGGAGCCGCCACGCAAGGTGGCCCAAGCGCACGGAATTCTCGCCGTGCCTTCCCCCCTCGCTGCTTAAAAATATATATATCCTTTTCGTAAATACTTTATCTCAAAAATCTGGGATGCTACTGAGAGACTTCCTCTGCTGAAAGGAACCTAGCATTATTGCTTTCAAGAATCTTATATTAGATCGCAGCTGGTTTTAGCATTCTGGAAAACCAAGTTTACCTTGCTTTGGAGATCAAAAGAACATAACCCCCCTAGTTTTACTGCTGCCAAGCATGTTAAAACGGCTCCAGGAGGACGCAGTTGCCTGCAACAAGCGAGCGGGCTTGGCCGCTGCCCCCTGCTCCCGTCCGCGCTGCTTCCAGGCCCGGGAGCGGGAGGGATTGCTTTGCGGGAGCGGACTTGCAAACACCCGACACCGTACGGACATTTGGACGAGGGAAAGCAGCTCCGTAACTCAGACTACTGTTTCATGGTTTCACTTCCTCCCTGAGCTTCCCCTCATCCCTGCACACCTGCAGAATCCACCATGACGGCGGCCTCTTGACTTTCCGCGCGCCCGGCGGAGCCGTTGGGGCCGCGCGCTCTGCAGCAGCCGCTGCAGCCCGGTGCATCCCTGCCCAGCCGATGGCCGAGGTGCCAGAGCCTCGTGACTCTGCAGCATCTCTTAGGAACCCTCTTCCTTGCTCTTCCATCTCAATTTTTATTTCCCTGAGCCCTTTTACACACAAGATTAACCTTTCAGTCCCCCTTTCTCCCCAGCAAGGAGGACTTTGGACTCCAGTTCCTCACTGTAATGCTACGGTGGCAAGAACATCCAGCAGAGATGCGGCAATGCACGGAGAATGAAAAGAGCGTGTCCCGGCGTATCCACAAAGTTCACAGTGGGAGCAGCCAAGACACAAGCCGCGTTCCCATCCAGTGAGTATTTGGCTCGCATCCCCCCGGCCCAAAGGAAAGAAACGCCCGGGCAGCCAGGCCGGGCGGGCGCCAGCAGCAGCTCTTGGCCCCGCGCCCGCCTGCCGAGTTACACTGCCCTCCTTGCCCTGCGGCCCAGGCCCATGCACCCCCTCTGCACAGGGGCCCCAGCGGGGCAAAGTCCCTCGCCCCGGGCTCACTTACTCCCATTTTTCCCCTTTCCTCCCTGCCCCATGGATGTCTGCCACAGGAGCAGCTCCTCCACAGTCAGAGTGGCCCACGCTGCTCCAGGAAAGGCTGTGGCTCCTGGTAAGGCAGGTGCTCTTGCTTGCTGCGGATCTGGCCCCAAATATTCAGTCCCTGGGGGAAAATGGGCCCTTTGGGGCTCTGCAGTGCCCTTGGCTGGCGCCTGTGAGTGGGGCTGGGGCACAGCTCGGTGCTGAGCTCCCCCCGGCAGGAGCTGCGCCCTCCAAACCCCCTCTTACCAGGTGACACGTTCTAAACCGCTCAGCCTCTTTTCCCCTTTTTCAAACAGAGGGGAAAGAGGAACGCGGCGCTAATGAGGAGCGCGTCCTGCGCGGAGCGGCGCTGCCGCTACACGGCATCAATGGAGTCCCTAATTAATTCAGACTCATTCAGGTTTTCTGTGCAGCCAACGCTTCCATCGAGACGCAGGGGAAGAAATTACCAAGTAATATAAATACCCATTTAACGGCAGCTCCCGAGCGCAACGCGAGCAGGAAAGCGGCGCTGGCTGTGCAGGGGAGCGGGGCTGCGGCGAGAGATGCAGGCTGCAGCAAAATAGGTCAGCAAAGGGAGAGGCGCGTAACAAACTGCACAGAGCTGCACGTATGAAAATCACTGCACTGATGAGAAGTGATTTCCAAATGGAGCCACAGCTACAGAGCGGCAGCCCGCAGCCGAGGCCCCGCGCGCTCGCTGCCAGCACTGTGCTCCGGTTCCCCTTTCCCGAATTATTGCGGCGCCAGAGGGGCCGTGACGTGGGACAGGAGGTGCTGTCAAGCGTTGTGCCACAGGAAACCGAGGTTTCCACAGGGGTTTCCCATGGGGCCAGGATGCTGCCATGCAGTGTAGGCAGAAAGCTGCCCTGCACGGTCAGAACCCCGGTCTTGTTCTGCTGCAAAATCCCCGAGTTCGTTCAGTACAAGCAGCCACTGCGGGTGCCCAGGCCAGGCCCGGCGGCACTTGCCACCGCCGAACATGCACCTGGCCTGGGAAGCCCAGGCGTTCCCAAAGGAAACGCATCCATCATCTGCCGGAGCCCATTGGTCACGGCCACGCGCGCACCTCGGCTAATGAGACGCATAGATCACACTGTAAAGTGATTATGTCGCTGCCCGCCAGCCACAACCATCCATTTATTTTTAACCACCACACTTTGGGCGCGACCGAGCCTCCCCCGCCTGCCCTCGGCAGCCCCAAGCTCGCTCTTTCCCTCTCTCCCGGCTGTGTTGCATTTCGCTGCCCAAGCCCCGACCGGCGCCTTCATCCAGAAGTGGGTCGCGCCACGCTGAGCACAGCGCATCCATTTGTGGCTTTTTTCCATGTTTAGGAAAAAGAAATAATAAACAAAACAGGGCACTCCCATTTTTTTAAACATGTTGCTGGTGCCCACGATGAGCCTTCCTGATGCTCTGCATCCGGCTGGGCTGAGTGTTTCCTCTCCGGCCCACAGCCCATTCCCCTGTGCACGGGAATGTCAGGGGAAGCCACGTCGGGAGCCTCCCTAAGTGAAGATATATGATATTCATTGCCTCTCCACAAGGCTTATTGCCCTGTCACGGAAGGAAATAAGGTGAGTTTGACATGATTTGTTCTTGACAAATCCCTGTTGGCTGTTACTTATCTTCTTGCTATATTCTAGAGGCTCATAAATAATTTGTTTGATTATTTCTCCCAGCATTTCTCCATGCGCTAAGTAGACTGAATGGCCTATAGCTCCTTGGCTTCCTAGTTTGCCTTTTTTTCCCCCCCTTGAAGACAGGCGCTCTGTTTATCCTCCTCCAGTCGCCAGGAACTTCTCCAAATTGCCATGAGCTCTCTAAGAAAATTGCCAAGAATTAAATGATCCTTTTGGCGAGATCCTTCTTGGCTGGCCTCTTGGCAAGAATCCTGCAGTCTCCCTATTCCACCCCTGTTGCCGAGATGAAACCTGTCAAGCCAGAAATGTCCATTGGTGGCGACATGGCTGGCCCTGGAGCAAAGGGAAAATCTTGGTGCCTCTGTCCTGACAACACGGCCTCTTCCAGCATCTGCTGCCCCTTCCCGCTCATCACAGAGGATAACTCGTGCCCCTGCAAGGTGCTCCTGTCCCCGCCCCCGGCAACCTCTATCTGCCTCCTGTCGCCTCCCTCTCAAAACCTCCTTTCCAGCAATGCCGCGTTAGGGCCCTGGTCTGCCCCACAGCCTTGACAGAGCAGCTTGCACTCAAAGATCAGTTTCAGGGGTGTAAAGGCAGGGGCTAGGGGTGCCCCCTTTAAGAGGCTGGTACCCTGCCCAGATACAGCCTCTGAAAATAACCCAAGAATTTTATTAAATAAGAAACAACACTAAGAGCAAACTGGTCCACCCCAAACGAAACGAGTAAGCCCCACAGGACTCCGCAGCCCCTTTCCCTTCAAAAGGCCCGGGAGGAGCCGCACTGTCTTTGCTGGGCAGCAGTGACCGGCCCAGGCAACCCCGAAAGCAACCCCGAGCTCCCAGGAAATTCATGCTTGGAAGATCAAAGCTGCCCGTTAGAAACGCTCACGCCACTCACACCCAGCACACTACCCAAGGGGAATAAAGGCTGCTCTGGCACGAACGTTAAGGGAGTTCTGCCCATCTCACCGAAAAGCACTCGGCACAGGAGGGCTCTGCTGGAGAGTCATGCCAGGAAAGGGGGAGGACGTGGTAGTTCCTGCCACCAGGGCCGGGACACAAGCCCCGTGAGGAGAAGGGAGCGTCCGAAGGAGGTCGGCAGCCGCCCCAATGTGCGGCGGGCACCTCGCTCTGCAGGAGCTGCCCCAGGCACGGCAGCTCGCATTCGGAGCGGCACGCGGGCCTGCCTCCCGCCTTGCTGGGACAGGCCAAGCAGGAACTGCTGCAAAGGCCCCATTCCTCGGCACTCTGGCATCACCCGTGTTGCCCGCTAGCTTTTTCTAAGTTTTTTTTTTTTTTCTTCTTAGCTGTAGTTTAAAGCATCTAGGAGTCAGCTACACAGGATAACCTCCAGCTTTTCACCTCCTACCTTGCCAAAGACACTCAAGACCTTGCAAACACCACATTAGGCAAACAAGGGACCTGGCAACAGCCACGTTGTCCCCAAGCTTGGAGGTCCAGCTCCTGTGAAGGAGAAATCGCTATGCGTGGGACTCTCTCCCGGCACGGGCTCAGGTGACAAATCAGCAGCAAGGAGCAAACAGTGGTCTCCTATTTCTCAAATAGGAAAGGCCCTGCCTGGACATGGACAGCTCCCACCGAGCTATGCTGCCAAATACCAGCACTTGGCTCAGTGAGGCACAACTCGTAAGAAATCTCCAGTTTTATTGCACTCATTTCGCTTTTGCGCAAGGTGATGTGGCGGCACGCGCCAGCGCGGCTTTAATGGAGGCAATAAACCCAAGAAGGGCTGCAGCAAAGCAGGGGAGGCTCCGGCCAGCGGACAGAAGGTGAACCTCGTAAAGGGACCCCTGCGCCACCGCCACCATTTAAAGGATGATTATTACTTAAAAGGAGAGGCTTCCCAAGAGCTGCTCCCGCCCCAGCGCAGCCTTTCAGTAGCCCCAGGCACTCAGGGGTGACAGCACCGCTCTCGGGAGCGCGTCCGCAGCAGCGGGAGCCGGGATGGGAGCAGGTCTGTGGTAGCGGGAGCTGTTGTGGAGCTGGAAGGGCTCCCAGGCAGGAGGCAGCGCCGGCCTCATGGCACAGAGGAGCCTCCACACATGGATTTACGCTGGCGGTGAGCCCAGATGAGGCCGGCGCTGCCAACGAGCTGCACACCGCGCTAGGTGGCCTTGGTTCCGGCCCCGTTACTCGCCACACTGCCTCCAAGGCAGCCCCTCCTTGGCACGCAATGCCAGCTTGGAGCAATCGCAGGAGAAGAGACACGGGAAGTCTCAGAGACGGAGAAGACACAGGGGAATGGAGGAGGGATGTCCAGAGGGGTTGGTGGACGTGGCAGAGAGACACGGCAAGTCTGCCAAACATGCAGAGTTGCAAATCCCACCTCAGGAGGCTAGGGTTGGGTTGGGACCAGTTAGGACTAGGGCTTATGTTTGGGGTTGGGTTGGAGTTGGCTGGGGTTAGCGCTTGAGGCTGGGTTGGGATTTGGTCCACACTGAGGCGAGTTGGTTACAGAGGTGAGTGCTGGGCTGGTGTTCGGGGCTCAGCTCCGGGCTGGGGAGAGGCCGTTTTGGCCACAGAGGAGCCCTGGGGCAGCCTGCGGGGTTGGGACGCGGCTGCTCCTGCACAGACACAGGCACACGGGTGGCCGGAGCCGGCAACACGCACCGCGCGGGCCCCCGACGTGCTGCAAACGTTACCCCTGGTGCGCCTGGCCCGGTGTTTTATAGCCCAGCCCGTTATTGCTAAGCTTGCCGTGCAGATAAAGGAGATCTGCAACCCAGGAGGAAGCTGCCACTCATTAGGCAGCGGCGGCGGCAGCTGCCGGTCCTCCCCGTGGCAGCCGGGGCCTCCCCGGCCGCAGCCGCAGCGAGGCAATTACCGGCAGTTAGATATTTTGCTGCTGCTGTTGCTTTTGGCGGCGGCTTCGCGAGGCTCCGCAGCGTAGACGCAACTTCTGCTCAATTAAGCTCGCGGATAAAAATAAAATAGGGGGGGTAGGGGGGAGCGTCTCGCAGGCAGCGCCTCTTTTCCACGCATTAAAGCTGAAGCCCAAGATTTACGTGTGCCCTCCCCATCCCCACGGAGGGAAATCTCTCAATAAAAATGTCTGCAGCTGGAGTGGCTGCGGTGGCACCGCAGGCGTGCACGGCGCACACAACATCCGCACACAAACCCACATCTGCCCGCACCGAGGCTCCTTCCTCCCCAGGCAACAGCAGCCGCCTATTTACAGGAGAAATAAAGAAAGGAGGGAGGAAGGAAGGAAGGAAGGGGGGGGTGGGGAAAATGCATGATACATGCAGGGGAGCCTTTCCTCTGCCATCCAGAGAAAGAAGAACTAAAAGGATTATAAAAGTTCAGATTAAAATGATATAAAATCTAGCATTTGGCTCCGACACCAGCGCCTTGGTCCTCTGTAGCTAATCTGTATGCACTCTGTGACCTCCTCACAGCGAACCCTGCTAAATATATTATTCCCACGGGGGCTTTCACTGCTGCTTGGTGTCAGAAATCAATATGTATGAGGCGCGTGGATGGGAATTTCTAATAGATCTGCCTGGCCCTGTGCTGCTTTTCAATATCTGCCTTGGACTATTAGTGCCGGCTCGGTGCCTGTGAAATAACCGAGATAATCTTTTAAGGTGCACTGTTAAGGTGGAACCTAAATGTTGCCGTTTCAATTAAAACAAAATATATATATATATAGATATTCATAAATCAGCAGGCACCGTGCGCAGCCTTGTGTGTTGCCCGATTATAAACAATGATGGGGATTAAAGTATTAAGGCGAGGATGCTAACGTCTACATTTTCGAGGAACGGCTTAGGTTTTTTTTTTCCGTTTTTTTTTTTTTTTTTTTTTTTTTAATTATTAAGAGAAAATTGTATAGATTCCTGGGGAAAAACAGAGCGGAGCACAGCGCTGGGGAGCCGGGGTGGGAGGCTGGCGGTGCCTGGGGCGCCTCCGCGGAGGCCGTGGCCGCTCTGTCACTGCAGAGACACCTGCCCGCCGCGCTCCCCATCTTGCAGCCATTTGGGCACCCTGGAATTATTGCCCAAATTTGGGAGGTTTAGGGGTTTTTTTCTCTGTTCACTTTCCTTTGGATGGGGAAGGCTCTTTTTCCAGTCGTGGCAGAGTCAGCCTCCACCCTTGCCCTCTGTGGACGGCGGAGCCGAGCGGACGGGCCGCAGGTATAAATAACAATGAATACTGCACTTTTCTCGTGGGGGCCCGGCCCCTGCAAGGCGCAGGAAGGCTCAGCCCCACTCCCCGCAGCAGGTCAGCACTGGCGCCGCCTGTACAAGTGATACAAACGTGGCTCTTCGGAGCCTGGCTGGGGAACTGGATGGGCCTTCACAAGCCACAGACTCCATTTTCCACAAATGCCAGGAAAGAACAACGCTGGCCAAACACACACAAGCACAAGGGACCGCAAGCAGCCACCTCTCCCGCTTTTATGTTTTAAAGCTAGTTATATTTATGGTGGTAAACTAGGCCTTAGAGCCCCTGACAGCCTAGGACTAATGGCCAGGCGGGACTGCCCTCGCCTCAGCCCCGGTGCCCGGGGAGCCTCGCACGGACATGCGGGCTCTGGCACACGGAGTCACCGCCTGTCCCATCCCGCCATGGGCAGTGCCCGCCAGCCCCACCGCCCCCACACGCTGCCCCTGCCCTGTCCGTGTGGCTCCCGGGACGCACACGGCCACGGGTCAGCGCGTGGCGAGGCTTCGGATGGAACACAGGCCTTGCCTCTGCCCGCAGTGCCTCCCCTCCCGCTCTCACCGCCCGCGGCGCCGGAGCTGTTCGGCACCCGCAGGCTCACGTGGAGCGGGGCCCGTGTTCACCCTGCCTGGCCTGTGCCCTCAGCCAGGGCGCAGGAGCTAGAAACACGGGTACAAACATAAGGGACAGAGGGAGGGAGGGAGGGAAGGAAGGAGCTTTCTCCTCCTTGTGCCTTTCCCTCAGTGCAATTCTGCCTCCTAATTTCATGTTACTAATAAAACACTGAGCTACCACAGGAGGGGAGGGAAAACCCCCAGACAGCCGGTTGCGGTCTCTGCTCAGCTAATAACCGCTGGGGCCTCACCTCTGCGGCGAGCGAGGTGGCCGCGCCATCGCACCCACCTCATAAATTCAGCCCGAGCGACGTCTCTCTCTCTCTCTCTCTCCAGCAGAGCTGGGAAACCTCCGGAGCTGCCTCCCCACACGGCAGGGCCACATGACCACGCAGCCCGGGGCGCCTGCTCGCGCCCCGAGCCTGGAAGGCGGCCGAGCGCCGCTCCCACGGCTGCGGCCGGGCCCCTGCCCTGGCCGCGCTGGAGCGCCCTGCACGCGCCTGGGGCTGCGCCCGGGGCCTTGGCCGCCTTTAAAGCACAGCTGTTGTCCACACGCTCCTAACCTGCTGCGGGCGGGCGCGCRCACACACGGGAGGGCTACGCGTGGCTGCGTGCCGGTAGCAGCTTAGCTCTGGCCTCCCCACCTCTTCGTGCAAAAGCGCTTGTCCTTCTCAACCCTCTCCTGAAGGGACCGTTTAAAAGGGCACCCACCAGTCACAGCCACACCACTCATCCATTAAGACAGGCCCCAGACAGCTATTACACTCTAATTCATTTTACTGCTGTTTACTACTGCTACTTACATTGCCTCCAACCTGCTACTGACTTCAAGCTGGTCATCCAAGAAAGGAAAAAAGCTCCATCTCCCACCAGGGCAGGTCCCTCGGAGGTATTTTTGCCACTAGCAGCCTGGAGGCCACCCAAGCACATGCCCAGCACTTGCAAACTCCAAGGAGCACCACCCGGCTGAGGCAAGTGAGCCCTCCTGGAGGCAAAGGCTCTGCCTAATTGGTCTCAGCTGGAAGCAGCTCCCTGCGTGACAGCCTATTTATGAAAGCTCAGCCGCGAGGCACCAATAACCAATTAGGGGAAAGCCTCATTTCCCTCCCCCTCTGCCCGAAACTCCAAAATTTGCTCCATCTGGAGTAAGGGCTGCTGCTACTCCTGTAAATACAGCAGCCCTTGAGAATAAGCTTGTGGTACTGGGACTTCTGAGTCTACCAGGGCGTAACTGCATCTGCAGGAGCAACTACAGGCAATCAGTTGGGGGAATCAGGTCGAAGTTTGTACCTTCATGTCTCCATTTTGCTTTTCTTGCATTTTATTTTTTCCTCCAAAAATGAGGAAAGAATTCACACATGGAAACTTGTCATCCAGTTCAAATCCAAGTTTATTAACCTGTAAAAGTCCATTTTCACATAGCAATCATAAGATGTTTTTGGAGTATAATATAAAAATATACTGAGTCAGCCACAGGTTGGGGTTCATGATTACTCACAAAAATTAATCATCAGATCACATGGCATAGCATTGAAAGGCAAATCGGTACAAAGAACGCAAACAATAAGAACCAAAAGGGAAAATAATTCGGAGCAGAGTATCAGAAAGCAATAACTAGATTCCCAGTTCCAAACGCCGGTGACACATTTCCTTAGAGCAGGATATTTGCCCACTACTTCTCCAAAGCGGCTTGGGCGCCAGTTGCTGGTAACTGTGCGGCGAGCAGCAGGATGGCAGCCCGCGTACCGCTGGCCAAGGCAGCCGTCAGTCTCTAGGCACGAGCACCAGCGCGAGGGCACGGAAGGGACGGGGCTTGCTCAGCGAGTCCCCCTCTTTCTCAGAGGGCCTCGTGGCCTCACACACTCATAGCCAAGGCTTGGAGGTTAATGCAAGCCGTGGGGGTCACGATCACCTAGCTCACTACCTTGACTCCCTCGAGGAATCAACACACTAAACTTTCCTCACTAAAATCCTCTGCTACATTACCTGCTCCCCAGGTCAGGGAGGTTTTCCTATCTCCCAGCCATAGCCGACCTGATCCAAACTTGCCCGTGAGTGCAGGCGGAAGGCTGGTCAACGTCTGGGCCTAACCTCACTGTTTGGTGCCCACCGTGTCCAGTTTCCTTGGGTGCTGGTCTTGCTTAGGGTCGTGTCTGAGCCACCAGCCGAGGTACTGGCCCTATTCACAAGGGACACCTGACGCAGAGGGAACCCGTGTTGGGTGGCTGGGGAGAACGAGCAGTTTCCGACCTGGGCTAACTCCTCTCCCTCTTTCTGACAGAAAACATCCAGCAAACAACAGATGCATTTCTCCTAATGGTTTGGTCTCACCCAAACAAGTGCAGACAACTGCTGTTACGCTGTAAAAAGAGTAGATCTAAAGGAATAAGGGGGAAAGGGTGTTTTCTTCCCAGACACAATGACATAATGTTTCCACGCATGTTCAGCTAAACTGAGCAGAGCCACTGCGGTCCTCGGGTGACATCACGGTATCTGCAGATCCTTCTAGCAGAGATCCCTAATGCTGCAACTCAAAGGAGACTTACATAGACCAAGGGAACCCCAAATACAGGCTCTCTCTCTCAGGCATAAGTCACGTTAGACTAAGAAGTATCTTTGAAGTTTTTTGGGAAACAAATCCATTGATTAATGTGTAAAAGCTATTTTGCAGGGAATTGGCACTAGCACTACACACTATTCCTGCTAAAAATAAAGAATAATGCCACAATCCCAAAATACAGGTTGCAAACATGAAAGAATAGCGGGAATACTCAAATCTTGAGCATCACAGCTTCTTCAGGCCACCTAGACCACTGGGAGAGGGAAGGCAGCCGGCCGCCCACCTGTGTCGTTCCYGGCACCTCAGGCAGGGCCACCTTCCGCAAGGATCTAGCTGTGCAGCCCAGCGTGCCCATCTGTCTCCTCGCCAAGGGGGCCACAAAGAGCCACAGCAAAAGCGGGATCAGATTCTGCCAGTTCTGCTTGGATTGAAAACCTCTTTTTTTCCCCCCACTCCCAGTAGTCTCCATCTTACCACACGTTCTACAGTTGTGCTTAAGGAGATGTATTCTTACCTTTGCAGATTGCAGGGCTCTCTACCCATGCTCAATGCACACTGCAGAGAGAGTTAACTCTTACAGAGAAACAAGGGAGAGCTTGTATCAGCTCACAACTGAGTCACCTACACAACACGGTCCAAATCCACAGGGTTAGGAACCAAGGTAAAGACCACGGGAACCCAGTGGGGACAAGGACCTCCCAGAGGGCCCTGGCCTCGTATCATTAGCCCATTTGTAGTTCCAGGCTTGTTCTTTGGGGAAATATCACAGAGTCCCGAACTGGCTAGTGGTGAAGAAAAAATGAGTCCAAAATACTCTAGGAGAATTGAGCTTCCATGCTGAAAGGGTATTTTCCTTCCCCTTAACAAGCCCAACAAGGAGTTTGTCATTTTTGGCTTTGAAGAATTACCTGCTTGGGTTTGATTTTTTTTTTTTTTTTAAGATTTTTTAAATTAAAACCTAAAAGCTATAGAAAGGTAGAGGTAGCTTTTAACTGCAAGGTTCCTGTCTACAATGAGCATTGCTCCAGAGCCAAGGGACATTTTCAGTCAGACTGGTATAAAACAATACTCAGGGGGAAAAAAGGGTTGAAAGAGAAAGCATTAAAGGTATAGGAACTCAGAGACCTCTTCCTGCTCCCAGATCGACCATCTCACAAAATGAGCGTATTTCCTCCATGAGGAGTCTATATTTAATCCAGACACATCACTGAGGATGCCTGAGCCGCCTGGCAGCCCTTTCCTCCTCTTCAAAAAGTACTCGAGATTCACTCTTGGCTTTGTCTAATGAGCGGCCTACGTCTCACAAGAACATATACCCTTACAGGTTGCAGCGAGCGAAGCCAGGATCAGTGAAATAACACTTCTATTCCTTTCATTTGGGCTGCTTCCTCAGAAAGAAGGAAAAAAAAAAAAAGCGAAAGGACGCACAGAGGCCTCCCACACGCTGGAAAACCAGCCAGCGCTGAGGGACGCTCACCGGCCACCCTGTCTTTCGAAGCTTTCCTAACCCTGTTCTATGTGATGTTCTGCAAGGGGCGTTACCAGAACCACCACCCCAAGTAGGTGCCATGAACAGCGCAGTCCCAACTGCCCTTCCCGTCTGGAGCTGTCCTAAGCTCTGTGACTGGAACAGGGATTTTCAGTGGAAATAGGCAGCTGTTGCCTCCACCACAGGCAGTTCCTGAGGCAGGTGAAGAGCAGAACTTCRTGCTGAGAAGCAGTACAATAAGGAGCAAAATGTTATCTCCCTTCTCTCACAAACCACATCCACGAACCCAGATACTCCACACAACCCACCTCAGGGCTCCTGTTTGCAGCCAGAGTCACGGACGAGGCCTCCCCTCCGACTGCCTTTCCCCGTGACGCCGCTGCCTGCTAACCTGCCGCCCACGCCACGGTGCCTGTACGGTACAACAGGGGTCTGCATCAACGGGGCGAAGGCTTCTCTGTGGCCCCGCGTTTCTATTTCACAGCCCTTCTCTAGCCTTAAAATCTTCACGTACCCTTCCTAGCACTCAAAAGGCGAGAGCTCTTCCTGCCATCTCAAAAAAAAAATGCAGAGTGCAACGTTACCTTCACGTAGGCAACTTATGGGTTTCCACCAATTGCCCCTGGCGAAAGGATTCTGTGGGCAGCTACAGGACCAGCACCTCAGCCCCTGTGCGTGACCCACGTCAGCATCGGACCTCTGCCTTATTCGGAAGATCCTCTGGGGGCTTTTTTCTTTCTTTTAGAAAAGAGGTTTTCACTCTTTTAAGATCCCACAAACAAAACCTGTTTATGGAAAAAGAGAGATATTTTGAATACTAAAGTCCTTTATTCAACAACACAGAAATATCACAAAAACAACTTTACTGGGCAAATTGAATGTTTTTATACAGTTTTGTACATGCCCCATAAGTGATTATTTTTTTAATAAATACACTGTTTTCCAAAACTGTTGTTTTCCATAATTGCACAAGCATACATACACCTTACACAAATATCTATTAGAAAATTTAATAGATAACTGCACAGTTCAGAAATAGGAGAACACTGTGAAAGCAGTACATTTCTGTGGCCCGCGTTTCTGGAAAAAAACCTCTCAGTTCCCTGCAATTGTGAAAATGGGAGTACTTTCTAACACAGGAGCTGTCTTTTATTCACTAAGAATACAGTAGAGCTCAGCGTGAAACTGCCAAATTTAATAAAAACAAAATCTGAAACATTTAGCTGTTACATGAGAACCCACTGTTTGATATCACTATGCATCTACCCATGATCAAAGACCCACTACTGCTTTTTGCTGAATGTATTCGACCCTGAACGGTATGTTCATTTAACTACTTTCTTTCTTCATTATTTGATTACAGACGGAGCCCATTTGAAGACTTCATATTCCTTAGCACTAATTGTATGACTTACATACCAGGGGTTCTGCACAGAAAGGGAGGATTTCTTCTCTGAGGGAGGGTCTGTTATGAATTCCCGCCGCGTGTATGTGCGGCCCCCCCTCACCCTTGCTGCTCTCCGTAAGTTCATCTGGGGTATGACAAAAATGCTCCTGCGAGGCTCGGCGCGCACGCCCGGACGGCTGCAAGACTACGTGCCGCGCTGCTCTTTATTTTGCGTCGGGAGAGTGAAAGACACAGAGGGATACACGTTTTCAGACGGGAAAATGTTTTTAGACCTTGCGAAAAGAGCAAATTGGGTAATTAAACTTGACAATAATCTGATTTACAAATACGTATGTAACGTGTGGGGAGGAGGGGAAGGCGAGAGAGAGACCAGAAAGGGATTTCCTTCTTTAAACATCACTAATCAAAATACTGTATGTGCACTACATCATATAAATACCGTTTTACCAAAATTGAAAAACGTGATGGCGTAAAGGAACAATATCCAAAATCAAAACCATACGGGGAAATCAAAGAAAAAAATCAACTCTTGTTTGTTTTTAATAATTAACAGGTTTGTGTGTTGGTTTTTAACAATTTTGAATTGACATGTAAAACACCACAATTACAATATACAGATCCATCAGTTCTTTAAAACAAAATGACAAAACAAAAAAAAAGAAACCACATCAAGACATGCAACATTAGGGTATTAGACAGCTAAATACATTGCTAGGAATATCTTTGTACACCTAATGTAGCCTGAACTTAATTTCGTCTCTACTTCTGCAAGGGCAGTCACAATTTTCCAAAAAGCAAGGCAAGCTTACGGGCCGCGCGCGCAAGTAAGGCTTCAGCTTGTACGTCAATCAGCGCTTTGGTGGCGAAGACCTGGCAGAGCTCTCGGGGTCCAGCAGGCCAGAGCAGAGGTCCCAGCGCGGGAGCCCCCGGGAGCCGGCGCAGAGCTGCCGGCGGAGCAGGGGCAGCCGCTCGCCGCGCGCCCCTCGCGCGCCCCGACGGGGGGCACGTGGCGGACACGCCAGCCGGGGCCGGCCCCGGCGCGCGCCGCCCGCCCGCTGCCGCCGGGCCCATGGAAGGGGCTGCAGCACCGCGAGTGGGGATGGCGCTGCGCGGCGCCCGCCCCGCGCTGCCCTGCTCCACACCTCGCCCGGCAAACGACGGCAAGGGCTATCTTGCCTAAAGGGGTAAATATATCAAATACGTGGCACAAGAGCATTCTCTGACTTTGATGGGATGGCCTTTTCACTCATGAGTGGTATGACGAAGCCAAGCAATAAAAAAATGATAATCAACTGGTATTAAGTATCCCTAAGTTCAGTATCTTCCATAAGCTGCCTTTTCAAGGAGCAAACGTTTTATGTGCACAGCAAGGGCAGGAAGCAGGATGGTAGGGCTGGTGGTTCAACACAGTCCAGATCAGCGGACCCAGACGTGTGTGCAAGAAGCATTCATGTTTTGTAAATTATAAAATAAAGGTAAATTTCACACCCCCCCAAATATTCAGGCTCTCAGTTGAGTATAACGGCAAGTGAGACCCAAACCAGTATCAACGTCGTAACTCGCTTAATGGTGGAGAGCTCTATGTGGAACAAAAATATTGCATTCAACTTTATAACTTCCTCCATTGGCTGAAAAGCTTACACGAGAACTCACAGACGGAGGGCACTTTGACGGCGTCATCGCTTTTCCTACGGTCTCGTACTCACTTCACTCAGTATCCCAGAACAAGCTTTCTACAGACGACTGGTTTTGCACGGCCACCTATGTCGTGCAGCCCGCCTTACAGCACAGCCAAAAGCAAGCCCACACCATAGAGCCTTTTGGGGAGAGAGAGAGACCCTTCTGTAAAGTTCTCCTGGAAGCAATGCAAGCAAACCACTACTCTAATACAGTGCTCGAAAGATTAATTTTAAATTTTATGTCTTCCCCTCACACACCACCATGGCGGAAGGCAATTGCTAGATGCGTCGTAATCTTTTTTATCGTGTAAAACTTGGCATCAAGTCTCTATGGAAGGCTGCATGGTAAAACAGTGCTGCTGTTGCTGCTGCTGCTAAACAACTAGCAAAATAATATTTAAAGCTAGGATTTATTGCTCCAGATTTAACTCGCAGAACCACACCGTTGTGTACAAACCGTTCATCTCCATAGATGCTCAGACGTGATTGTCTCCTTGTGTCTAAACACACAAAATACAAGCTGCTATCTGTACAGTTTACAGTACTGGAACACATATATTCGAAAATGAAGTATAGATATGTTACTTTTCAAAGATACATGACTTTATAGCAGGGGTTTACCCAAAGTTTTTTTTTTTTTTTTTACAGCCACTTTAAAAATAGACAACAACTTCACTAGTATAGCTAAGTTACATCAAAGAAAGAACCAGTGTACTGAATGTGGATCGACTGGCCAATTCCCCAGGCTCCCAGATTTTTTGTGGTTTGTTTTTTGAGGAAACCCCTATACAGAAATGAAAATAGTATCTGAGTATATTCTTCAATGGTGGACTAAGCAGTTTCTTAAAACAAGACTTTAGCTTGCCATTCACTTCGGACTGCCTTGAAAATAAGATACACTACTGCTTAAAAGAACCATCGGAATGCTTCAGCGCTGGGAACAGGTGTTCTCTAAAAAAGAAGCAAGAAAACAAGTTAAGCTTTCTTTCGTGGCATTGCAATACTCGATTTCATCTACTTGCTTTCTTTCCTTTACATTTTAGCCAGAGCTGCAGTTATATAGGACCAACATGATGACGCCTCACACAGCTTGGCAGCTCATAGAAACATCCTTTCTCTCAACACATGCCATTCAGGTACCAACACATACATGTCTTTGTCAAAATGTAACGCACCCAATGAGCTATTTCCTCCTTAGCTAAGCAAGGCAATTATGAAAAAGAAAACATTGTTATTAAAAGCTACGTAAGAGCAAAGGCAGGGATGTGATGGAGCTCCGCGAGGCGCTCCCTCGGCCCGCGCCGCGGAGGCAGCGCTCCAGCAGGCGGGCAGTGCTCCAGTGGGACGCCGGGGCGCGCGGCTCTCCCCACCGCGCCGCTCTGCCCAGCACAGACCTCCAGCGAGGGAAACGTGCGCTGCTGTGGAGGGCACAGGTCTCCGGGTGGGCGTCCCCTCACGGTTTCTGCTCGTCTCCCCCCAGGATTAACAATCGTTCACTGACCACGGCGGGAGCAAGAGCGAGCCCAGAGGCAACTTGGTGTCGGTCAGGCCCGGCTCACAAACCCTGGTTGCATTAGTGAGCTTCCACAGAGAGCAGGGCCACGCACAGTGAACTCCCCCTAAAAGCAAACCCCCTGGAAACAGCAATTAAAGTTGGCTACAGAGGAGCTCCYCTCATCTTGCTGTGTTATAAATAAATATCATGACTCTTTCTGAAGGTTTTCTTTCATTTTTGTCTTGGTAAGCACTGTCCAGCTTTGTCCTGGGCTAGCCTTACTCTCAGGTTTAACATTCGTGTCCCCAAAAATATGCAAGATCAAAACACTTCACGTGTGTCACCACCATTCTCAAGTAGGGGCAGTCGACACCCAGGCCGTCTCCGTGGATGTGGAAGTTTAATAAATCACCTAAACATTAACTTCCAAGGACAACAAACAGGCTTGTYGACTGAGATCCCCCGGAACAGCGGGCGTTCGCTCGGGGCCGGGGCCAGCCCAGCACCCGCTGTGTCGCGCACCGCGCGTGGGGCGCAGCCCGGAACCCRCGCGGCCCCCACGACGGCTCCGCGCCGCCTCGAGATGGCAGCTGACACCGCGCGGGGCGCGCAGATTCATACTGCAGCAAGACGTCGACGGGAAAAGAAGCCGGAGTTCAGCGCAGCGGCAAACAATTGCAAGGCTAAACCAATTTCCAGAGAAGAGCCAAACATGCAAATGTATTAAACTTAATATATTGCCTTCACCTGAAAACCAAATATAATATTCTCCTATGGGTCCATCTACCTACACACAGAGCTGCAGCTAGAGAGATTGAKTTAAAAAACAGAGACGGAAAATGCCGTTATTTTCCTGCAGCGTCAGGCTGACTTACTGTCAGACATTGTCATATCAGTTGGAAGTAAAGGTGCAATGTCTGATTAAAAGGTCATTCAGACCTTTAAATACATGGAATAGTATTTTTGAAGGGCAAGGCACTATTTTAATATGTCTGCTTTAAAAAAAACTAGGAGATAAGGAATTTTGCATCCGCACGCAAAGTTCTAATTAAGGATATACATTAACAATGAAATATCCCCGGCGCTAACCCCCAATTTGGGAATGAATTATTAATCCATGCTTAAACAAAAAGCTTTTAAAATAGAACAGGTGGCTCAGGTTAAATCAAAACCAATTTATGGGATGAAATCCTTTGATTTCACCGCTCAGAGCCTCAAGGTGATTTCAAGACCGAATGCCATCTTCCAGGCCGCTCGGTGGCTCGGCACACCAATACACAGGCGTAAGCGCAAGGACCATCTACCTTCTGCTTTATAAATGCTCGAGTCCCAGCTGGGGAATGAAACCCGCGGCGAGACTGCGAYGAGCTTCTGGACCTCGCCTGGGCTTGCAGGAAATCATTATCCCGAGTGTCAGGGAAGACAGATTTCCCGGGAAGGAGAGGGCAGGGGGCCAGCAGCGCTGTTGAGGACAGGCCTGCTGCTCCCGCCGCTGCAGATCCCGGCCAACGGCAGCCTCGTTCCCAGGAGGAAAGGCTGCAACCGGCAGCCCCGGCTGCTCCTGATTGGTGATGCTACGAGCACTGGAGGTCAGCCCTACCAACCGGGAATCACCCTCAGGATTAAAAGTCTCTTGTTCCCTTTCTCTTCTTGCCAGCCTTCACTGAAAACTGAGCTTGCTGCAGAAGCAGGAGGAATAGCGCCAACATTTGAAATGCAGTATTTAATTGTGTTCTTGAAAAATCACCTTCACATGGAGAACCAAATCCACCACGTTGTCTGGCATCATGAGAAGAAAGAAAAAAAGCAAGCAAACCCAACGGAACAGTGAGGTACCCTTAAACAAAGCAGCAGTGGAAAAACCACAGACATCTCTGCCAGCCATGGCAAGGCCCAGGAGCTGCAAAGCTCCTCATACACGTGCATGCAGGCACACACTTACAGCAGGTTAAAGCAGCAAAATGCAGGTGCTGTGATTTGTCACCAGAGACTCCATTTGGCCATTTCACGTTGGGCACCAGGCCATGGGATCCTGATGCTGGCACCTGTGGGTCACTCTGGGGCCAGCAGCTCCTCTGCTCAGCCCCAGTGCTTGGAGGGATGTTGAGAGCCGCTGCCGCCTCGTGCCTGTGACACGTTGTGGAGATGCCCCCTCTCCCGGCTGGCTGAACGTCACAGCTTGCAGCTGCCTGCAAGACCTGCTGCGTAGCTCGCAAGCCAGCAAASCCGAGAGCTGCGCTGGTGCTTGGGCTGCAGACCACAGGCACAGCTGCATTCRTCAGCCGCTGCATAAGTCAGCTTTGCTATTACCTTCTGCAAGGCTAGGGAATCACTGTGGGAGAGGTGAACCACATTCATAAATAAAACAGTAATAAAATATAGCAGAGAGCTACGTGATTACGAGCCAATACTTCACCAGTGTCTAAAGAGGTTGCCTGATGTACAAATCCTTTTGTGTTTGATCCTCGAGCCAAAGGCCTCTTCTCGCAGAGGCAACATGGCACGCTGGCTACAGCAAAGTGCACTGCAGAGGCAGAACTCTCCCTTCCCCTGGAGCAGCCCTGGCTGAAACAACCAGCCCTCTGGTAGGTACATGGCAGCTGAGGGGTGAAGATTTGGGCTACCTGACAGTGCCCTTACGTAGACCGAGGTGACTGCAAAAAAAAAGACAGGAGTGAAGGAGCTTCTTTCTTAATGAATCCCAAACGTAAATGGCACCAGGGTGGATTTTCCTGTATTTCCCAAAGCTGCTGGGATGGTGCCAGCCACACAAGGAAAAGTGACCTTCACGGTGTCTTCATGGGTGGGTGCTCTTGAGTTTCTCATGCTGGAGGACAAGCCCTTCTTGAAAGTCCTTCCACAAGAGATGCAATTTGGTGCTTAGGCCAGTGGATGCAGGACGTAAAATTTGTCCCACTAGGCTAAGGGACAGAGAAACCTGGTGCTACATGACAGCAAAACAAGTTCGCCTGGAAAGCCTTGCTCCCAGYGTGAAACGCAGCGTGGATCAGTCAGCAGCCCACGGCACACGCTGAGCATCACCAGCGGTGAGGCCGGAGCCGGGCTTGTCTCCCACTCTGGTGAACGTGGACCCCAGCCCTGGTCAATGCCATGAAAGCCTCAAGGCTTGGGAGAAGAGCTGAGCGCAGTGAGCGCAGTGAGCGTCCTGCTGCCTCCTCCAAGCCAGGCCTTACATCTCCAGTGCTGCACGCAGTTTTAGGGGGCAGCCGATCCCAATGGGCATGAGGACCAACACACAGATCCTGCTGCTCATACAGAAACTGTCCCGAGTCGCTGCAGAGCCAGGTGAGTGAGCGCGGCGCTGTGCAAGGCTGCCAAGGACGCGAGGTCCCTCCCCTGGTCTGCCCTGCCAGCCCGTGCTCTCACAGCACCTCCCCTCTCCTTCCTTAAATGCTGAACCACCCTGAGAGGAAAGCAGCCTTTAAAATTATCTATGGCCCACTTTGTTCTCCTCATAAATATACATTACCTACAGCATTGGCTTTGGGGAAAAGCTCCTAAGGCTCAAATTCAGCTCACACAGTTTCCTTGAATGTTTTTCTTCAGGAGAGCAAGCTTGGGGGCAGAAAAAAAAGCCTGAGAATTCCCAACCCTGGAAAAGGGAAAGGGAGGGAGAGGTCTAGTGCGGYGCGCGAGGGAGGCCGGGCGAGGAGGCCCTGCGGAGCTGCGCGCCGCCGGCCCAGGGATGAGGCATCGCGCCCACGAGGCCTGCGGCATTGGCTGGTCCGGGCAGAGCTCTCGCTGTGGGAGCAGTCGGCTCCTTCCTGCCCTGGCAGCTTCCCACAAAACCGCAGGCACCCAGAAAGTTGCTGCGGGCTCTGGCTGAGGTGTGGAACAGCCCATGAAGCTGTGGCACCCCTGCCAAAACCCCGGAGTGCCCACGGACGCTGCCTCCTGCTCACAGGATGCGTTATCACGCTCTGCCACCACCCGCCAAAAAACAGCTTCTTTCTAGACTTTCCGGATAAAAAGGCTGTTAGGTCAGAAACTCAGCAGTGAGTTTGTTTTAACAATTCAAGATAAAACATCTCCCATCATACCTGAGCAACAGACCTGTCTCCCTCTGTAGTGGGGATGAGGTTTAACATTTGTTTTAAAAGCCACCTTTATTTGCTCTGAGAGGGCATGAATCTGCTTGCTGGCAGTTAGTTTTCCACTTGTGCTGTGTCTCTCTCATGAGGAGTTTGACACGAACCAGACTCAGAGCGCACTAGATTAGGAAACTCGTTTGACTTTCCCTGCCGCCAACTCCATGAAGTGAAAGGCAAACCTCCACCACGGCGTACATCCAACAGAAACTCAGAAAACGAACTGCTAATTCGGGGACAAAAAGCCCAGCTCCTCTCCAGTTTATCACTTGGCTAACAGCCTCAAGAGATTTCAGTGAGGCCAGCTGCAGAAGAGAGGGAGAACTAAAGACCTGTCACCACAGGGCCAGATCCTTCCTCTTGGACCTACCATCAGCAGTAGGCAGTAGTTCCCCAACTAAATCAATAGGAATAATTTGAGAAATAATGTATTTCTCCACAGGAAAAAGAACAAGCAAACATCTCTCTCATTTACATTCAGCGCACATCATTGTCTATTTTATATATATATCTTCTTCTGCTTTCGATAGGAGATTAAATTTGAGGAGTGGGTAAACAATTTCACTTTTTTGATCTAAAAATTGTATAACACCACTGGGAAAAAAAACAGATGGCAAATACGCACCAGAAACAGTGAGGAATCAGGGCTAACTTGGTCAAAGAAAAGCGGCTGAGCCGCGTGCAACAGGAGTGACGGAGCTGCTTCCCATGCTGGCGAGCTCCAAGGCTCAGAGCGGTCGCACCAGCTCCAGCCAGGCCGCTTGCACGCACCCTGGCCCGCTGGGAATCCGCGGGGGCCACTGGAGCCGCTCAGCGCTGCCTCACGCTACGGCTGGTGTGCACGTGTTGCTCCAGGAAGAGGGATGAGCCCTGGAAAGGAACAAATCCCCTCGGCTGCTGCCAGGGCCGGGAGCAATTGGCGACGGCCGCCACGTTCCCACACGCTGGCTCCCCGGTGCCAGCGGGGCTCTTTTGGCCAGGGAGCGGCGAGCCGTAGCCAAGTCTCCAGCTGGGGCGGCCGCGCGCTCCGAGCGCTCGCAGCGAGCGGCTGGGCGGCTCGCGGGGCCGTGCCAGGCACCGGCGCGCGGCGCTGGCAGCGCCCTCCGCACCTCCGCTGCCCGCCCAACACTGGCCCCAGCGGGAGCCCTTAAAAGCTGCTGGCAAAGACAGCGGCCAGGGCCTTCGGGTCGGAGGCTGCAATAGGCTGCTGGCACAGCAACCAGAGCTTCCTATTCCCTTCCTGTATGCTTTCCAAGCAGCCCTTTCAATTCCTGCCGTTTTGCAGCTATCTCTACAGCCGAGGAAGGAGCTGCTAAGCCCTCTGCAGCAGCTACTCAGTGGCACATGGTGAAGACTTTGCTATTTTTACTTCTTATTTGCATTTCAGCCGCGTGCAAAGGCCTCGGGGAGGATGGAGATCATTTCCGTAGGCTCTTGGCCTCTCAGCAGGCAGCACCGCTTTCTAAGGGAGCAGGAGGGCCAGTGCGAGCCCTGGGTCACCTCAGAGCCTGGCCTGAGGCCAAGCAGCCCACAAGGCTGTCACTCAGTGGCCTCTCTCTCACTGTGGGGATTGCCAAACACCTTCCTCACATAAAGCAGGAACCTCTGCCACTGGGAAACGTTTTACAGAGAAATTCCTGAGCGCCACAGTACCCAAAACGCTGCCCCTCTGAAGAYACCACAAACAAAACAGCCGCTGCAGGGCTCCGCTCCAGCTCCTGCCTGGTTCCTTGCTCTGGCGCCGCTCCCTCGGGGAGCACCGGCAGCAGGGAGCCGTCCTTGGCAGCACACGTGCATGTGCGCCCCTCACGCTGCCGCTCACTGCCTGCCTCGGCCGGCCCCTGTGAAAGCTGCCCATCCATCCCCACCAGGTACTCTCCCCCCACACATGCAAGCTCACAAACAGATTTATTCTCGTTAACATTCATCCCATTAATGAGGAATCCCTGTTGGTTCGTCATCCGGCAGTACAAGCCTTAGCACTCCACGTCTGATATCTCTATCATCCTCCAAACGGCTGCTCCGGGGTACAATAATCTCTTCTGGACRGGTCTCCCAAGGAAGGGAGGTACAGTTCTCCACCTCAACTGCCAGACCTCAATTTAAATCTCTTTCCTCTAGAGATGTGCTGCCTTCAGCATCTTTTTCTCTTACGTGGAACCTAAAACCAGCTACGATGCCTCATTGATTAGCTAACCGCATCTGTCCTTCGGGATTTTTCACATGCCACTAATAAAAGAGCCAGTGAAAAATATACCCCTTAAATGCCTGGCCTCTGCTTGGTTTCTTTTCCTCAATACTTTCCAAAAACATGTATTTACCCAAACACAATACTCAGGAAATTACCTGGGCTTTCAGTCACCACCTACACCTCCCTGCTGGCGCCAGCTTGGTGCTGTGAGCCCCCGAGCACGGGGCATTCTCTGACTGGGTGCAGGACAAGGAGCAGCAACACCCCCGTGCAGCGGCTCACCGCAGCTCCTCACAGCGAGCGAAGACATTAGAGCCCGTCAAGGGCTCTGAGCACCGCTCATTCCCTGTTATGTCTTCTGAAATTTTCACAGATGACAATTAATGCTCATCTCAGTGATTATTTGTGTGACACTGTCACCTCCGCTCGATTTTGACCTCCAATTTATTTTACATCAGCTTCTAAGCAACCACCCGACTGCAATTGCTGCCTCCCTGTGCTGAGATGAGCTGGTGATTTAGAGGGAACAGGTTTTATTTCATTACCAAGCTTGTGTCATCAAGTCCTTTCCCACCCACTCACTGGTGGCTCACTACTCAGACCTGAAACCCTTTCAAATAYATATTCTCCTCTTTTGCCCCCTCTAAAACCGACGACTTTCATTTGACTAYAGCACCCATCTGAGAGGTCACATATCTAGCAGAATCTACTCCCCACTCACCACTCTGCCTTCCTGAGCTGCCTAAGGGCACTACCCCAACGCTCAGGATGGTGTTGAGCCGCCTGCCATGTAACTGCTCTGAGAAACCTCGGGGCACCCCACCTGTGCTGATGGGACACATCATGTGCGCTAGGGAAGCGCAGGCTGACAGGACCCCGGGATCCTCCAGCTCCTCCGAGACGCACATTACACACCACCCAGGACACCCACGTCGGGCCTGGCAGTCCCAGAGCGACAAATCACCATCCTCACTCCTCCCTATCCGCGCTTGTCAGCTTGACGCTGCCCGTGCCTTCCTCCTTCCCTGGGCTTTTGAACAACTTGTCCAGATGACGCAACTCCTCCCATGTCACACGCTCAGCCCAGTCTCCAGGGCCTCTCCATAAACCGTACTTGGCTTGAAAAATGAGCTGAAGAAACCAGACTTCGTTCTCACCTCAGGCATGCGGGAAGCCCCACTCCTCATCCTCCCAGCGCCCATCCTGGGTAACGACAGCTCAGCCTCTCCACAGGGAAGTTCTGGGAAGACCACAACCAACGAGCTCTCTGCCACTGTTACCTGAACTCTCACCCCTTAAGCCGTGACTCCTAGCCAAAGGACAGCGTATACCAGCTAATACAGACCCAATAGAGAAGCACGACACGGCGCGGGGCCGAGGCAGCGTGGAGCTGAAAGGAATGCCGTCCAGAGGAAGGAGAGGCGCCCAGCTTTCAAACGCCTAGCACTTCAAAGACTGAAACAAAGAAAAACGCTCAGCAGACCCAAGGAAAGAATAAAACTCAAAGGTGATTAAATAAAAGGGGATTTCACGAGTTTGCTGCCCATTAAGAACGCAGTATCCAGTATGACCCAGACTGGCTTCATTCCTTTCAAGTTCTCATATTTCACTTGGCACTGTAGTTAAATATCAGGTTAAATGAGAAAAAGGAAAAAAAAAAAAAGAAAAAGAGAGAAACTTTGGAAAACTACAAAAATTTCAAGAAGCTTATCACATACCTGGCTACGGATTTTTATGGTCTTAATTAAGAGGAAGCCTAGGAGTCACAGGGAGGAGAAAATATTTCCCATAATGTCTGAGAGTAGAAGTTAACAAGCCTGCTGGGATCTTTTTAGCCCCTGCAGAGCTAGGGCTTCAACATTATTAAATGGCTGTCGCATCTGAAGCATGGTGCAACATACCTCAGCAAACAACAGAAAGCACAGGATGCTGAAATGGGAGAAGACTTTAAATTACGCCGCAGAGTAATTCAATTTCAGGACAGGTGTTTGGAGGTGATTGAACAAGGTATGACTGTGGAAAACAATAAAGGTGCCCAAAAGAAGAGAAAAGACAGACAYAGCAGGCCGGGCTCCCAAACAGCAAAAAAGTGGCAGATGAAGCCACATGCTTGGAGACACTGAGGTTCAGCAGGATCAGGCCACATGCTTGGAGACACTGAGGTTCAGCAGGATCATTCCAAGTATGATTTCTGAGCTATCGGAAAACACGGGTGTTCCAGAACCAGAGAAATGCTTTCTTCAAGAGACGTTATTCCCCAGGAACCACAGCATCCCTTGGCAACTTTTAAACACAGAGTAGGTGGCGCAGGAATTCTTAGCGACAGAGGCTAAGTCCCGGAGACCTGCTCATGGAGATCTCAGTTACTTTCCTAATTCCCCTAACTCTAAACCTTTCCCCACGCAGCCGCAGCTGCTTCACACTGTGGCTGGTGATCAAACRGATTAGGCAGTATTTGACGAGATTCTAAGGCGCAACTTCTAGGTTTGCCTGCTTAGAAATGTTTCTCTTGCCAAGCCAAACCCTTGAAATACAAAGTATCTGAAGACTGCTAGCTTAGCTTTCATTGATACATTTTTGGAAAGGATATTGACTCAGCCAGTGTTATGCATCAATGWCATGACACAGAGTAACGAATATCTCTCTCCTATTTAACTCCCTAAASCACATTTCTTGCAACACACAGAACTTCCTATAGCAGGACCAGGATTTTGCTATTCTAAAGGAACCTCTACCTGACATCCTAATTCATTCTCCAATCAAGAAAAGTCTTCCCTGACTTCAGCAAAGGCGTCAGATGTTGACCTAGCAAACAGAAGTGCATGGAAAGTAGCCCAATAAAATAATATCAGGAAAATATAGACAGAAATTGAGAATGTCACTCTTCAGTTGTTATTCTGTCAGCCACCCCAAGCGAGCAGGATATAACGCGATATTCACACCACTACCAACTTAAACAAGACTCCTTCTGTGAATAAGGCATGAGGTGCACAGCCCACAATGTTTTGTACAAACACAGAACTGGCAAGGTTTCCTACAAGTGCTATAGCTGGCATAGCAAAGTCCCACTGCCTTCTGCGCACCTCAAACTGAAATACAAATTCCAAATCACTTGGATGACTCGGGGGGAAAAACCTCACTCATTACTGCCTTAAGGAAAAAAAAAAAAAAAAAAAAAAAAAGCATCACTCGTCCTATTTCTCATAACCTATGCAACTTGTCCAGCCTAAACAATACACTCTGATTGAACATATCAACTTGCAGCAGAAGTGACCATGAACACCAAAGCCTGGTGCAAAACATGGACGCCCACCTGTGTAACCCATGTTAGTACTTAGGGGAACGCTCAAAGACCATTGCACGTGCTGCTCTGTGCAGGCAGGACACGAGCTGCCAGGACCTGTTATCTCTCTCACCACACGGACAATTTCACTGGCAAACGGAGTTCAGTGATTTAAAGTGAGCAACTTCAACRCAAGCAGAAAGTAGTGTTTCTGTTAAAACCCTTGACTACTCTATAATTTTCCCTGAAATCCTTAAAATTTGGTTCAGTTCAGTACCGAATCACACCACTAYGAGACTTCTTTATGTCAGAGAAGCTTCATTTCAAGAAAAGATGTGAATTTGTCCTACTTTCACAAAATACAAATGCCACTGCACTGTATCAAACAGTAGTTTATATAACGTACATTCTCGCTGGAACATAGACACTATGCTTGTGGCAGTCTTCTTGCATTTTAAATATCACATGAAGAGAAGGAACACCAAAACATGAAATAGTAACACAGATTACACCCAGATCTGCTTCAGAGCCGCGCTAGGCTTCTCAGCCTGGCAGCTGCCTGGATTTCCTCACTCCGTAATGCACCAGAACTGCTAGGGGGGGAGTAAAACCCGAGCTCCAGAGGCCTCTCAGCATCTTCCTCAGCCCCGTGTCTCCCACCCACCAACTTCACTGTGAGATGAAGACATTCCTTCCTTACGGGATTTGATCCTACAGCAGAAGTTCAAGCCAACTTCAAACACATTTCCAAGCTATGGCACTCAGGACATGGTGAGCAAACACATCTGCAGCTGGTGGGAGAAGTAGCCTTTGTGTTACACGTTGTCCCCCAAAATCTCCAGGGTCAAAAGGAAAATGTGCTGCTGAATGTATGTTTACTCCAGGCAGGCAGAAGCCTGGATGAACGTGACAAACTGTCATGAATGCTCAACGAAAGTCAAATCTCTCCCTGCCTCTTGTCTCCTCCGCTCAGCGCCAGTACCGTCACGCCAAGAACGTGCGCGGAGTGCCAACCCAGAGAGACAGCCCGACACAGTCCCCACACGCATGCGCCAGGAGCAACCAACAGCTCGCGCCTGAGAGCCTCCCTCTTTACCTGGAAACAGACAAACAAGAGCATCCTGGCAGCGAGGCACGGGCACACATGAGGAGAAGGAAGAAAAGGGCATTCGGGACCAATTGGAGCTTTCTAGCGGAGAGCCAACCGGAAGCCCCGGGAGCAGCCGGCTTGTTCTTGCTTCGGCTCAGAAAGCCAGGGGGGCAGGCAGGGCCTTTCCGCCTGCTCCTACAGTGTGCAGCGCACAGGGACCCTCACACCATTCGGGAGCTCCAAGGCAGCAGCAGGAGGCTGGGAGCGCTGCTGTAAAGATGCGGGTCAGTGAGGACCAGCAAAGCGGATGCGGGCCAACAGCATGGTCCGTCTTCTGACCCCGCGGCGGCCACCTGCATCGGGTTAGCTGCCTGCTCCTTATCAGCTTCTTCCGAAGCTCCTCATGCTACTCAATTCCACCCTGCAGCCGCTTAACTTATGCATGTAATTCACAGCTAGAGAGGCGGAAGGGAAATTGCTTCCTCAGAGGCCCCGACTAATTGACCCTTATCCACAGAGCTCAGCGGTGCTCCCCTAACAGCGTCCGTGCGCACTACCGAAACACGAAGCGCACGCTCTGCGGTTGCCAGCATGGCCCCTCTCCCTCGTGGCAATGCCATATGGTGCTAAGATTTGCAGGATCAGACGCCGTTGCTGCTGAAATCAATCATCACCGCCCATCCCCGGCGAAGGCGATCTCCAACTCCCGCTGACTCGAAGCAAAGCTCGGTGAGGTGCCTCGGATTTGGCTGTTGCTATTTACTGTTTCAGTTGGGTATACAAATGTTTACTTTAATAGCATACGCGCTAATTAGCCAGGCAGTTACAAATAAAGCAAGTGGCACTGAGAGCGTGCCCAAACATCACGGGATATCTCACATGAGGGCTGAATCCTTCAGACCTTGCCCACCCGAGCCAGCCCCTCTGCCTGTTCTCACTGCCATCCTAGTGGAAGGCAGACRGGGGGCAACTGAAATCCGCACAAGCGCATAGAATGGGGATGCCTTGCTTCAGAGAGACGGATGGAAAGTAAGGTTAGGTTCCTGATCTTTGCAACCTGCTGCCAAAGTTACCAACATGTACACCAATCAGGGGAAAATAAGTGGTCTCTATGGGTGAATAAAGATTATGTCTCTTTAAACCAACTGTAAATCCGAACGAACACAGAATATACATACACAAGCAGGCAGCGTGCAATGTGACGTCAATCTTATTTTTATGGATTTATTATTACTGTACATAAAATTTCCTAGTAATAATAACATTCTATGGAAAATACTAGAGCATGGGGACACTTTTAAGGTGAAAATATTACAAGAAAAATAGGAAAAAAAATCTGAGTGTTTAAAAAGAATGCTGTGAGGGAAGCTTTCCATTAAAAAGGTAAAGGTCAGGAACTTAAAGCATTGCTGTCAATCTGTCTTAAACTTGAGGTACTAACCTTGAAGGTTATATCACATGCCTTCATTGCACCAGCAGAGGAACAGATTGGAAAGGAAAAAGAGAGAAATGATTTTGGTGGGATCAACCAGTTGACCTTTTATTATTCTCTTGATGTTTATTTTGTTTGCAAACACAGTTTCACCTCCTGCCTTCAACAGTTTCCACAATGCATCGCCAGTGCAGAGCACAATTCCCAGGACATACAGAAATCCGCTGATCCGTGGGCACCACCACCCCTGCTGCACTTCCCAGGAGCAGGCGGGATCACCTGTGGAGCTGGGCAGATCGCCCAGGCCTGTGAGGCAGGTTCRGCGGAGGCGGCTCTCACGCACCTGCAGCTGCCCGGCCCTGTGGGGCCTGTCCCTCCCTGCTGGCTGCCTTGCTGCCAGCGCGCCGGTGCTCTGGGCAGTCGCGCTGTCACTCCTCATTATTTAATTAAAAAGAGAGGGAGCGAGAAAAATGAGAAGGAATAAGAAAAAAAGAAAAAAAAAAAAAAAAAAAAAAAAAAAAAAAAAAAAAAGGAAAAAAAAAAAAAAAAAAAAAAAAGGACTCTTGTGGAAAGTTGCTCAGTTTGGGAACTCTTCCATTCCTAGCAGCAAATAACACGCCTGCAAAGACGTTAGCCACCCGCCCTGAGGTACTTTGGGAGCAGGCGCAGGCTGTGGGGAAGCACCGCCGCACGCGGTGTCTGCCACRGGAAAGGACCCGCCGCCTCCAGCCACAGCACAGCACACAGGAGGTTCCCTGCTTAACTAGCTGGCAGGGCACAAAGAAGGGGGAGGGGAAAAAAGGATGAAAAGCAGCAAAGGCAGGTGCTTATGAGAGTACACCAGTGGTTAATAAAACTACAGTTTTACTAGTCACAATGGTTAAACAGTTTTAATGGGCGGCACTCTCATAACATGCSTGAGCAGTTTTTAAGGCTGCAGAGCACCTCTGCCAGGAGCGAAGGAGTTCTGGAAATGCTCTCAGGGAGGCACGGGAACTCACAGAAAGATCTGATAACATATAAATTAGTTTCTTCCAGAGATAGCTCACTTTCTGCACAGATCGATAATCCATCAGGATCTATCGTTTATCATAAGCATTAAATCACAGCAGCATCCTGGCTTCCGAGCCCAACAAGAGGACTTTGTGCACCGAAGGGAGCCACCCCGCTACACCACGCGGTGCTGAGGGGGATTTGCCACAACCCCCTGTTCGAGTAGTTCCTCCCAGGCTTTCACTATTAAGATCCATCATTATATTCTATATATTCTCTGCAAGCTTCCTACAAAACCAACAGTGGTCTATCCCTGACGAAAGCAACAGTTAAAAAGCAATCTCGTTTCTAGCACCTGGGGAGTCCATCCTGGCTGCTGCATTAGTGATGCTGGCTCATTGGATGTTCACAAAAAAACAGCTGGGAAGATGGAGTAAGAAAGAGCGAGCTACAAAGGAAACTTTCTGCAAGGACAGTTCACTTGTGCAAGGGGGAAGCAATTAGGCATCCTGATGAGGCTGRCTACAGAATGGTTAACGGTATCAGTCAGATATCGACCAAAACCCCCAACACTGCTTCGGTCCCATGGCAGCATCAATATCAATGCCGTTACTTCTATTTATTTAACGCTAAACAAATTAGTGGGTTCTTCTCCATGCTTTATGCCCTTGAACCCCTCACCCCACCTCTTCTTAGGGAGAGACCACTCCTGCGAGCAATGAGTTGGGAAGCAAACCACAACACACACGCACGCACACAGAGGGAAGTTGTAATTTCTCACTTAGTTGCTAATTTCTGTGACTACAAATCTGGATGTCACCCAGGATATGCTACTCCTCTGTACTAAATCCATCATCCTCAACACCTTCCGACAYGTCTGATATGTGCATCTAACCAGCAACACTATAATTTTAATAATGACAAGGGATTAAGTATGATTGCTAGTCTTTCCTCGTGCTTGTTTCCTTCGCCTGAAGACATCAACCAATAGCCGTTTCACTTGTATTTGTGTATTTTTGTTTCCATTGTCTGTCGTACTGGATACATCAACCAAGATTTCCGTAACATCACACCTGCCTGTCTTCTGCATGTCTAGCACACTTGAAAACCTGTCTTTACATCTTTGCGATATTCAATACATTGTCAGTTCCGAGGACACATTGTAAAAAATAAACRTATATACAGTTCAGTCAGAAATGAGTTCAGTCATACCTGTGCTATTTTTTTTCCATTGTACTTTATACACCATAAGCAGGGTTTACTTCGTAAAATATATTGCCAAAGGAAAGAAAAAGGTTAACTTCACCACACGTCCCACCAACTATGGGGCTCTGTGGCCCGGTGTCCTCCTCCGCTCTGCGTGGCCCCAGGAGGCCCCCGCCTCCCCCCCTGCACCTGYGACTGCTGGAGCTACCTCCCCGGCCCCCCTGAGCATCAGGAGAAAAAAAAATAGTAGTAATGATAACAGCAATTAATAAAAAAAAGAGCAGGCTGGAGTGAGAGGAGAGGCAGCGGTCCCTCGGGGCGGGCCGGCGGGTGGGCGGCTGCGGTGCAGCGGGGCCGCCTCACAGCCTGAAGGAGGCCTCGGAAAAGGGATGCTGCATCTTGAAGCTAGACAAGAAGCACTGCAGGGGCGGGGGCAGGGGGTTCAGGAGGGACGGCGGGAGGCTGGGGAAAAAGAAATCATCGCCTCTGACCTCTAGCGACGTGCCCGGCTTTTTCTTAAGCTCTTCGCATTTCCTAAACTTGCAGATCTGGTGTCCCGTTTTGCGGTTCCTGCAACTGCTGCAGACTCCACAGTTGATGAGCCGCTTGCAGGGCACGCACACCCCGCACCGTTTCCGCTTCTTCTTGGCGGGGTTGCC
>NW_020455988.1:2437028-2438399 GCF_003342845.1 Nothoprocta perdicaria | reverse complement strand
GAGGGGGGGCGGCGCCGGGGGGGCTCTCCCCGCGGGCCGACCCCGCCGCGGCAGGGCGCCTTTCTGCTGTAATTCATTTGTGCACCGAATTCCTGTTTTGGCAAAGTTTACGGGCACAATGAGGACGTGGCGCCCCTTTTATTTCACCTCCTAGGCCGCTCCCAGGAGGTGAAGGAAGRTGTTTTAGTTTCTGGCAACGAGGAAGGTGCACTATTGCAGCCTCCGCGAACTAGAGCAAAACGTAAACATAACTTAAAAAGCCCCCGGGATCTGCACACTGCCTCTTTGTTTCGCGGCTTCTTTACCTGGATACTTTAGGTATTTCCAGCACCTTTTCTGATATACGGCCGTTGATCGGAGACGTTTACTCCAGAGGCGCTAATGGGGCCGCGCGCAGCTTCGAGACGCCGGTGCGTTTAGTTCAAAACGGTTATCAATTACAGTAATTACGATCATAATTAGATTAATGAACCGTTCGCAGCCCAACCTACCGAGTGCAAAAACTTCATCCCCCCTCCTGATGCTGCGCGCTAAAAAGCAGGGTTTATGTAAACAAATCCAGATTAAGGGAGAGTAAAAGCTCAACGAGAAACCTCACCCATGGCTGGGTCAGGAAATAACGTGCCTCGTTCAACTGGAGAAAATAAAGAAGGGGCAAATAAAGAGCGGCGGCGGCGGCGGCGGGCGCCGGTGCCGATACAAAGGCTGCCCGGGGCTCCGCGGCTCGCGAGGGGATGCGGGCGATTTGCAGGCAGCAAAAGCCCCCCGGGGCCACAAACGCGGACTCAGCCGCATGTCCTTAATAGCAACTGCTCCATAAAACTAGTTTTGCCAGGCGTGTGTAGGAAAGCATGCATCTGGCAGGGAATAAAATACTAGCGTTTAGCCCTTTATGCGGGAACTCAAGGAGCACACGCATTTTCTTGCCCTATTTCCCCCCAGCGTTAAAGTGGCTTCTCTCCACAAAAGCTCTCTTCGCTGGCTACCTCTTCGCGCCCCCAAGCCCCCTTTCCAGGTCTGCAGCCATCAGAAACGGGGAAATGATAGTGTCCACCAACCAGGTCATTATTGTTTAATCGATACATCTCCAGAGCATGAAAAGGGGACCCGAGGCGTAGTTACTGATTTTTTTTTCCCCCCTCAAATATAACCCTCATTTTGCGGAATAAAATAAAATAAATTGCTACTCGGACTTCGCGATTCTGTTGCTGCCCAAGCCAAATGTGACCGTGCATGTTCAATATTGTATGTCTGGTCTGCCGGAGACAGAGAGATCAAAGGTCATATTTAACATTCAGGAGGAGGGGCGGGTGCAGATTAATTAATAAATTAATATAGCGGCGCCTTTTATTGCCCAAGTCGAGCATTAAT
>NW_020455988.1:2388237-2435829 GCF_003342845.1 Nothoprocta perdicaria | reverse complement strand
CGGCGCGGGGGGATGGAGCGGCGCGGCGCGGCGGCCGCCGTGGCCCGGGGGGCGCGCGGAAAGTGAAGTGCGGGGCAAGTCGGCGGCCCTGCGGGTGCCGCGCGGCGCGAGGCCGCCCCCGGGCGGTGCCGGAGCCCCAGCAGCCTCGTTACCCCCAGCGCGCTCCGGCGTTTCCCAGGCCTGGCATCCACACACATGCACATGTACATGCTGTGCACCGCACGGCTCCGACTTAACGTGCTCGCAACTAAGGGTAAAGCAGCCGCAGCATTCCTGCAAGCCAGCGAAGGGAGCGCATCCGCTGCGTGAGCTACGCCCGCCAAGGTGCCCAGCAGCTCGGCCCAGCAGAGCCGGGCAGGAGCGATCCCACTGCCATGTGCACCAGGAGCGCATGGGAACGCTGCGGCCACCTCACCGCTGCGGCCACCAGGCTGTTACTAAATAAAGGTTGCAGCCAGAGAAATCTGTATCACAGYTCTCGGTAAAGAGGGGTAAAAACTGAGAAAGTTGTGCCATCTCACTGGCAATATATCAAGTCTTATTCCCAGGATGGTATTTTACTTCCTTTCGCTCCTGCTAGAATCCGAGATGGGGATATTTCTGCTAGGGATCCACACCTGGGACGTGGCATGTGTCCAGTAACTTTTCCTCGGGAACAATGAATGACGCAAATTTYGGCACAACCAGCAGCCTCACAGTTAGTGCTCCGGCAGGGAGGGCAGATCCATACAGGACATGCACAGCAGCAGTCAACCAGGTAGCTCACAGACACGCGAACAGTCCCAGCAGTCATATTCACATTACAGAGAGGTTTGTCTTACTTGGAAACAGCCTATCGAACTAACCATCTGCCTTTAAGCACACAATATGCATTTAAAAATACCTACAGACACAGATTTACTCAATAAACTGTAACCTTCCATGTCACTACCACCACCTCAGCTTTTTGAGAAAATATAAATGAAGAAAAATTACGTTCCTGTAATGTGACAAAAAACAAGGGCATTTTCTGTTGAGATTCATTCCCTATCATTTTTTTTCTCCAAATGAGTTGTCTAATGTTGCATGCCATACCCTACATTTTTCAAACACAGAATCCTCCCAAACATTGAGTATACTTTTATCAAAACTCTAATCTCACTTAAATAATCCTTTCTGAATTAATTCGTTCCTCTGAAAGAGCTGCATTTTTAATAACCCACAAGAAGTGAAAATAAACTCTGATAATCTTTTCTTGCACCCAAAGAAGAACATTCATGTATTTTTGGTCATCTGAATTAAACTGCAATGCTATATATAATGTTTTTGCTCCAGTTTGGGAAATTTGATCACTCCCTCAGTGTTTGGGAAAGAGGAGAGAATTCAATTCAGAAGGGCTTTCTCTAAATCCCTTTGTTCAGAAAAGTTCTGTCTTGTTTTGTTTCAAATACCTCTTTTCTGCCCCAGCCTGTACCGAGCCCGAGAACACAGGAAAGGCTGGAAGAGTGGAAAATGTACAGGTGCGGATCAGCGAAGTAGCTAACATTCCCACTACAGCTTTCTCATGAGGAGTTCTAAGGAATTCCAGCTTGTCCTCCTTGCCATACTCCGTGGGGCAAGCCGTGATGGGATGGCCAGCAAGTTAAACTTCAGAGGCTCCGCATTTCCGCTAGGAACCGCTCCTGGAGCCACTGCAGCGCAGCAGCAACCATAGCGGGTGCACAGCCGCCAGGCCACGCTTGCTGTTGAGGCGGCCCGGCCTGAGCGCTGCATGCTCGCCCCGGCCTCACAGCAGGTGCAGCCCCTCCGCGATGCCCATCCTCTCTGTCGCTTCTGCAGCTCCCTGCCCATGGATGCCCACTCTCTCTGTGGTTTAGATACCTTGGCCTCCTATTCCTGGCCATGACCAGGTACCTTCTCCTCTATACATCTCCCGTATGTCCCTCTCTGCTGCTTTTTCCCTATGCAGCCCATCACAGCTACTGTCCGGAGGGAGGCCCTGCAGCCTGCCCGCCACCGTGCAGCTTTTGAGGGACGGCACAGGCACTTCTTCCATGTGCTACAGGTAAAAACACCTGCAAATGGCTGTAACAACCTGCCAGCAAAAAGGAGGTTAAAATCATCCATTAAAATGCCTTGCTTATCATCCAGTATTAGTGAAAACTGCTCTTACTTTCATCTGAAAGGAAATGCAGTGATTATGCCATATTACAGACACCTACAAATATTTACAAAAATAATGCAGCAGAGCAATCTTATAAAAAGTTGTTACAGCCTAAATCTCCCCCGTACTTTGAGTCTGGCTTGATTCTGCTTCAAGTGCAGCCACTTTATTGCTGCTTCCTAGGCAGGAGTCCAGGTTGCTGATCTCCAATTATGCCAACTCCCAGAGGGCTCGATCCCTCACTGATGGAAGTCAATGCAGCACCGCTGCGCTCGATGGAATGACGCCAGCGCGCTCAGCTTGAGCAGCTGCAGGACCCCGGCAAAGGAAACCCACAACAATCCACAGATTCTGAACTCCAGGATCCTCTTGTGACACAGGCCTAAAATTTGGGGCGCCGTGCACAGAGATCCAGCTGGGAAGGCCCCCCAGGCGATGCTCACGGGGTGTTCAGCAGCCGCTGCTCCCTGCGGCACGCCATGGCCCATGAGTCGCTGCTGTCGCTCGCTTCTTAATTGCTTCTGCTCGCGGCTTCTTAAAATGTGCCTGCATGGGGGGTGGAGAGGCTCTCCCCGCGAGTGCCGCAGGGATCTGAGCGACACGTCAGGCCTGTGGTGTGGGCAGCTAACAAGGGGCTTCCAGCGAGCGCTCCCTGGCCAGGACGCAGCGAGCCTTGACTTGCTGGCTGCACAGACCCACCTACCCAGCCCCGGGGCTCGGTGGCGGGGCCACGCAGGCTGCGCTCCGACACGCCCAGCCGCTCCGGGCACGGCTTCCTCCGCGCAGGGGCCCACTGCACAGAGAGCATCCGTCCTCCCGYGCCTTGCACGGCCCCAGCCATCCCCGAGGACAGCGGGGTCACCAGCACTAGCAGGGGGCGCCTGGCAGGCRGCTTCCTCCAGGCTCTGTCTTCAGGGACTTCCAAGCGTGCCACTTTCACCTCTTGGGACTAGAAATGTCCTGTTGCAGGGCTCTCTGAAGCTGTTCATCTACTTTCCAGACTCTATTCTTAGCAAACACAACCTCTATGCTAAAATAATAATTAATTAAGAAATGTTTTTCCTAAGGAGCTCCATACTCTTGCACTCTGAAGCAAAAATTTGAAATTTGGTCATTGTCAACAGATCTCACTCAGTCAAATCACATGCATTTTGAAACTATATGCAAAATATCTCCGTTCACACATTAAGCAATTGTTAGCAGTACATCAGTTAGCACTCATTGAAGTGCCTCTTTGGGGCTCTACAAGGTCATAGCTGCACATTTTGGGAAAGCTTCCCTCTGTAGATGCATTTCCTGCCTGAGAATGCAAAGTACTTTGACAATAGCAAAATGAACCTGCCATTGAGCAAAACGTAGTTTGTGCCATGGAGCATCCAAATACAGGGATCTCTTTCACCAAGTTAGCAAAACGATGTCCACATTCAGTGTGGAGACATATACAGGGAACGGACCAGGGAATAAATGAGGCAACAGTCCTGGGTGCAGGACTGGGTGCATGTGGTCTGGCAATTCAAGTCCTGATCAGGAGGATGTACCAAGCAGTAAGGTAAAGACTGTATGGAAAACCTCAACTCCAGTATCTCCTGGTTTGCAAGCACTCTGGGAGCTTTTATCCCCTTTGCTTGGCTGCCTTCTGGGAGATGATATTGGTAGCAACAGATTTTGCATTACTTAATTTTGGTAGGAGATTCCATTTTAACATTTAAAGAACTAGAGGAAGTAGATTTCATTTGACAATATATTTTTGTCAACTTAGCGACAGTTCCATATGAATGACTGTCATCCTCAGCCAGATTTCCATGAGTATCTGGCATCAAGCCGTGCCCATAGTTTACACCAGGGAACACCGAAATTCAGCCTAGCATGGTGTTTCAGCCCTGCCTTTGGCCTCGGGACTTGTGGGATGGTTACATTAAGCTATACTGGGCAGTGCCTGACTGTGAGAGCAGCTGAAACCAAAATGGCAAGTAAAAAAATATTATTTGAATGCCTCATAAAACAGTGAAAGGAAAATAACAGTATTTGCTTTAGGTGAATCCTACATACAGGAAGAGATGAGATTTTTCTCTAGAGCAGTATTTTCTCTGCAGCTGTGATGCTGCACAGCTCTGGCCAACTTCCCACCAGAACAGCCAGAGATTCTGTTACTGCCTTATCAGTTCTCACAAGCACCGGGGCTAAAGGCGTAGGTATATTTTACTATCTAACTTTGTAAATGAGCTCCCCTCATCTCTTGTCACATTTTCACTGTTAGAGACGCAAGCTAGTCTGAAATAAGCTTATGTTTCTCAGACACTTGATTTCACACACTGCTATTATTTATGGGTAAGGCTTCCCGGGGAAGCCTGACAATCAGTCATGACTCAAAGATCACCTCAGTGCCACAACTACTCGTATCCTTTTAAAGGCTACCGTTCTGACGAGCAGCAAGCTCCAGCACACGGTGAATGGTCATTTCCCCTTGCTGTCCCCCGAGGCCATGTTCATCAGCCTTTGGCATTTCTGTCAGAAGGCATAAAGATGGGACTCGGCTCGCTGTGCTGCGCGGCACTGACACATGCTCCCGCAGAGGTGCTGTAGCTCGGCTGGTGCAGCCCCCAGAACCTGCTGTTTTCCCCAGTGTAAGGGATATTCTTGGGGTCCACACGCTGAGCCCGGTTGGCCTCTCTCCACCTCAGGTGGTTTAAAAGGATGTTGGAGGCAGCTGAATGCCGACGACACTCTGTCACAGCTCATCATCTCCCCTGGAAGGTGGACATGCAGCTGTAGGCAGCGCCTCACCAAACAGGGAACCGCCATGGTTCACATAATGCTGGTGATACCCTAGCTCCCCGGGCCCCTTTCACTGGGCCCCTCCATACGATTGTGGTCCAGAGGCTCATAGAAGAGGGGGTGGGGAAGGTCAATGACAGTCCAGATCCCAATGGGTGCTCAGAGAACACTTCTCACCTAGGACTGTCACCAAACCGTGAGGTATCATTTTTGACAGGAGGACAAGAATGAAGATATCCAAAAGCAAACAAACCAGATCACAGAGCGGTGAGAGCGAGATGGACAAAGTCTACCAAGCAGACTTAGCAGGGATACCAGAGCAGAGCAAAATACAGAAGGCTCTGCAAGGGACATAGGCAGTTCTCCTTACCACAGGCACGCAGTCCAGCCTGAACGTGCAGCCGCGCAGACCTGGAAGCCGCTCTCTCCCGCCTCACGAGAGCTGGTGTCGCAGCAGCTGCCCCAGAGGAGCCCCTCGCCCGCCGCTCGCTCGCGGCCCCTTCCCCTTGCCACGTGCTGCCGAGTCCGAGTCTGCGGCAACGCTTAGGTCCTGTGGGAGTAACTACAGCCCCCCATGCAGATTCACACCTGCAGGAGGGGACAAGCATGACCCTGGATGCAGAGACCTTGTCCCACTGTGCTGTAGGCAAACCAGGAGGCACCATCCCTGCTGAACAAGGCCCTCGGTCCTGACATGCTGCACACTGCTCATGCGGCCTTACTTCATTCCAAGTTGCAGAGGGACACGTTAAGTGGGCTGCTGGAAACCAGCGTTGCTAATTAACGTTATAATTTTATTGCTCTTGATACTCAGTGGCCCGTGACTTTGTAGCTGGTAAGTGACATTAAGTAGTCGGATTATTTCTTTTATATCGTTAAGTGCAGAAGTATATGAAAAAAGTCACACAAATACTTTAAGGTAGCAATATGCAGCATTTTCCTTAACAAATCTCAAGCCAGTTGGATACTCATGTTTGCTATTGCACAAAGCAGTAAGCTGACCAATAAACAACTGCCACTACAGGGAGAGCAAACATCAAAGCTTTATACAGTAACACTGTCAAAATATTTAGAAGAAATTAGTTTATCACACATAGCAAGGATGGGTTTCTTGAGATGTCTAATGAAAGCTGATACAGCCATTACCTGATTACTGTAACGTACACCCCATCATTAATACCCAGGTCCTCTTTAATGATCTTTGTTTTATGGCTACAGCCCTCCTAGGGGGAAGTCAGAGGTGGGCAGGGGAAACTATTGCCTCTTGCTTTTGTTTATGCCAGTTCTAATGGGGTTGCGACATGGGAGAATGCTAATTAGAGACTGAGGTTTATTTCTTAGCCCCGATCACAAGCCATGGGTCAGACTTACAAGAGGTTGGCAGTATTTGATGTCCTGAGGGTAAAATGGGACAAAACGCCAGTCCTGGGGATTAATGGTTGGCATATTAAGATGGTCTGAATCCGTGTTCAGCACCTCGACTGCGCTGAAGCAGCTTCTGTCAGGAGGCAGGAGCCGTGCCCTGGCATCTGCATGTAAGTGACGGTCCCGCTCTTTGCAGAAAGCAAGGGATGCAGAAGGGCTCTGGCAATTATTTCTCGAGTTTGTTGTAGCAGACTGTGCTCTGATTTTATTTTGCTGCTGGCTGCAGCTTATAATTTGCTCTACGTTTTTAAAGAATAGACCCCAAAAGAAWTTTGCTGGCATCTGGCTCAATCAAAATAAAAAAAAAAAAAAAGTCATAATAAGGAAACTGTTTTTCAGGAAAAGTGAGGACTCTGCTCCCTGAATGTAGATTTTTTTTTTTTTAATGATTTTGGATTTTGCAGATCGTAGTCATTATACGGCTATTTATGAGGAAGAATTATTGTTATCTTTGTCAACAAAAAGCCTTGAGAACATTGTCTGTCACCTAGAATTAGTATTGCCACAAAATAAATGCTCTCTCAATATTTTTGTACATGTTTTCACGGGATCATTAGAGAAACTGAACCCCACTATTAGTGCAAATTAAAAAATATTTAATAATGCTGCCTGTGAAAGGGTGTTGTTTCTACAGTTGTCAAAGACCTCAGACACTGCTAATTTTGTTTAACAATACATTATTTTCATTTAGTACTTTTAGACAAATTGCAGGTGTTATCTTATGATTCTTTAAATGCCTGCGTTACTGTAAAAACATTAGTCTGAGTGAATAAACAGTCACCTAAAATGAGTATTGATTTTGCATCTTCAAAAGTAAGGTAGAGAGAACACCAATAATACGTTTACCTCAAAAATATAACTGTCTTCGTGTACCATTCAATTCAGACTGTAAGTTTTAGAGCTTTGTGTCTCTTTGGAGAGAGTTCCAACTGTGTATCATTTACGACTCACGTAAACTCGTGGTTAAATGGTACATTAGTCTTCCTCTGAATCAGAAATTAAATATATCCTTTGGGAACGCTTCTTAATATTTTGACTTTAATGACTAGAGCTTTTTAGCCTTTCTCTTCATTAAAGTCAGTTTCAGAATTAGCTTTTTGTTGCCTCCCCCATTGTTCCATCTCCGGTGTGGAGAAGCTCAGCTGCGAAAACCCACGACTGTCAAATTCTCCGCAGACTGGGGACAAAAGAAAAAGTTCAAAGAAACGGGAACAATCGACTCTCCTGTTCGTGCCATGCTGTGACCATAAAACAATGGAGTCATGGCAGACCTGTAGAGTATGTAAAAGAAACAGATCTTTAAGGAGACCTTTAAGGTATGTTTTCACACCCTGAAAGGAGTAGGAAGGTCACATCTTTTCCTATCATATAAAAATGAGACTTGTGTAAAATTCTATCTATATTCTATCTACATTCTCCATCAACAACATTAAAGAGGGGGAAAGGGAGTAAAAGAGAGAAAAGGCAGAACTATATGTTGKTCAGAGAAAGCAGTCAGGTTCCAGAATAAAATTCAGAAGAAGCTTTTTCTCTATTTTAAGACTTTCCTCTGGTTCAGTGGATTTTTCTCTGTTAACTAGTTATTTTCTCTCTAGCTTTTTACTACTCTTTTTTTTTCTCACTATTCATTAATGTATCACACAATCTACTATATTACAACTCAATAGCAAATGCATCAAGCCAGAGATTTCAGAATTACATTTCCAACACATGTTTCTCCTTGCTATGTGCTCTGTTTCATTTACTGAATTAAAAAAAAAATCCTTTAAATCTACATTTACTGCTATATTTGTGAACTCCTTCTTTCCTCCAAAGTAACTGGGATTCCTGGATGTTTCCTCCTCATTTTTACGTGATTCTAATGGATGATCCCTTATGCTGATAATGTAACTATGAAGGCCAAACCAGCCGAGTCACTTCACTCTCAGAATCTGTCCTACAGCCTTAGACACCCTGGTTTGGGGGGCTGGAGGACAGCAAGTATGGCGTTAAGGAAGTCCTGCAGTCTCAATATCCCAAGGTTACTCCTCCAGACTTGGGCCCTTTCCCTTTCCAAGCCACCCCACACCCTGTCCCTGCCAATACTTGCAGCAGCGAGCATGGCACCTCACAGCTGTGCTTTGCTGAGCTTCCAGGAATCCCCCTCGGCTGGATCCAGGATGCCAAGGTGTCTTTAATCCTTTCTTCCCCTTTTATCCGGAGTAATGGCACAGAAGACCTAAAGCTCCCACCTTCTCTCTCCTCATTAAGGACACTGTATTCACATGTCTCTGAATGGAAGGGCCTCATACTGTATGTGTCCTCTATAAGGGAAAGAAGRGCGCTGCTTGCATTGCTGGAAAGTTTAAAAATGTTTAAGTCAAAGGCAATCAAGTTTCTAACACCTCTTGCAGTCCCCATCTTGGAAAAGGAATTGCCATTAGAAGTACTGTTACAGATTGCTCAACAGGGGATTTCTGGAGATCATGTCTGTACCCTGGGTGTTTCTTTTAAGAGCTTGTTGTGTTTTCTTAATTGTTAGGAAGTGCCTTATATGCATGAGGAATCCTCAGAATTCATGAGGATCTGTATGCACACGTATGTCTTTAATAGCACTTCATACCTCCAGTGTTTTTTACCCCAAATAATTGATCTTATAGGCTCTGAAACAGACCTAGCAAGCAGGGAAGTGTGCTGGCTCAGTAACAGCGATGAATGGCAGATAGCATAATGCCTCCATTTCATTAGGAAGAGATCTGTCTGCTTCTGGTTGTGCCTGGGTATAACCCAAGAAAAAGCAGATACATGTCTCTATACAGCAAAGAATATATATATATATATACACATATATACACACATACAATTTCACAGGATGTTTCTATTTTGAAAGGACCGTTTCCCCAGTTTTCAGTTGTGCATTGTCTGATTTGGGGGTAATAGAAAAGGAATATATGATTCAGCTCCTATAATTTGTAACGAGCATCAACAAATTTAACCTAGGATGTTCAGTTGTGCTCTCATCTCGGCTAAAGCTTCTTGTTTGATGTTTCCCTGCACTGCCTATGACCATCCTTTAAAACACTTGAGAGGAAGTCAGGCAGATCAAATAGAATATGGTATCATCTGTGGACGCTCTGACAGCCATCACTGAAGGGAATGGATCGCTTCCCCATTCAACCTAAACTCATCTTTATCCTTAAGTGTGGAATGTGTGGAAGATTAAGGATGAAGAGGAATRAGTAACATTAATTGCACGGGGTTAGGTACCATCTAGCCTAGCCATAGCAGATGCTTACACAAATAAAGCTTTTGTTTTACATGTCTATACATGGGAAGTGCAACGTATCGGCTGGTCTAATTCAGTCTTCCCAGTACCTGTTTGGTACCTGCTGGGGGTTACAGCTGCAGTGCTTTAGAGGGAGAAGCCTATTTTGCTACGACATTAAAGTTCTTCCTGTAAAGCCCCGTTACTTTGTCCATATACCAGTGTTCAGTCATGCTGCTCAGAAAGAAAACAGGGCATCCAGCTAACCCTACCTGCTTATTTTGCCTTATACCTTTTTTTCCCATTTACTACCAGCTTTTCTTCCTCTGTAATAAATTTACCATCTTTTATTTTCCCTCTCCTTTTCATTCTTCCTGATTCTAAACCTCTCAATAAGCTTGATTTGCTGCTTCTGCTGCGGCACCTAAACTATGCCATGTGTGCTATACCTCGGGGTAGATCATTAACTCCTACGTCTTTGATTTAGCTGCAGTCTCAGTTAGATTCCTGCATCATTTTATCTCTCTTGATTTTTTCTGCCAGTTTGAAACTCAGCTTTGGTTATGCCTCCTTAAGCATTAGAAGAAAGTACATTTCTTTTACTTTGACCTCATTTTCCCACCTGACAACACTTGCCTCCTTGCCCAAACCACCATTCTGCCAGTTAGCACTAAGGACAGGGCTTCCATGTTTCAGCAAAGGCAGCTATTTGTGCTCCCCTCATGCTCAGATGCATCCCCTGCATCTGTTTGTGCAATACTGGGTTCAGTGCCAAAACAACCTGGGCATTTGTATTGGAGCTAGAAAGCYTTTCTGCAGTCCTGAGAGCATCACTGCACTTGCTGCCACAGCATCAATATGAGTCCAGGGGCTCTGCATTCCTTGTAACTTTCTGCATTTGCTCCTGTGCTCTGCAGCACTGTTGGCCATTGATTTCTAAATAAAGATGTTCATATATAATGATACATTCACCAAATAGCTGGCAATATTTCTGTTACTATGCAAAAATTCAGATTAACTTGCAGGCTAAACCTACAGTTGAACCATTTTCACATTTAAACCAACACTAACTTCCTTCATGTTTCAGTCATTTAATCCAAGTTCGCATTCATATCCTCCACAGAGTCATGTTCAAAACTCTGTAACACTAGCAGTTCTTTCAGAAAAGTTAGGGTACTGTAGCTTTCTTTTATGAAATACTGCCACCAAGCTTAATTCTTAATGCTCTTCAGCTTAGATGGTCCATGATCTGCTTGTGTCAGTAGTTTTACTTCAGTGTAATGCTCATCAACCCACCTCAACCACTGCAGATTCATCATCAAAAAAAAAAAAAAAAAACATCTAATTTGAACAAAAGAGGAAGCTGGCCTGGCAGCCCTGGCAATGCAAGTACATTGAACTGAAGTATTCACAGGAGCTGCACATGCACTTGTACAAACTTTGGCCATATGTAACTGCGTGATGGGTCTCATGTTTTACTCAGGCAGGCCAGCTTCACAGTTCAGCCAGCCCTTTGGTTTTGATACCTGTCCAGAAACCAGGTGATGTGCTAGCTATTGTCATGACTTTGTTTCACTGCCGACATATCTATCTATCTTCAGCTCTTCCCCAGGCATCCAGACCACAGCAAATTGCATCAAGCTGCAGTGACTACTAATCACGGCACCAAAACCTATCGCCTCCATCTCCCCAGATGCAGGGGCCAGGCCCCTCCGAGGCAGCAGTGCCTAGGAATCCAAACACCTCACACTGCCCAAGTAAAGGGCCTGTACGTGCCCTCATACCTCTGGGAACAAGAGTCCAAACAAGAGAAGCTTCTCCTGCTCTGCCTCCCTTTCCACCCCTGCTGCCTCTTTCTCAGACCACTCTGCGTGCCCTGCACATCACCATTCACCACCTCAGCGGCACAGGCCTTCGGACTCATGCAGAACATCCCTGGAATTATTTGGGGTTTTGCATTTGCAACACACTAAGAGCTTTTATTTTGTTTATTTGGGCTGCGTAGTGGGTGTGGATTAACAGTACATAATACTGCTTTACGCCAAGGCTGTTGCACAATCTCGTGCTCTACAATCCAGCTAATGGCTGGAATTTCCCAAAGGCCCTGCACTTGCCTGCAGCTGGCATGAGATTTTCCAAAGAGTTCTGCTCCCGTTTAAGCATCGAAATAAATGTCAAGATTTTCCAGGAGCCCTGCACATTGAGTGCTGCCTCGAGTGTCACTATGAGATCAGCTCTTGACGATTCAGCCCTGCGGAGTGGGGATTGCACTATTTACTATTTGTGATGCTTTTGCAGGTGAGGCTCAATATCATTCCTAAAATGTGTAATCATTGGAAAACATACAGAACTCTATACCACGTAAATAATTACATTTCTGTCTGTACCCTTCTCTCTGCAACTCTAGAAAGAAAATACTTCTTCCCTAATAGAGGCTGTCCCAGTCATCTGAGGTGCTGAATCCCAATGGTTCCTAAATGACTCACCAGAAGCAGTGAAGAGGCCTGGATCCATAATATAGCTGGCACAGATGCCTAAAGTGGTGGATTCATATCCACAAGTGGTGGCTTCATTTCCACAGCTGGTGCAATACTTTGGGAGCTATGCTAGTGGAAGTTTATGTAAGTTATTATTAATGACATTATGTCAGTCGCATTGTTCAAATGGAATCAAGTAAATCCATATTTCTAACAGCAGAATCAACTCCTGAATTGCTACCTAAATTATTAACCAACCTGCATCTAAACTTTTTACAGTATAGCCTGGTTTACAGGTGGTGGGAAGGATTTCATCATGCAGGAATGCCACACTTATTATACATTTAATAGTGGTTATTTCACTGCTTCTAAAACTTTTTGCACTATCTTATTTCTTGTAGCCATTCCTAAGCCATGTTTTTATCTGCCAAGATGACATGTTCAAAGAGCTCTGGCAAAGCTTGTAGGAAAAATTTGTATGAAAAATAAGAAGGCTGAGTAGCACTTCCCAAATGTGAGAAAGATACAGGCAGAGTGTTTTAAAGGCCAATCAATTATGGAGTAATTCCTGCAAACTGTAGCAGTAATTAATGATTGAACAACATGCAGGATTTGGAAGCAAACAGCAGTCAGCGAACTCCATGTATGGTTGTGTGACGGTGCAGCAAGAGGAACTTGTAGCCGTTCCCTGGTAACGGGCATTACCAGATGCCCTAGTTAACAATGTCTCTGGTGCCTGTAGCATCCAGTTCTAATCTGAGATAGGCCTGGGTAAAGAACAACACCTTCCCTCCTGTGGGTATTCATGGAGAGGGAAGCAGCGCACTTCCCTAAGAGCTGCTCGGGCTCAGAAAGCAGCTGTGACCGACAGACCACACCGTCCCGGGGACACTTGGCCTTTGCCACACACCAGGACACACACGCAGGGTAGCCAGRGTGGCCTTCCTCTAGCCCTGGGATAAGCAGGACCTCTGAAGCTGGTGCAGCTGTCCCTGTGCACCTCTGCCAACAGGACACGCGTGACTCGTGCCCTTGGGGCATGGGGAGGAAGGAGTGTGCTCTGCGCTCATCTAGACCCCAATAAATGTTTCAACTTGGGCACTGCCAGTGGAGTGGGCACTAGATTGCTCGCTCAGCCTTGCCAGCCAGAGCCCACCAACGCCACTGACCTGAGTCCTGCTTTACCACATCCCCACCAGCTCCTTCGCTTCTTAGGAAAGCGTTCAGTGCTTCTTACACTGTGTCTGTACAGCACCTATAAAAGGATGTGACCAATGTTAACTGAGAAGTCTATGAGATAAAAGAATTCATCTTAAAACAAGCAAGCAAACAAAAATGATGAAATGGATGAAAAGAAGAGAGATGTGACCCCCAAAAGCCCAGCCAAACTTGGAGAAGTGGCTAGGGAACAGCAGTATTTTAGCCTGTAAATGGAAGAAAGCTGATCTGTTTACATTATTAGTGACAAATACAAGAAACCATGAAGACACTTTACATGAAATATAACTAGGTCTCAAAACCCAAGGTTGTTTTAACATTGCCCTTCAAAGATCCCAGAGAGAATCATCTTATTGAAATGCATTAAAACTAGTTTTTTTTTTTTTTTTTTTCATGAACTGCTTCCAAAAGGATGAAGAAAGTAGCTGAGAAATGGAAACCTTTTCTACATAAACTTAAACCTGCTGCCCAGGGAGTCCATCCCTTCACTGGAGAGCTTTTGGGTATGTTCAAACCAAAGAAAAAAGTTGAAAAACACTGTTAGGACAATGGGTCTATTCACCTGAGAAAGGCATGCAGAGATCTTTAAATACACTCAATATTCTGCATGTATCCTTTCTAAAAAAGGCTTAGAAAGGGTGAAACTTCTGGGCTCTGTCATTTGCCTTTGATGCCCAGTTTTCCAAATAGCACCTAAAACTTGGTGAGCAACATMGAGGACTTCAGCTCACGCGACAGCTCTGAGGCAGGTAGTATCTTCTTCCCAATCATCTCACATAACATGCCCTGAGCTTGTTGTCCTGCTAAGAATACAACTTTATTACAAAATAGTTTCAGACTCTCACAACTGCTGATTCACAATAAAGAGAAAGAATCYACTTAAAAGAACAGCAACAGTATGTGATAATGCTAGAAATGCCCTAATATGAGACCAGAAAAAAAAGATGCTCACCGTACAGCAATCTCACAGTCTTCCCAAGCCAAGATCCTATTTCTAGGCAGTATGGTCTCTTCCCCAAAGGCACCTGTGTTTTATCCTTGCTTGAAGAATACAGCCTAACAGCCGGGGAACTGCTCGGTTAGTGCGAGGCAGCCGACCCGCGTGAACAYCGCCCTGGCGTTGGGTTAGGGGGAGTCCTAGGAGCCCCAAGAGCCCCACTGCAGAGGGTGGCTTTCCACTCTGGAGAGCAGGGCCGCTTTCCGTGCCTGGCTTTGCTCGTATTTGAACCTGACAGTCACAGTGATCAAGGGTTTGTGTCCCTTTATCACACAGTGCTGCCCAAATCCTTGCCGGAATACCCTAGTGCATTCAGGCACCTAGATGTGTGGATGTCTGCCCTCCACTCCCCTTTTTGGACTTACAAATACTCTTAGCAGGAAGGGCTGAACCCAAAAGAAGCCAGGCTCATCCTTCCTCATTATTCCTCCCTAACTGAAACAGCATGAATATCAGATGTGAATTACCAACAGGCTGAGATTGATCTGTTACAATGGAATTAAAAATTTATTATTTATTTCTGCGAAAAAAAAACCTTCTATAGATGCCTAAAATGCTTTTATTTTATAAGAAAAAAAAAAAAGGAAGACAAAAATGACAAATACTGCATGGGCATAAAACCAAGCACAGGGGTTGGATTTCCTTTTCCTCACTTTCCTAAGGAGAGGCGAGTGTTAAACTGCCATCCACTAAAAGCAGCGATTTTATGCTGAGGTCTCCGAGTCAGTGAATTTACATTTCGTAAGAACACCCTGAGGGGCTTTCAGCTACTTTGCTTAAAAGGTAGACAGATACATTTACAGCAGGGCCTGCAGAGCTCCATGCGCTAACATGGCCACAGAGCCACAGATTCGCTCGCTGGCACATGTGTGTTAAGGGTGACTTCGTTCTAAGCAAGTAATGCGTAAGGACACTTTTATGTGTTGGCTGGGAATATAGTTCAGTAAAGAATGTGATTGTAATTACCAGTAACGAGGGCATAAATTTCTGATCCTTGCTTTGTTGGCTGATTTTTTGCTAGTGTTTCTAAGCATTTACATTTTACAATTGCCTTATTTATAGCCTGAAATTTGGTATACTAGTTTTTCATGCATTTGAAATGTTTTTTATTCCATTTGGTAGGAAGCTACTGCCTTCACAAGCTAGTCTTTCATAAAATATTAAAAACAGTTTAAAATATTCTTAATGATATAATAATAGATTATTAGAGATTTTCACTTTGAATACATTAATCATATAAATCTTTTTCTTATTTTGCAGAAACAGAAGCCTTAGCTCACTGTGTACAAATCCATACAGTTGGATCCACATACATCAACACATCATTTTTTGTAGATAAAAAAAATCTCTCTCTCATGTTATCTCCCCAAACTGGGTCGTATCTGCTGTATGGAGATACAGCAACAAAGGYGCACGCTAACTCACCCGTAGCGCAGGTTACGTGCCCAGCTCGAAGCCCTTCAAGCCACCTGCCCGTGCCAACAGCTCCCTTTGCTTCTGACATGGGTCAGCTGAGCAGGTCTGCRTCCAGCCCGACACTCACCCTGAGCCTGGGATACGTGGAAACCTGCCTTGGCTGGTTACACTTTCCAAGACGACTGGGATATGTGGAAATGTGCCTTGGCTGGTCAAGCCTGCCAGGACAAGGCACTGGGGAGGTCTGCATGTTGCAAGACTTGGACACGGGACATTGTGGATCTCCCACAATCCCTGCCATCAGAATCAATGTCCGAATACTACAGGGCTCACCTGTACGTGCAGAAGTACCTGGGACAAGGAGAATCCCAATTCTCTGCTTATTCAGCATCCACCATAGCTGCATCACAGCCCAGGTCTGGCCGCCCAGGCACCGCAGTGCTAATACATCCCAGTTGCTGCTCCCTTCTGCAGGTAGGAGCAGCCTCTGAGAGGATTTTAAATCATTTTAAGACTATCTCGGATTGACTAAAGTTGATGCATAAGGGGGTCACCTTGCCYCACTACAGTCAAATTGTAAATGAATTTAGCAAATTAAAATGCACCTTTGGTGTTGACCTGGCTTTCCTCAATGAGGAATCAGCCCCTTTGTTGACTGTTGTTTTTTTTTGAGCCAGCAGCTCAAATTTCAAGGCCCTTTTTTGGCTTTAGCTCTTTGCTTTAGTGGAGTTGCTCCAGATTTATACTCCTATCAGGGAGAGCAGAGTTTGCCTCTTCATATTTTTCTTTGAAAACAGCTTCAATGGCAATGTCTAAAGGTGAGCCTTTGATTCGCTGTTTAAGTGGTTTATCACAAAGATGTCAGTGATACCTGACTCTCCCGGCACCGCTTCCTGCGGGATATGCGGCAATTGGCCATGAAGGGGCCAAAGGGAGGAGGGAGGCGAAAAGCAGGAGCTGCAGTTCCCACATGTGCTGCCTCCCCACGGAGCACCTCTGAGAGCYGCCCTGCTCCTCTCTCCCTACCTCCCCTAAGGAGCAAACGGCATGAAAGGAGGGGAGGAAGGAGGACAAGGCTGTGTGAAAGGAGAGGAGGAAAGGGGACACGGCCGTGTGAAAGGAGGGGAGGAGGACGCGGCCCATGTGAACAGTGAAAATCCTCCTTGGTCGGCGTAATTTCTTCCTCTGCTCACCCAAACACATAAAGTCTCCATCCTGACCCCAATAAGGTCTGTATATAAAAACTATGCATGACCAGCTGTAGCATCTACTGGAGTACAAAGAGCCTCATTTTGTTTTTACCYGATGGCTGAAGTATTTGAGAAGTAACAGGAAGAAAACAACACTTCCATTTCACAGAGAGGAGCAAAATTCCAGTTTCTGAGCTGATTTTTGTGCCACTGTTGAATAGAATTGAAATGTCTTACAAAGTTCAAAAAGCCAAAAGGGAAATATGAGCATACTCACCACTGGGTTGCTAATAGCCAGGCGGTCAAACTGCTTGCTCACAAGTAGAAGAGCTGAGTTTCAACTCATTTTTCCGCTTTTAGCCCTACTGGGAGTCCAGTCTCTGTATCCTACCTTGGATATCCGGGGCCTAACCACTGGCTTGTCAGCAGCACTGTTTGGGCCACGTAAAAATGAACCATTCCCAAAGAACGTCTCTGACAAGACCGACGAAAAGAGAAATTGAGAGAGGCAGGTAGGCAGGCAGGCTGACGTCCAGGTTGCACAGCACATACAGTCTCCAGCACCTCAAGCTGTTACACTGGTTTGCAAGTAATTACTTATTCTCTCTTTTCCTCATTCTTCCCTAAAAATTCCAGCCGGGCCTTGAGAGAATTTCCCAGAGAAATCTGCATCAAAACCAACATACTTCCATGAAATATCTGGTATTTTTATAAAAGCTGTATTTTGACAGAAAAATGTTTTCTTGATTTTTTTCCCCAGACAATTGTCATGACAAGCTCTAATGGATGCTAGGGGTGTTTTGTACAATCCAGATAATGGAGAGAAACATCAGCTAAAAAGTAATATAGGAGCCAAGTCGGAAAGAGCCCAGTGCTCCTATTGACATCGTTACTGTCCCCTTCCCACAACACGTAACTGTACGCTGGTCAAAACATATCGCCACCTTCCCATGCCATTGCATCACAATTAAAACCAAAAAAAMCTCATTCTTAAAGTATTTCACCCAATATATAAAATTGCTATAAAAAACGGGGAGCTGATATTCTTGACCATGTCAACAACTCCAAGACACCACATCCTATTGATAATAGACTTCCATGATGCAAGCAAGTGCCTTCCCCCCAAACCTAGCCCACAGATTTGAGGGGGTTTAGAAGGKACTACCTTTCATTCAGCGCAGAACCTTGCAATGTAGCAGTGAAAAGAGAAATCCTTTGTTTTTGTGAAATCTCAAGACAGTGGCTTTTCATCTTATGTTCAATCAGAGTACAGCAGAAATATTTAAAGGGAGAGAAGAAAGGCCTTGTTTTCACATGGCCCTAAAGCAGCTTCTCTCTCTTCCTCCTCCCCTCTACTTCTGACAGAGTTTCAGTTTCCAAAACACCAAGCACCCTTTAGACTCAGATTCACCATGACCATGATTTAACAGGCCAGAGTCTAAATTTAGAGAAACTGATTGTGTGCAACTTCGTATGTTAGCTTTTAAGACTCATGGATGTGGTCTTCCTGAACAAAATATATCTTATTATCATCCTTTATTTGATTTGTGTATGCTTATACCATTTGCACCAGCAGAAATGTGATTGCAATATAATTTGCAACATTTTGAGCAGCAAAAAGTTGCAAAATTTTAAGCCTTTCGTTTTATGGGGCAGAAGGAGCTTTATACAGGCTTCCTTGGATTTTAAGTTGTCTTTTGATTAGCATTTTTTGCAGGTATTCCGGGTGTTGCCATTAGTCAGGCATTCTGATTCTCGCTTTCTAATCATATAGTCCACAATTACTATCACCTTCCACTTCACTTTTGATATCACATGATCTATTTGTGGCTATATTTCAGGTGCTCCAGAAACCAGAGCTCTCGCTAGGCACGATGTGCTACAAATTGCATGTTGCAAATTATACGCTCAGGCCTCAGGGACACAGCTCCACTTGTCAGCCTCCCGGGAGACTGGACCAGTGTAACAGCTATAGTCACTTACCCGCTCTTGGAGATAAGGGTGTTGCRGCAGCTCGTTCTGTTCTGCAGCCTCGACAGGGGCAGGTCACCCAGCTGACGATTTCATTTTCTGCTGGTGGGGAAGGAGGACACAGACGACACCTCGAGATGGCTCCTTAGCTGGAAAATGGCTGATTCTTCCAGTGTCAGCGTGGAGCTGAAAAGCAGATGACACTGGGATCTCATGTGTCCTTTTGGCTGTGGTGGGGACAATCTGGAATAGGAGAATGGGGAGTTAGTGGAGTGGTTACCACATCTACACAAGCATCCAGTTTGAATCACCTCTCTCTATCACCTAAATCGGATGACTTTGAGACAAACAGCAAAACTAAAACCAACTGAATCCAGAATTTCTACACTTCTCTTTCAAAATAACTTGGAAGCAAGTTTGGTCCTCACACAGACAAACATATTTAAATCTTTAACTCTTCTTAGTGGTATTTCCACTACAAAGCATGACAACGAGGCTCAGGAACTTTCTTTCCCTCCAGTGACATCAACCTTTACATTATTTAAGCTTTTACTGACTGAAAAAGCTTTGCTTGGAAAATAACTGTGAACAGTAGTATAAGTAACATCTTATTATTCTTATTTCTGTTTTGAAAAAAAATTGGAACAATTTCAAATATACATTAAGAGAGAAGGCCTTGCCTAGACCTGCTTGGTGCAAAACGCGGCAGCAACACAACCCCCTTTTCCCCTCCCTTCCCTTTTCACTCCTAGAGCACTTGGACTGCAGGCACCCATTCTAACAAATCATTCTAAATGTCCTTAGGAAATATGATGAGACTGCCWTTCACCAGGTCTGATGTTAGATTAAAGGAGAGTCCCACGCAGGTGGGCACTACAGGGCACGCACCATTCTCCACACACCACCTTGAGGCTCACTGCATCTGATCCAGGCTCTAGCTTTTGCACCAAGCCCACATCCAAATGGTTGCTTAAAAGAAATGGACAAGAAAATAACAACAGAATCCTAAATCATGTATCTGACCAGGAGAATCTGGCCAATCTTGAAAAATGAAGTCTGGAATAAACCAGGTTGCAGAAGAGTTATATGGATTACAGCTGCACTGGAGAGGTACTAAAAGGCCCGTGTTATGCACAGCCTGACCAGGAAGGAGGTATGAAGCAGAGCACATAGGAAGCAAAACAAGTAAAAGACCACAGCGGCAATAGCGGGAGAGTTTAATTATCTAGACCTCAGAGTGGATTACATTAAGCGGAGGAAGCAAAGCTTGATCTGGTACAGGACTGCTTTCTAATTTAATGTGTACATAAACCGACAGGGAAAGGAAGAATGCCAGATGCGGTATTAAGCAACACAGAGAATATGATTAAGGACATTAAGGTTAAAAAAAAAAAAAAAAAAAAAAAGAAAAAAAGCCGAAGGAATAGTGAGTGCCAGGCTAAAACAGCTTGTGCAGTCAGATTCGCTGCTCCACGTAGAAGGTGCATGCCCCTAGCTAAGCTCAGCACAGAGACTGTCAAGGCAGTTCCCAGTGAATTGTCGGGTGCCCACATGGCCACCGAGGCAACAGCCTGGGCCCCCCAAAAGCCCTGGCCACGTCTCCGTAGCCCTGCTTCGGCAGTGAGCCCTGGCCGGGCTCAGGGAGCCCTGCGCTGGCCCTTGCATGGGCTGCAGAGAAGCCACAGATAAGCTAYGGTAGCTCTCCGTCACCCCTGCCCTCTCTCGATCTGCTTAATGGTCTAGAAAAGCAGGCAAGTAACTCCCAGCTTGGGGCCTGCTGCTGCGCCGGCGGCCTCTCGAGGGGCTTTCTGGGTCACAGAGCTGTCGGGGGTCACCCCACTTGCGCATCAGGAACAGCTTTCCCAAGGCAGCTCCTGCTGGGCCCTGAAGACAGACAGCTTGGAACAGGCCTTTGAATGTAATGCCATTGTGCGTAAAAGAAAAAAGTTCATCAGGGACTCAAGCGCATCTCAAAACTGGGATGAGCATGATACAGGAAATCAAGCACAGACATGCAATTAAACACAAATATGTACTGAGTTGCCAAAAACTCAGGCATACAGGAATACAAGCCTGCTAGGAAGAAGAAGAATTTATTTCAGAACAAGGTCAGAAATGATTTTTTTTTTTTTTTCCTGGGGAAACACATTCTTCCCTCCCAGAAGTGTTCTGGCACGTTTCAGGCTTCCTTGTGCAYGCCCTACCAAACAGGCCTGGAGCTCCCACACGAGGCAGCACCGCGGCTACACTGCGCTAAGAAGCTCTGGGAATTCATGAGCTCCTTCTCATATAGGGTCGGATTCTGTTCACATGCACATGCCACTGTACAAACAGAGCCACTTCCACTGCAATATCTGCAGCTCCAGCCGTCTCTGCCACTTGGACTCACCCCACAGCTTGAGTTTCCTCTGCTCTAGGGTTGCTACAGTGCTTAGGTCTGTGGGTGACACTGCGTTCAAAGTTAAACAATTACAAACGCTGGCAGGAAACTCTGGAGTAGCAAACGCTTTTCAAGAAATGGCAAGGACACGAAGAAATTCAATAGTGATCCTTCCCTCACGATACTGAAAGCGCACGGTTCGCGCAGGAGCGAGCGGGGCCACGGAGGCTGCGACTGAGGAGCCAGGGACAGCCAAGAGTGATGCAGCACAAAGSCTGAATTAATTCTTTGCCTGGCTATTTACAAAAGAAGCTGAAGGTCACATCCTGGAAATGGGGATTTTCTTGAGGGAAAAAATGAAATGTTAAAAGGCTTTATGATCCAATCTGGACAGGTAGTTAGTTAATTAGAACTATTAAAAGTTGACAGGGCCCAAGACTTAGATTAACTGCGGCTCAAAATTGGGGAGGAAATAGCAAGGGAAATGGGAAAGACTTTCGCAGCGCTGCTTGCTGGCTTCCTGTGGCAGCTTTGGTGGGGGATGCCCAGAAGGGAGCTGCTGCTCCAGCTTTACTTAGTCCTTCTYCTTTTTTTTTTTTTTTTTTTTTTTTTTTTTTTTAAAAAAATCAAGGGAGAATCTACTCCCCGGTAATCCTACCCGCAGCCACAGAACGGATATTGGAAACATTAATACGGGACAGCATTATGCAACACAGGAATACACAGCCTGGGAAGGAGAGGCAGCCGCACTCATCCCAAGTCTTTCCTTTCAAAAGGAACTGTAAGCTCTTTCAGCGCATTCCTAAACGGAGCGACGAAAGCAAAGCGGTGGCTGGAACTGGTCAGGATGGAGGCAACTCGCTGGGTGTCACACCGTGGAGAGGCTGCTCCGTACAAGGGTAAGGCCGGGACGGAAGGCGAGCAGCAGCAGAGCCTTCAAAATCACCCGCGGGACCAGAAAGTGCTTGGCTGCAAAATGGAGCAGCTCAGGGTGCCTAGAGGACAGCAACAAGACAGTTCTCCCAAATTTCAGCACAATGCCCACTTTTGTTCATCTTTTACATAAATGACCTGCAGGGGATATAATTTTTAAAGTGGATTTTTTTTGCTGATAGCACATAAGTGTAAAATGGTGTACAGAGAAAGCAAATTTAAAATGATTTGAATAAATCAGGCTTATGGGCAGATAAAGGGCACATCCAGTTCAGGGCAGCAAAGTAAGACGTAATGACTGCAAGGCACCAAATATAATCACAGGCAGGAAAAAGGGAGCAGAAGATGGAACACTGGCTAGGGGAAAGGATGGAAGGTAATTATTGATAAAACACTAAAATAATGCTCCAAATAAATGGGAGAAATAGACAAATTCTTCATGCTCAAAAAGACAAACAAATTCTTCCTGTTCTTCATGTTACAGTGAGTTGTCGCTTTAGAAAAGCCGAACGGAGATACCTTCTCAGACTATGTACAAATACAGAGATTAAGACCCCGAAGCTTTGAAGAGTTGCATGGTCTCAATCAAGACACAACATGACAGATTTTACTAACATACTTTCCTCACCCTAACCCCCAAGAGAAAAACAACTTTTCAAAACACTTAGAATGCTAATTTGTGAGCTATTTATGTAAAAAGAAACACATATATATAAATAAATTGAAAGGTAGTTATTAGCAGTGAAAACAGCCTTTTAACTGCAAAGGCTATGACATTAACCCAAGGAAAATTTCATGAATATTCACAATCACCATTTGTCATTAAGAATTATAAAATGTATAAAGCAAAGTAGGGCTTCAGAAAACTCCTCCAGCCCACTACATTCCCTCTCCACTATTTCCTATCATACTAGTATCCCATCCCATATCCACCACTTCTGGCCCTGCACGGTAGAAACCAGATCCTTGCAAGCTTTCCTAATATGCCTCCATGAGGAAAAGGGAAAGGACAAACAAATCACAAAGATGTGCAAAAACATAAAGAATGAACACCTGAAAACTCAGCCAAAGACCTCCTCAGGTTTTTGTAGCCGAAACCAGGAAATTCCCCAAAAGAAAAACAAATATTCAAGAGTACAAAGTTACTGTTCCCCCCCCCACCCCCCCAAAAAAAGGTATCAAACTATCCAGTCCTCACACTTGCACAGGTCAGATCTGTTTTGGCATCCAGGTGCTACATTAATGTGTGTGCAAAGAAAGCAGAGCAGCTTTTACACGGGAATAAAATCAGAAGTCTGAATGGAGGCAAATCACAAGTCAGATGTTTCTCAATCACTGATGTCCACAAGCAGGTAGAAGGACCAAATAAAAAGATGAAAAGAACTGAGGCACAATCTCGACAGGCAAACGGCTTCTGCCCACCGGGCAGGAAGAAATGGTGCAGCCACCTCACACAGAAACGGGCGCCCACTTGGCAGGCAAGAGCGAAGGCTGCAGCACACGGGTTGGACACCAGAGGCTGGGCTCGAAAGTCACAGTAGTAAATGAAAGGCCATGGTTAAGGCAGAAACAACATGAATTATGGAGTGCAGTGGCCTCCCATGCAGAGCACACCAGACACCGGTATGTATCACCTGGTTACCTGTGCAGCCCTTCACCCCCAGTGCAGGAAAGCCGGCGTGCCAGGAGAGGCCCAGCTGTGGGGCAGCAGCGGGCAGCGCCACACTCAGTTACGAGCCCCGCACGCTTACTGTGATTAACGCTCTGCAGGTGCTGCTGCGCCACGAGCACGCACCCAAGGCACCCAGCTGCACCACAGGAGAACTGGGAAAGACAGCCAGATACCCCCATGAAGAGCAAGAAGGGCATTTCCACCCTCATGTGCTCCTATCCTAAAAACTGGAAAGAAGCGGGCAAGCAGCAGCCAGGGCCGTGGGCATGAGGCGAGAGCGGCGGTGGGATGTCAGATCCTCACCCCATGTCCTGATAGCGCGAGGCTCACGGTTCAGCCCGCCCCGGCAGCCCACGTTCCTGTTGCATTCCCATCTCCCCTCTGGCCTAGTAATATATACAGGCACTCGTGCTCATTGGCATGGTGACTGTGCTTATGTCAGTCACGCTTCTTTGTATTCTCCCGGCTTCGCCACTCGCTGTTGTGCAAAGGATGTGTGCAGCAGCCTCAGCACCTGCTAGAAATCTCCGGCTCTCAGTGCCTCTCCTCTTTTCCTCAGCACTCAGTCCTCAYGCCAAGCATTTTCTATTCACTTTTCAATCTGATTCTCGTTTTATTACTTTTTCCGCTCTTATTTTTCACCTATCTGGCTTTCTTGGCATTTCCTCCTTTGTTATATTTGCTACATCACGCAGGTTTTGTTGCATTTGAATTACAGCCATTCAGAGCCTTATTAATGGACAGAAAGGAAGAAAAATCCCAGCTCTTCCCCTCCCCCCAAGAAGCCAGTATCTCGCAAAGGCAAAAGGCGAGAGACAAGCAAGCCGAAATTGCTGTCTGGCCTGACTCATCACCGCCACGCAGCCGGCACACAGCTGCACCGGGCGGCAAGCGAGCTCGCCACCGCAGGGCCGCCTCGCCTGGACAGGGGTGCTCGGCGGCACGGCGGGGGCAGCGGCCTCCTGCTCCTCGCGGGCCCCGCGCGCTGCCTGCGCTCGCGAGCAGCCCTCGTGCAGAGCACAGTGAATCCTCTCAGCAGGCCCCACCAAGGCGCCGATTCAGCTGGAAACACATCCAGCCAAAAAAGATCTGCTTTCAGCCATTCCCATCTAAGCACAGACCATACCTAAGTACGAATTACAGATAACCAGAATTCACTGAAGTGTCCTCAGTAAAAGCATTTTGTCAAAACTCCAGCCCGGACAAAGCTCAAATGCTCTATAAAAACACTGTGGGTTTTGGCAGTGTTTGAGCTGCAAAGGTTCTGGGGTCTAGGGCAGACCCTCTGGATGTTTATACAGACCCCAACTGAAAACCCAGCCCTTGCTGTGAAAATCAGATGTTTTGATATGAAATAATGTCATAAACACATTTAAAAATGGGGTAGCTACAATACAAAATTAAAGTAAATTTCAAACTTATTTCAAACCTCTAGCATTTGTCCCACAAATTCTCTCTTCCTTTTTCTTTTTCTTCCTATATTAATACAGATACCTAAATGGCACAATGTTATAGAGATTCTTTTTAATGTAATCTACATAATTATTGCTTAAACACCTTATCAATTTTGAGTGTTAAGTCTGCCTGCTCTGCAGGATATGCTCCTCATCACAAATACAAGGAGTGTGCCTTGCAGACCTACCCACTTCCAATAGTCCCCTACACCGCCCTTCAGAGGAGCCAGGTGAACAACACAGAGCCACAGATCACAGCCGATGCTTCCAATTTCTCTCTTTCAGGACTTCCCTTTGCCAAACTCCTGCCATGCTGAGCTGCGCATGGCCACCTGCCTCCCACATCTCCCACTCATTACTTCCTATTTCCCTGAAGATCTTCCCCTCTGTTTGCCTCTTGCATTGCTTTCATTTAGAGCAGCCAGCTTCAGAGGGAGCTTTCACCTTTGCACCGCCCTGTGGTCTCTGGCACTTCCACAGTTCTCACTGATTCCTGAGAAATAACGATTAGTGATTCATTAAGTTTATCAGCGCACCCTTCCAAGGTGATACATACCATGTAGGCTAGATGATCTGTTTAGATTCACATTTTCCCATCTCTCTTTTCTAACAGCTGTCTTCACAAGGCCTGCATGGTTTCCTAATCCTCCTTTATTTTAAAAGTTTTGTATTTTGATGACTTTGGTCATCACTCATTTCCTTCCTCCCCTCACCCATGAARATACTTTTTGTATGTACCGCTCTCCCTGCTGACGTGGTTATGTGCTCCCTTTTCACTCCTTGAAGGCCATTCCCTGCAGCTGTGCCCACCACCCSACTACTTTCCTCAGGCGCTGCTCTCACTCACCTGCCTCTGCCCTCCTCACCGCTGGCGAAAGGTCCCTTGCACCCTCACACATGCAAGTCACTTTGCATGCGTCTGCAAGGGAACAAGCCCCTGGTGCGCCCATGTGCCGCAGAGGTGCCAGGAAAGCAGCTCAGGTGCAGGAAGAGGACGCACACTCCGGCAGGCTCCACGCAAGCACAGCCAGAAGGGTCCCGGCTCCTCAGCCCTCGCTCGACTCCTCACATGGAGGCCGAGCTGCAGGAAAGGCTCTGCAACGGGCACTTCTGTTGCAGACTGGCCTCTGTTACTTAGTGTCTGTCTGCCTCTGCTCTTGGAGCTGCAAGGATGCTGAAAATCTGGACCAGGTTTCCTTGCATTTTCCTGTTCTGGACAGGTTTCAAGTCCTTACTCCGTAGCTGTGCTGAATACCAACCTTTCCTGTGCTTGCTGGGCCCCAACCACTTCAGTTTTCCTAGCTGCTTTACCCTCCCCTGCAAAGCACAAGGGAAAAACAAGCTACCAGAACAAGGATGCACTGAATATCAACCTACCAGCAGAGCAGGAAGTCACAGCATGGACTAACATCGCATTCCCCAAGTTTCTCGATGTGCTTGCCAACCTCGTCCAAGCTCCCAGCTCCCTTGTAGGAAAGGGAGGAGGCCGGACACTTACTGCCCACCTCCGAGACGTTCATGCGCACAGTCAGCCATGTGTAACATGCCCTCACTTTTCCCTGGAATACCACAGGCATGTGGCTGCATGGGAAAATTTCCGCATCCCAGTGGGACAGCCAGGCCCTGGTGTCACCGCATAAGGATGCAGCTGTTATTTATGTGCTGTGGAGCAGGTGGAATAGCCACTGAAGATAAGGCGTAAACAGGAAAGAGAAAGGCATTTGCATGAAAGTCAAATTCAGTCGAAAGCCCTGTGGAAAAGCAAACCACCTGGGCCCGGCTGCGCCCGGGCTCCAGCGGCAGCAAGGTGCAGCGCCGAGCACAAAGGGCCCCGGCGTGCGGCAGGCGCCCGGGCGCTGCTGCCAAGCACGCACGTAATTGAAAGCAGGAATGAAAGGGAGGCTTTGCTGCCTGTGCTCCAGTCACAGCCGCAGCTCCTGAGCCGCGGCAGCTGAGTGCTCCCCCTGCTCCAACATTTGCATTATTGCTAAGCTGTAATTGGGATCCCCACTTAGCCCCACGACTCTCTCTGACCATTTGTAGACCTCTACCATCCAAGTTAAGAGGCTTCTTCCTCTAGAAATTATATTAAGATTTGAAAGCACGTTTCCTAATTTGTTTTAACAGGCTGCAATGATTTCTGTCTATATCTATATCATTTCACGAGCATGTAACTAAAAAATAAATCAGAATTCATATCCACAATTCTTTCTGAAATCAGATATATAGGAATTCAGAAATGTTGATATTGCTAAGTCTCTCTTGTCGTAGAGCAACACGAAATGCTGAAGAGGTCTTTCTTTCTCCCTCAGACAATAAGGGCCAAATTCACAGACAAAGCTAAATGAATCTGAAGTGTTCCACCTAAAGCAAGCTATCTGGTATAAGTAGGCAACCACTTATTTTAATTTATACCTTTTTACATCCTTCTGATTGCAGTCTTTCCTACTACACATCTTTCAGCCCCTCATCACTTAAATTATTCCATGTTAGACTATTTCAGATTTGGTTGGACCAGAGGATTAATCTCAGAGAGGATGTGAGATGTGCAACATAGGGTAAATTCTACAGACGTTTCAGACACCAGGCTGCGACAGTGGACAAGGTTTCCAGAGCGGGGTTTGTCCTCCTCCTAGTTTTAAGGAAAAGGAGTCCCAACCCCTTTACTGTTTTAAGGAAGCAGCTGAGGAATCATTAGGAAGTATACACCACAGCAGCCTAAGTTTACTTAGACTCACCTCTCAGTTTGGACCTGGTAAGAGTATTTCATGGATCTGTTCCTTCCAAATGCAAGTCTGCACTGGGAAACAGTGGGAGAGGTTCTTTCTTAGGAAGATAGGGTAAAAAACGRGGTTGGTGCTACCGAGTACATACTCAGATATTTAAATGCAAGCCACAGGAATGTCCAGCACCACCTAAGTCCATTTTTATTCCCTTAAATGGGAAGTTCAATAATCAGACCGGTTACAGCTTGCACTGAGCACTCGCTGTTTATAGCACTCCTGGGAGCAGAAAATCAAGCCATTTATTTAGGTGGCTTCCTATAGCTGGAGGTTTGTAATTTCAGTCTTGCGAGCCTGAATGTTTGCAGATGATATAAAAAGATGTGAAACAGATATTGACTAAAATCACCTCGACATTTGGGTAGTTCCTGAATGTAATAAAATGTTCCTGCCAGAATGATCGGTTTGCCTGTTGGTGCCAATCCTGGCCAGAGATAAACTGGCCTAACTCCAGAGAGGCCYGCGGAGCTCGCCCCAAGACAAACCACGACCTGTAAACCCAGCCAGGACACAGAGCCCACAAACATTTCAGACTTTCTCCAGCCTCATGGAAAAYATCATTCCCTCTCTTCTTATACTTCACAAGGAACGTAAAGATGATTACAAACCCTCAGCCTGACATCCCAGGCGGAATTTCTTATGGCATTATTTTCGAAATGTAGAAACATTTTTTCATTTAATATGCTGGAGATTTCTCCCACTGGTCAACTGAAACTTATAATCACCTGGTGACTATTCAGGGACATCTGTAAAACAAGCTTGCTTTCAAGTCAGTCGTGGCTGGACAGATGTCGGTACCGTAAGCACCACTCAAGTTGGCACTGATCAGCAACATCCTTGTCAGGCAACCTGCACTGTGGCAAAGACCAGAGGCGGCACCAGCATTAAGTTTCCTTCTCACCTAGACAAGTTGTTTTTTTCACGTCACAGTCACGAGCACGGAAATTCCTGTGCCTTAGGAAGACAGAGGACTTGCCAAGGCAAAAGCTCAGGATCTGCAAGCAGCGCTGAACCCGGCATTCTGCATGTGGCTCCCCACAGAGGAGAAACAGACACTAAATCTCACGCTAAATCRTGTTTACTCTCAGCAAATATTTCTTCTTGCAAGAAGCATTGCCATGGCATTGTGCAAAGCTGTATAAACAGTTGTAATTTTTGTCCTACTTTCTGATCCTTGCAGCTCGCGTCCAGGTTACTGAATTGTTCAGTTGTCAAGGGCAGGTTTAAAAATTTTATGCGCAGGCATGGCACATGATGTAAGCTCTCATGCACCTGCCATCTCACGCATGAAGAGCTTCGCCGGGCCTGGCGAGGCACTGGTGACTTTAAAGACAAATAAGAATGAATGGCTTCCTATATAGATAAAAGGCAGCAAGCTCAATTCTGCAATGAGGAATTCAAAAATGTTTTAATCTCAAATTAGGTTTTGTTTCCAGACTGCTCCCCATGTTGTCCGTAAATCACTGAAGCCGTGCAACTTGCTTGTGTAAACACAGGCACACTAGGCCCTTTGCCTGTCCTGGACGTGCTGTTATCTACTCCTGGTTCACTTAGCTTTTCCTTGCCCCTTTGTCAGTCTCAATGCGCGTGGCTCCTTCTGCACCAGTGTCATATAACCCTTTCTCTCTTACGTCACACGCTGAAACACTGTCGCTGCAACGAACTACGATTCCTCTGCGGATTTAGGACCTTGCAGGGCTGCACTGGCTATAATATTCCATGATAGGCTAGGAAAACAGAAAAACTGACAGTTTGGTTCAGCCACCTTAAAATAATGCATATTAGCTTTTAATGCATTCACTAGTAGCACGCAGTCATGGAATAATAACAGTTGCATGAAGTTGTCTGTTCAATTTTGCCATGTAAATAGCAGATCAAAACACAGACAAATACAAGCAAATAGAGTTAGTCTGCAGGTCCCAAAGCGGCAAAGAAACACGCGAGCTCACTTTAGGCATGTAAGCAGCAGCCTCCCTGTTGCCTTCACTGGGGTATTCACATTTCACTATGTAYGTTTGCAAAATCAGGGCCTTAATTTGAGAGCTCTTGATGTTTTTTTTTTCCATAGATGGGGCTCAGGTTTGCCCTTTATATCTTATTGGCTTCAGTATGAATTATATATGAACTTTCAGGAGCAAGATAAGGGCCACAGTCATTTTTCTCTCTTCCCAGTTCCCAGCCTTTCTTTTCATTTATTCCACCCCAGCAGTTAGGAAAGGTAGTCTGGGGACTGTAGTGCCTTTTTGGCAGCGAGAAATAGGGAGTCACAGTTTGTTAATATGCAGAGTCTTCAAAATACACAGGTAAAGCAAAAGATGCTACAGGAAATGAGTCTGAAGAGAGGGATTTATGTCCAGCTCTGACGAACCACTAATCCCAGCTCTCTCTGCCAACAGCTAGTGCAGGCCCCCCTGTTCCCTGCTCGTTCCAGAGACATGCCAAGGCAAGGCCTTCGAGGGGACAGCCACTCTCCCTCAACAAGAGACCTGGCAAGTACTAGAAAAAACGAAGGTTGATAGGAAGGAAGATGTTAGGGGTAGCCAAATTCCTCCCTGTGGGACACTGGCACATAGCTGTCATCTGCGCTGTTCTGAAAACCTCCTGGGCTTCTAGGTTAAAACTGATTAGATCCAAAAAATAAAATTGGTAACTATGAGCTAAAGACACATTCATGCCCTTCAAAGGAAAAAAAAAAAAGCTAGCAATGCAAAGAGTTTCCAATTACTCTTTAATTAAAATATTAATTAATTAACAAAGTGTATTTATGGAATAATTATATAATTTCACACACCATCGATCGTATTTTAAACAAATTCATTTAATTAAGTCGACATGTGCAGTGCACTCTCTCAGTGGAGTTATTCTTAGAAAGCAGCGCGCGTCGGCCTTTAAGGAGGTGCAAACTGCACTGCAGAGGTTTACAATGGCCCGCAGTAGTATTCAGAACAGAAACAGGACTGCCTCACATTTGTAGGTAAATYTAATACTAGTGAATGCATCCCTGAAGGCTGAAATCCCCTATCTGCATAAAGATCCTGCGTAGGCACCGGCAGCCACAGCTTCCTCTCCAGCTACATCCCTCATCCTGACCTGGGGGGGCTGGCTTTAATAAACAGTTAATCATTATCCTCTCCACCAAGCCTGTTAAGAAGCTTAAGCAGCTTGGCAGCGCTGTGGCAGGACTGAGCCCTGGCTACCAAATCGCTTCATGTGGTGCTGGAAGCCGGCGCGCGCAAGGAGCRCGGCGGGACCTTTGAAGGGAGCTCCACGCTCCTTTGGCAGCTTCTCCTTGACCTCATCCAGTTTGCTCTGCCTCACGTGCTCCCAAGGGCTCGTGAGGGGTTCTGGCCCCATTCACAGGATCCCGCTCTTGGTTTGCCTTCYCACACTTACACACAGCCCGGGCCGGCTCTGCTCTGCAGCCCTGCTGCCCTCCTGCAGCTCAGGTCAGGACTTTCTAACTCCCCTTTCACAGCCTGGCTCTCCGATGCCCATCACCTGCGATTCCCAAATGTGGCTTTCCAAGTTACATACCTGACCCCCGTCTTTAATCTGTTTGGAAAGTTACTCCCTGTTCCTTTGGTCTCTCACATGAAACTAATACTGCTCTAGAGTTCCCTGCTCTCTCAGCCTGCAGTACTGCTCTTGCTTGCTGCTGCAGCACTTTGCTAACAGGTCTGTGCTTCCGCCCGTTGGTTATTAAGCAAAGCCAGCTTGCTCATCAAGCAATATTAAGAAAGTTACTTTCTGCCAACACTCCCTTTCAGGAGCTCCATTCACCTTACAAGAAGGCATTTGCTGAACTGTTTCTGGGCGTTTGGTGCTTTCCGGAGCACCAGCGTCCTGAGAGTCCTTAGCCGGTGCCCTGTGAGGTTCGCCACTGGCGGCCACCTTCTCGCACCAGGGGAAGCTTGCAGAGCTCTTGGCCACAGGGCCAGGGGCCACCTGCGTCGCCTGCACGCCTCGCCCGCCCCACTGCTGCTTCGGGAACACTCGCCCCTGCCTCTGCTGGCCGCCCGTTTGATGAGAGCAGCCACAATCTGTTTGCTACATGTACAACGTGGACCTCAGAGAACTCAGCACACGATTCCTACCCCGCTTGGAGATGCTGACTTGAACTGATGCAAATGAAGGAATGGGAATTACACCCATAAGGAGCTTGTCCCAGTAATGTCACTGAAATGGGGTATTCATGAACATGAGTATCAGAAGCTGAATCTATCTGAGAAAAGTGAAGATAATGTGCCTCTGGATGTTTACAGTCATATTCCAATCCTTTGTGCTTCCTATCTGGATGTTTACAGTCATATTCCAATCCTTTGTGCTTCCTAATGTCTTCAAAATGATTCTATGGGTCATCAGAATCCAAAACTTCATCTGTTACTCCTTCTCACTCTTGTTTTTGTTGAGAGTTACTATATAATTTAGTGAAAATTGTGAGGAATTAGGAAACTTCCCTATCCAGGCCCATTCACTTATCCCACCTCCCATTTTTCATGACATTGTTAGTCAGAATGATGATGGACTGACTGCAGTTTTAAAGAGCCTCTTAATACTGTGTGGACTCTTCAGTTTTTCTTAGTCACAGCCAACTGCAATAAGGATCATCAATTAAAAWTTGTTATTTATTGCCACAATTGGTAGAGAAACCCATGTTCAATTTTAGCCTATATATGTCTGATAAGAAACAGTCCAACACAGAAATAAGTTAAAAGCCTAGCAAGATAACATAGAATATTAGCAGTGTACAAATATTTTTTACTGATGGGCAAAGCTTTTCAAATCCCCTATTAGGAACCAAGATGAACCAACCAACCAACCAACCAACCAACCAACCAACCTTCCTTCCTTCCTTTTTAATTTTCTTTTAATTAGTAAAATTGTGCAATTAAGTCCATACTTAGATAAGTAACTGGTCTGGTGGGCTAAACATCCACCAGTTATGGAAATCACTGCCTTTCCCCACCCCCCCCCCCCCCCCCCAAAAAAATTATGAGAATCACTCCATACTGCTCCCTGTAAAAGACCCTTTCCATCTCTATCTCGAGAGTTTGAAGCATTCTGTCTACAGCCACACATATTGTCCTAGTTGAACAATTTTCGCCTCCTCATAAAGCACAAGAAATTTTCTTGCTCTCATGGCCAACCTCTTTCTCTCATCCCTCCCTTTTCCTCCCAGCCTCTGCCTGCTGATTCCCATCCAGCTCTTGGACTTTCCACATGGCTTTGTTGCAACTGGACCAGTTTTTCATCTCAGTGTGTCATCCCAAGACTGCAATTATCTTTTTCCCTTTATTTTCTGCTTCAACTCCTTTGTCTTCAGCCTGGCTGTTGAATGGTTTTGCTTCCCATCTCCGTCAGCCTGTCCGCTCTTTTTTCTCTCTGTTTTCCTCTCTGCCTCCTCTGGAAGCCTTTAATCGGCCCTCTGCGTCCTCCTGCTTCAGCTCCTTGCTTCTCCCCCCACGCTCYGGTTACCGCTCTGCAGGCAGGGTTTACGAGCAGGGATCTCTAGTGATGTCCTCCAGGAATACGCTTTGGCACACACTGTCTGGACTGTTCAAGCCCTACTGCACCCCTGAGTGCCACAAAAAGCTCTATGCAGAGAGGCAGAACAGAAAAGAAATGCTTTACAGCCACTTTCTTGTATGCTATTTTTTCTCTCAGCATCCAAGGAAGATTTAGAACGGGGTGGGGGGAAGGAGCCCAGATTTACAAACAACAATCAAACAGGTAAATATTCTGCAGTTTAGTTACAGCCAAGGGACTAGAGAATAAGAGTATTTAAGGAAGAACACGCCAAAGCTCCCTATGCTCACAACTGAGCCAGCAACTTCTAATTTGCCTGGTGTATCACGCTGTTACCTCAGTACTACTAATATGAACCCCTGACCCCATTTGGCCTCTATAGAATCAAATACTACTCCAGGGCTGCGTGCGGGCTGCCGAGCTGGACGGCTGCAGCGAGCGCTCCGAGTCGCGGCGCTGGCGGCACTGGCTCCCGCCGCTGACACTGCATGGCACGCGCGGCACACAGCTCCRCTTCCTTGGCCAGCCAGTTTGAGGAGAACCACAGTGCTACTGACAACAGAGCTGGGAAGCAGCTTTTGAGCACTGATCACAGGTGCGTGAGAGGCACGACTCGGCCTCAGCTCCCTCCAGGCATCGTGCAGAAACCAGCCTGCTGCAAGCGGAGACCGAGGACCTCACGGCTCAGCCCTACTCAGCATCACAGTAGCACGTCTACCTCTCTCAAATGTCTTTCCAACATTATTATACCAGCAGTAGACTCGGTTTTGATTTTGGAGGAAAGCACACACCTATCTCAAAGGACTGAGACACATCATGTATTTCATACAGCTTAATAATGTGGCCAAAAGTAGAGTCTAATGTCACAGAAGCAGAGAATATTTAAGTGACCTAGAAGCCAAAGTTATCCTATMGAAATCAGGAAAATTTTACCTCCCAAGGAAAGCCAGTTGGTCGACTGACACCTTCTCAGACTGAAGGTTTTAAACGTGCTTTGCACTACACAGTGGAGACAGGCAGTGCACCTGGGTACAGGACTGTGCCCAGCRCCGCAGCGACAAAACGCCCTGAAGAATTTACTGTGCCCCCGCCCTGCTCCCCCTTCTATCGCACCCAAGGTTTGTGCGGAGCGCACAGCAGAGCTGTTTGGTGGTCAAAGTACCAGCTAGGGGCTCTTGCAACAAGCGGGACCTGCACCYAGCAGCCACCTCTAGCACTAGTAACTCGCACCTCTCTGCACAAACTCTGAGCGGCGGCCAGTCCTGGGGCTCCTCACAGAGCAGCCCTTTCCTGCCTCCACTCACCGCAAGTCAGCCTCGGTCATAGCCATTCATTCCACAGATGAAGACACAGAATCTATTACTGATCTCTCATTAATGAATTCAACATTTCACAGCACAGCGTGCCTTTAAATCACCAAGCCCAAACAGTCCGCAATATGTAACATRCGAAAAGAACTGCAAATACACTCAGGTATATGGTATTTTTCTGGTGACAACAGACGCCACAAGAACAAAGCCTGGAAGCCTCCGTTTGTGTCGACAGATCCCAGAAGCAAAGAAATTCTATCTATACGTTTTAAGGATTTCATGCAGGATTTTTTTTCTTAATAACTCAGGGATAACAGGAAGAAGAATGTGCCCAAACCTGGTATTTTAATTAAACATTGTACATTTCTTACTCTTTTTGTTTGCTTTTCTGCATACATTCTCCTCTAAGGTCCCCTAAGCTAGCAAACCTGAATACTTTAAGACATTCCCTTGCAATATATAATTGAAATTCCTTAAAATATTTAGAGAGTTCTTGGAGGGAATGTTCTGCAACAATAAATTACTGCAGAGCCTTGGTAGCGACACCGATGGCTTGGCTAGGAGGGCACAGTAGATTTGAAAATTCTGTTCTTAGCTGCTTACTACTTTGTGTTTCTGATGAGTTTTGAAGCATTAGCTCCAAATTGTACCCTTGGAAAGTTTTATTCTTTTGATTCCTAATTCAGTTTGGCATCATCATTCAGAAACAGTTTTCTTTTAAAGCTCCAAATCTGTTATAAAGCTGAATGAAAGGGGCTTCCCTTGCTTTTTTTATTTATTTATTTTTTTAAGAAACCGAAGTTAGAAGTAACCAAACTGGATAGCCAACAGACACTGAAGGCTTTTGCCCCCAGCTGTGGGTTGTTTCAGGCTAAGCCAGTGAACTTGATCCAGTGAACCGTGCATGTGTACATGCCAAACCAAGCACAGGGATGGTCCAATGGAGGGGGTTCTTGTTCACCTCCAAGGTGCAACCTCCATTTACAAGGGATTTAGTTCATAAGAGACACGTCCCTTCAAGTACTAGGTTTCTAAGAAGAAACTTTGCAGTGCATAACGCAAAGAAATTAATTCTTCACTATTATTTCTTAGGCCTTAAATACATGCAGACTTATTAAGTCTTAAACACATGGAGTAGAAAGTAACTGTTCATCCTGCATTTTCATATTTTGAAATAAAAATCACTTTTCAGACAGCTTAGATTTTTATGTTGTTCAKGCCCAGGTTTTTAAAAGTTTTAAGTGCTCAATTCCTATGCAACTCCTTAAGGAGGTGTTCGGTTACGACAGCTCCTCACTGCACTGGAAAGCCCACTCTGCGCTATTCCCAATTTTTCCCCCCCATGTTTTACCATGGCTTGGGCTTCATTGTAGACTTTTTGCATAATACTGGTGCAGTATTTATGGTCTGTAGGTCTTTCCAGGATTTCCCAGGATGTTCCAGGGTCTTCTTCTCCCTTTACTGCCATCTCTTTCTACACATTGTAAAGAACTCACTGGACTGACCACTATCCCTTGTGAGGGGCATGGTGAGTTTGGCCCTCAGACGGGCTGCAGCAGGATGCAGGACCCAGGCTGTGTTACATGCCTCGGGTGAAGCACCCTCTGCTTTGCAAAGAGTCTTTGAACAGATAGTCGCTGCATACAGGGTTGATCTATTACTTTCAATCTAGGAGGGGCAAAATGATAGATGACAGATCTTGAACTAGAAGACAGTGGACCAAATGAACAAGAGCGATCAGTTAGATTAAAGGTTTTTAAAAATAATCTGGAAATTAAATGTCTGAGCAGATAACAAAACTGTGATTTGCTACTGAGGTTTTAATGACATTTTTTCAAAATGAAGATGCTATAAAGTAAGTTAGTGCACATGTCACTAACAAGCCTGCAGAGCAAGGAGCATTGCCCTAGTACAGGCAATACTGWTTGAAACTACCACTTAGATGAAGGGAATATGACAAGGACAAACCTGTCTTGCTTCTTTTAAAAATAATAATAAGTCTTGTCCAATCCATTAGATTCCTCTGAGACTGTCAGCAAGAGCAAGCAGAGAAAAAACAAACGACAGAGTATTTGAACTTCCCAAGTGTTTGACGAATTCCCCATCAGAATGTCATTAAGGAAAAGGGAGCAGCACGGTGCAGAAAGCACTGGAAGTCTTGCCTCAGGAAGAGGTAAAGAAATTGCAAACAAAAAGGTTGCCGGAAGACAAAGGGGATTCCTAGAACTTGTCCCTTTTCAACGGCACAAAGGCTCATATGTGACCGCCACAGAAGCGATGTCGGAAGGGGGGACGAGCCACCCACAGCTGCCCTCCGGAGAGCCATCAATCACCTGCCTCTGCTTTTTCCTCCCTGTCCCGCCGCTGACCCCGGGACACACAAAGGACCAGAGGGAGCGACCCATGGCGGGAGGCACGAGCCCCCCGGAGCAGCAGCGCGGGCGCGGGACGTGGGGCAGGCTGGCGGGGGCGCAGCGAGCTCGGTGCGAGGGGCTGCCACTGCAGGGTGCAGCACCCACCCAGCCACCYGGCACTCGCCAGGGGCCCACACGGGGCTCCGAGCTGAAGGCCTCCCAGCAAAAGAGCCTGCCAAATGCAAAGCCCAAATTTCCATTTGCCACGGTGGTTTTCATGCTATTTGAAAACATTTTACTGGAACGAGCACACTGAGGAAACAGTCTGTATTCCAACCACGATGCATCATCTGGATATAAATGCATATCTGTATTTCACATATTCTTTTTTTTTTAAATAGGTCAAAATAAGGTCAAAAGACTATGCATTAGTATTTCTTCTCCCTCAGTAACCCATGACACTTCTCAGTATACTTAACAGTATCCATAACAACCACTATTCCTTGAGGATATTTTAATTACAGCATTCTTTGGAACTGTTGATTGTTTATTGTGACAAGACAAAGAATATTGGAAGAGAAGATTCATTGAGAAATGTGCTTCAAACCAGGCTGAGAAGAGGTTGCTTTACCCTGGTATTTGTTTCTGATACAGAAAAATCTGTATTAGGACGTAGGCTTGGAAAAATAAATAAATAGAGGAAAAAAATGTATATATCTATATTAAAACAGTGCCTGAACCTACTATGGCTCTTCAGAAAGTGATGATGTTGAACAAATTATAAGTGAACTGAAGAAACAGGAAGATGTGCTGATTCCAAATTAAAAAAAAAAAAAAAAAAAAAAAAAAAAANAGAGAGCAGTGCTAGTAATTTCTTATTAATACGGAGCAATGTTCTTGCACCTTTAATCATTATGGGCATTTACTGCAGTGGTACAAACACCAGAAAGATGCATTCTTAATGTAAATAAAAGTAAAAAATATATCACATCTGAGGAAGAGCAAGTAGAGGTATAGACTGGAATGTATATTTAAGGGAAAAAAGTATTAAGTAAAAATATTAGAAAAAGAGGAAAGAAATTATCTGTTTAGTTAAAAAAAATATAGCAGATGATTCTTCCCTCTCTCCTTCCTCGCCCATTACTGGCATCTGATCTAGAGAGTAAATCCAGCCACTGCCTTTAAAATATGCGGCGTTGGTTTCTTTTCTGAGAATACAGGATGAATCCCCATCAACTTTAATGGGCAGTAATATGTGCTAACTGTGCACAGAGCCGCGTGCATCCTTGACCTGGAAAGAAAGGGCTCCCTGCCCTGTCCTGGCTCCCTGCTTCGAGATGCTGCAGAACAGACAGACAAGAAGATATTCAGAACCACATGTGAAAGCAATTAATGATATTGAACACATCTCTGCAGAATCATCTACATTTTGAAAACCCTGAATCCAGACCTCTAGCTGACACGAAGTCAAAACTATACCAGTCAGGGGGTTCACGTTTCATGCAGTGACAGCCAGCAGATCCGGTCACGTTTCGGCAAGGGGCAACAGCAACCGGAGCATCAAACTTTGGCCACTGATCCATAAAGAACAGCTGAAATTTCCTGGCTGCAACTGCATTATGAAAAATTGAGACCCCCTCATGGCAGAGAGCTAGCAGAGAGGACTCGGGCACCAAGCAAAAGAAAGAAAAACAAAATAGCCCAGTATTCCCTCATGCCTTACTTCACCAGTGTGAGTCTTCTTAGGAGTACCACATACGATGGGCCTCACAATTAGGAAGTATATGAGTTGGAACTTTTGATGTCAAGAACATCAACTGCCTGTGCAAGCATCCAGAGAAAGATATTTCGGAGGAGGAAGAGGCATCTCAGGGAAAGGCCGTTCAAAGTGATCTGAGATCAGAGCTTGCCATCCTCCTCCAAGTTAATTACTTAACCTCCAAGAAAAAGGAGCAGAGAAAACTGCTTACACATGACCTACAAAGAACAGACAACTTTAGAGTGAAAGAGCAAATCAGAGTGGGGAAAGAGCTTTTGTCTACAGGCTGGGTAATGGTGGCAGGACACACAAATATATGATGTGTTTTTACTGGGGCTAGCATAGTTTCTTTCCCACTTTCCATAGTTTCATTCCCACTTTCTAACCTGGAATTATGGACATTAGCACAAGAAAGAGAAAAAAAGACAGATGCAGGGCTTCTATGCCCAAAACATCTCAACCACTTATTTGACAAGGGCTACCTTTAAAAGAGCACATAGTTTGGCKCTCTCAGCATGTGCTCTTTTGCAACCCATTTGTTTCCTTCTTCACATTCCGAGTTTTCTGTTATTTACTCGACTACTGAATCTTACTCTTTCGCCCGCAAGCAGACGCAGTATTACATTTAAATTCCTGTTCTCATTTAATTTAGTATTTTAACAAAGTACACATCTTGTTTCCAGGCTGACAAGCCTGCTGAGGAGTGGCCAGGGCTGTAGAACATGTCCCACATACTGAGTGATTTACGGTAATTTGAAGAGAAAATGCTATTTAAGGGAAGAGAGAGGAGAGAAGCGACATGTTTCCTATGCTTCCCCTTTCTATCAAAACTGAAAAACAAGTGTCAAAAGCCTCGTCTTGTGTTTGTGTCAGCACTAATTACATCCCAGCCATAGGCCAGTTCTGAGCAGGCGCTGCCTCCCCACTGAGGGCAAGGTGGGTCACATACCTGCAGAGAGGRAGCCTCCTCCCGCCGCTGCTGGGGCTGGACCGCCTGCGAGGGGCGAGCGCGCTCACACAGCCCCTCCTTGGCCGCCTGGCAGAGCTGCCCCTGCTTTCAGCAAACCTGCATCCTGCCCCATCTCCACAGCGCCCCAGCTCCGTCGCCCATTCTCATTTTCTGTGATCTCTCATTCTTGGTTTAATCCGTGGAAACAATGGGGACATTAGACCGTAAAAACCCTGCCAAGCATGGACAAGGTATCTTTGCTTCACAAAGTCTCCTGAAAACCATGAGCAAATGAGCAGGCTGAGCTTGTCCTCCATGTGCATGAAAGAAGCAAGCTCGGGCCTTTTGACAGTTGTCAATTTTGAGTAATCCTGGTAGGTACATTTAAACCCTTGTTAAGGGCTCCCACATTCATTAAAAGTAAATCCACTAGTTGTTTGCCTGTGTAATTATTGGGGATAATTTGCAATTAAGCAATTGGCCTCTGATGAAGGGACAAGTAATTGATCRGCCTGGTGTGGCATTTTAGGATGGGGAGGGGGATAATTAGCTAGATGCAGCCAGCGAAACAGCTCCCTTCCACTGCATGGTCTTCCCCCACCTTTAAATGAAAACCAGACCTCATGCAGCTGTGCAGGCCACGGGCGCCTAAGCCTATTAAAGAAATCTTCTAATGACTGTAAAACTGCCACTAATTGAAATAAAAATATTTTCACACTATTTTTGCATTGTGCAAATGGTTCCAAAGTAATTCTTAATGCAATCCGTGGTGCACAAACTGCTCTGCCTGACAAGTGCAGCATTTAATTTGCACTAATTAGCCCAAAGCGGGGGCAGTGTGAAATTAACATGATTCATTAATTCTGCAGCATATGTTTTACGCGCTCCATGTTTATGTTGCAAAAGGCCCGGTTTCTCCCAACCCCCCCGCCAGACCCGGGGGAGAGCTGTGCAAAGCCGCTGAGATTTCCACACCTTTGGGGGGCATTTGGATGTGATTTCTCAGACACGCCGCTTCCTTCTCTGCCAGCTGGCACCAAAGCAGCTGACACCTTTTACGCATGCGGCTTCCCTCTTTCTCCTAAGCTGGGCCCGAGCTCCGCTCCCTCACGATATTCCTCAGGTCACTGGGGGGTAAGCACAACCAGCACACCAGGTGAAGTCACTCAAGAAGCAATTTTCAAACTACTTTATATTCTAAAAAAAAAAATCCTCTATATTGACTAAACCTGTAGTTTTCATGATGCTGTTCCAATATTTGCTCCTATAATGATATCAAGAGATGTTCATTAAAGATCTAATCCAAGGCCCTGTGAAAGTCAACAGACAGACCTCTGCCAGCCTTCATAAGGCATAAATATGCTAGCCTATAGTTATGCTATAGGGAACAGGACTCCATGAATCATAGAATCAAAGCAAATGGTCTTCAAGTAGGCCATGTTGAAAAGCATTAGATATGAGCCAAGTGTAACGAAATATTGCATTTTGGATACGAAGTTGTAACAACTACATTTACTTTGTTGGGCATATCTCTGACATCGAGTTTGGTCCACTGTTTGCTGGGATACAAAATACATTACTGAAGAGGCCTGGAGCAGTGCTACACTGACAACTCAGAGGCACCACAGTCCACAGAATTACCGGACACTTGGTTTCCCCGGCAGCAGAAGATATGGTACAGAAGATATAACTCTGTGCTCTGTATTCCGCAAGATACCCAAGCTGTACCTGTCCCTGAGAGCTCCTAAAAATAACACTGGCACTTTCCAAGCTTGTCTGCCTCTTGCATCTAGGTGCTAACCCACACAAATTACTCTTTGCTAGTCTTAGAAATACAGTGAAAAGATGTGTTGAGCTTGAGCTGTGATCGAGATCATAGAGAAGTCGAGGCTGTCTTTCATATCTCAGGGACCATAAGTAAGTTGTCCTGAAGCATCAAAGAGCAGCTCTAGTCTCAAGGGGGAAAGGACGAGACAGAATGGCAGAAAGGACGCGTGGATTCGGCCATACCATGTTTGAGGCAACAAGCAGACGCTGAGGCGTGGATGCCAAGTGCAGGAGCCGAGAGGGCGGCTTGGCCTAAAGGCCGCATGAGAAACCAAAGCACCTCAGCGCATGTAACTGGTGAAGCGATATGGACTGGGAGCACACCAAACACAGCCTGGGCGGACGGGCAGGAAGGTGCTTATTCAAGCCCTTGCCCAAAACAGTAAAGCTCAGGAGAAAGAATTTCTTTGAAGCAATGTTCAGGGGATAACAGAGAGATGGTAGGTTCTGAAAAAAAAATCACTTTAAACAGTGGCTTTCCTCATGCTCCTAATTTTTTTTTTTTCAGTAGAAATCTAGTGTATCTCTTGGTCAGCAAGTGATGCCAGAGAAGTAGCAGGAGCAGCAGATCATTTTCTCCCCCATGGAGACAAACAGAGCTCAGGCCGGTCCCGTCCCGCAGCTCAGACAGAATGCGGCCTCATGAGCCGGCTGCTTGCACGCGGGCRGGCCGGGGAGCCGAGCCGCGCACACAGCTCCCTTGTTAGCAAGTGTCTCCTCAGAAAAACGCGTCACAAACACAGAGGAGACTGTTCCCAAACTAGACCTCCATTCAGCAAAATTTCCTGCCTGCCTGCGCATCTTTAGAGGACTTTTATTTCTGGCGGCACGTTGCAAGATTTGTCCAGGGCAGCTGAATGTCATCAAGTGTTCTGTGATTATGGTGTAGTTCTTTATGTGGCTTTTAGGAAGCCACAGATTACAGCATTAGCATGGAGCCTGCAAAACATTTCTATGACACTTAGCAAGGATGAGGGCAAAATGAATACTCTAACCTTGAAAATACGTAACTAAAGCCCTGTCTGCTAGATTAATATACAAAATGGCAAAGTTTAGTGATCTTTCAAATTCTGGCTCCCTGGCAAATGCAAACAAAATCCTTATGTACAAAGCTCTCTACCAGCCATTGCACAGTACATAAAGGACACTACATTTTCAAGGGTGCTTTGGCTACTTAGAGTGTGAAAGGCACTTAAATGAAAAATTGTATCCTTTGGTAAACCTCTTTCAGCCTTATTTTAAGCCTGTTCAACTTAAAGTTACGGGTGGACAAATGCCCTTACAGGTAGGCGGTATGGGGCTCAAATATCCTGACTGGAAGCTGTGCAAATACTAAAACAAGTGGCACTGGTTTATAAGCTTCGCTGCGCGTCAGCTAACTACATTAGTTTCTGCTCCAGTCAGAAACTAAGCAAGCTGGCTCTTCATTTTAAACAGAGTTACTATGCACTTTGAAATAAATATTATTTCTATGAAAATATTTTTCTAGCATTGTTAGAAGATACAGCTGTTGTTCCCTTGTAAGTATATGGAAGTGTAAACTCCAGGTGCTGTTACGTAAGAACTTCAGTGTGAGTTATTTAATCRAGAAAATGAGAATAGCATTTTTATTCTTTGTTTTTCTCATAATTTTTCAGCAAAACTTTTGTTAAAACAAAAGGCCAACTCATATGGTCTCTACTCCGAAGTCACCCTTGAATGACACAAGCAGTCACCCTGACTCCAGCGGGGCTCTTTCTGTGGGTAGCATGAGTATGACTGGCCTGGAGCCAAATAGTTTTTATATAACATATTTTAAATGAGCTACCTGATCAAATGATACCTGGTTATTTTTAATGTAGATAAATTCAAACTACATTTGTGTGCTATTCTGTGAAGAACTTAAAAAACAAGAAGAGATTTAACTACATAATGCCTTGCTACTTAAGGTGCCTTTTTATCTTTTAAAGTGCATTTTTTAATCTGAAAAAGTACCTGCTTAAAAATGTATCAGCATTGTCTGCATAACCAAGTGCCCATTTTAYGGGCAGCAAGCTATTACTGTTATTTCTGTGCATCTGCGCATGTGCCTCTCTCTCCTATTGCTAGCATTTCGACACTCAAACCTGACGAAAGAGGGTATTTTCAAACCTGGCCCTGGTGAGTTTTTCGTTTGTTTGCAGTTCCACACTACCCCTTTTTAATGCAAAACTTCTAACATCTTGCTTGCTCTCCTGGAAATGACTTGCACAGCTCTAATACAAATGCTAGACAAAAGCGGATGGGTCTAGGAGTGTCACATGGCCTTCCTGAGCATAAGTTATGTTACTAAATCAGCATATTGATCTGGGAACACAGCGTCCTGGAATCCTGAAAATGTCAGGCACAGTCTCAGTGCTTCACTTCTTTAAAATCAAATTAATTTAGCCAGCTCACTCTGGAGGAGGAAATGATGATACCAGATACAAACGAACTGCAAGGCATCAAGCATTCCAAGCCCCCCTGCTTTCGACCATTCTGAAAGGAGACCCCCATATGGAAACAGCCGGGTCGCCACCTAATTCTCCCCTAGTGGAAAGAAAACATCCACAGGTAACCTGCATCTCTGCCCCTGCCAAACCAGGTGTCCCGGGGCCTCATGATTCTCCATGGATCTTTGGGAATTCCAATCCTCACACTCTGTCAACAGGGTTGAGAGGTAAGACTACACAATGAAGTGTAACGATGCTAATCCATCTACCTTACTCAGAGGGCACATTTGAGATTAAAGGCTTGTATACTCCATGCCCTTCTGCCGCAATCTGCAGTTCTGCATGTATGTTTAATCAAACATGCTAATCCACATGGCCAGGGCTGCCGGATCTGGTGCAAACAGAGCATGGAGCAAACAGGACCACCAGTGCTGAGCAGTCGGCAGCCACCAGCACAAGGTACACACACGTATCGGCACAAACTTCTTCTGGAGAAAAAAAAAAAGGGCAATCTGCCAAAGGATAGGGACCAAGAGGCTGTTTTCTTCTTCCTTGACTTTGCAAACACAAAAGGAAGATGTACTTTGTACACAGGGAAAAACAGCAACTGGGAAGTTTCAAAGCCTTTTGTATTAGAACAAAATTGATCTGTGTTCTCCACTTTAAGTACCAGCATATCCTGTCCTGACTCCACCAAAAATACACACCTAGCGCTTTGGTTTCTCCACCACAGAGACCATATGCAACACACGACCCCAAAGASAGACAAACTCCAAACTGCCTTTTCCCATCGCATAGGAAAAAGGGAGCTGGAAGGGAGCGCTGGTGGTAAGAAACCTTGCAGAGGGTCGTTCAGCTCCCTAGCAAACGAGAAGGTCACTGAGGCCAAGGCCAGATGCAGAACTACTACCCTGACCATCTCATCACTCCTCAGGGGTCTTGAAACCCCTCGACCTGCGGACTAGTCTAGTCAGAGGTGTTATCAGACATGTGCTTATGGGCTGTGTTATCCCCAAGCTGAACACCCCTTTTCCATGCTGAAATGCTTACTACTGCTAAAAGGTAGGCCTCCAGCTAGACCTCTTCTTGCTGGTACAGGAAGGCTTCATCAAGCCACTGCTTACTGGAAATCTTGGAGGTGACAGAGCAATCAATACAGTGATCTGTGGGCCACCAATACAGAAGCAGATACCTCAGGAGGGTGTAGCTACTGAAAGGGACAACAGGACCTTGTCCTGCCTGTACCCTTGGGGATGAGTGGGCCAGATTTGTATCTACTGCTGGTGAAAATGCACAGACACAAGCTGCTGACACCCAAAGTTAGCAGAAGGAACATAGAAAGCTGTATGTTACCAAGATGACTGTAGTTCTTCACTAAGTTTCAGCAGAGGAAAACTGTACAAAGACTTTGCCTGGCAGCTTCCCTGCCCTGCTTCTCTGCTGAGGGAAGGATAAAATAAAACCACCCACATTTCCTTGTTAGGATAAACTGGAGGATTCATATTGTTCATATTTGAAATGAGATTATGCAAAGGAGGGCTGGATTGCGGGTTGTTTGATGAGCAAGGGAGAAAAGCTGTTCTGGGTCCCAGCAGGCTCAAACCTCCAAAACTCCTTCAAAACAATATAAACACCGGTGATGTTGCATTGCCTGGAAAATACCACCCCTCCCACATTTGCAGAAACTGTGCAAAAAGCAATACAGAGCCCAGGAACTGTCTAGATCAGGGAAGAGGGTAAGTAACAGGCAGAGACGAACTGCCTAAGACATCGCACGAAGCCTTGTGCACATGGCAGCAAAGAGCAGCAGCCCTCACCCACGCCAGCCGTTGCTCTGTGCTGGTCCCTCTCGCCCCCCAGGAGTCCCACAGGGTTTCACTGAATGGGCCCAGCACTGACTGCATCGACAGGCAGCCTTCGTGTCAGTGCCACATGTCCCATTTGCCGTCAAAGCAGCAGTGGCGCGGGAGCCCATCCAGGGCCCTATGCTTAATTCCACTCCTCTTGCCAGCGTGAGGAGATAACCCATATTTCCTGCTACCTTCACTTCACTGTAGGATGTTTCTCATCGTCTCCCATTGGCCTCGATGAAGACAGCTCCTTAGTGGTGGCTTTAATCTCCACTCTCTGGAAGCTTCTGCGTTTGGGCTGCTTGGGTGCACAGAGATGTTCAAGAATATCATTAAATCACCGCTAATCAGATGGCTTCCTGCTCATCTCAAGATACTGCTCAGATTTCTTCATTTAAAGCCCTGCATAGATTTGGCTTAATCTGCTTCGCAATTCTTTCCTTTCTGATTCTTCCACTTATATAATATTGCTTTTTCTTTGTCATTTCCCATGCCCTTGTGACATAGCCTTCCTGTAAGTTTTCACCTCATCTCACCATTGATTTTCCAGCCTTGTCTGAGGCCGCGTTCCTTTTCTCCTTTGTGTCTTAATTTCTCTCCTTGAAAAGCCAGATCTATTTCAGCTCGGCTGCCTCTCCCCAGGCCGGGAACAACGCAAGCGTGCTACAGTCGCAGCCGTGTCCTATCCAGAGAGGACGTTGCTCACAGGATAWATTGAGATGCCACAGTAGAGTCATTCTCCTCTGAAGCTTTCCACGCTCCTCGGGTGGTCTTGCGCTGGACTCTCTGCACAACCTGGGATTTTACAAATTGCAAGTCGGTCGCTTTTGATGCTACACTGCTTAGATCTCACGTTGAAGAGGATAAATCATTCCCATTCCTTATTTCTGATTATTTTCCCCCCTATATTGCATAAAGTAAGCTGGTATTACCATAAAATATGAAATCCCCAGGACTGTATCTAGTATTTCTTATTTTTCATGCCCTTCCCCCCAACACTCGTGCACTGAACCTCACTGCTCCTTTGCAGGCAGTCATGGACTTCTATCATCTGAGCATCAGAGCACTAGGCATCCATCAAGAAGAGTAAAATATTCACAGGAAGAGACTACAAGATGAGGAGAGGGTCCAGAATGCATAATGTATATCAGAAGAACTGATGTACATAGAAAATAAAGTTCTGCAGATCACAATAAAAATTTATTCCATGATAAAAACTGTGCATTTTTCCACAGCTGTCATAAATTTCATGGAATCAGTGAAATCCAGACATTTTTAGAAATCCCATGAAATTTACCTTTTCACCTCAATCCATATGAAATCAGAATTTTTCCCTAAGAGACCCCATAAAATTGGCATATTCCCTTAGAAGACCCCATGAAATTATACAGAATATTGCAGTTTTAGTCTAGCCTCTCCCCAAACATCTTTGACAACTTCAGCTCTGGAAACTTCACATTTCTCCCTCTCAGAAAAACAAAAAAAAAAA